>NC_072406.2:85144166-85448500 GCF_028858775.2 Pan troglodytes
TATTTTGTATTTTTAGACCTGGAAATATCCTGAATGAACATTTAGTACAACCTCTTCATTTTACAGATATTGAAATTGTGACTCAGAGAAATAAAATGACTTAAGGAAGGTAATTTTTACGGAAAAAAAGTGCTATTAATGTTCATTTTAACATCTTATAGCATATTTTTGTGCTTTCTTCTATAGTATTATATATAATCTTCAGCCATTTCAAAAGCCTCTAGGTGTGCTTTTATCTTTTAAAAATACACAGATGTATAATGGCCGGGTGCGGTGGCTCACGCCTGTAATCCCAACACTTTGGGAGGCCGAGGCGGGTAGATCACAAGGTCAGGAGATCGAGACCATCCTGGCTAACACAGTGAAATCCTGTCTCTACTAAAAATACAAAAACAAAAAACAAAAAAAAATACAGATGTATAAACTGGTATTAATCTCTTAAGTGTTGCAAAGAGTAATTCATTGCCATATTTTTCTCTACATACATTTCACAAAAACTAATTCATCCTAAGTTAATTTATTGATGTTCCAAATAACTGCTTTTTAAAAACTATTATTGAACTGAGAGAGTTATAGCTATAACTGGAAATCAGCTTTTCTCTTTACCTGAGTGTCTCAGATGTTTTGAAAACATCCCCTTTCTTTACTTTAACCTAGAACAGGGGTCAGCAAACTTTTCTCCAAAGGTCAGATGGTAAATACTTTAGGCTTTGTGGACCATACAGAATCTGTAGAAACTACTCAACTCTGTTCTTGTAGTGAGAAAGCAGCCATGAAGGTAAATGAATGCACATGGCTATGTGCCAATAAAACTTTATTTGTAATAATGTGTGCAGATTAGAATTTGACAACCTCTGACCTAGAAGATAATGTCCAAGTCCCACAAAGGTCATTTTTTTTTCTCTGTTAAATTTGAAATCACCTTGTAGATTCTTTTGTTTTCAATGGAATATTTTTCCTTTTTGTCCATTTGGCTTGAGTTTGCTTTTTGAATATGTAAAACATTAAAAAAGGGAAATTAAACAAAACCATCCTGTGAAAGGACCATCACCAAGGGTTTGGTTGAATGGACTCAGCATGTTGTCCAGGCCTCCTTTTTATAGTGTGCTATCAGCCCAAAGCCCTTTACCCCCAGTGCTCTTGTCCTAAATATTTGAGGAGAGGGCCAGGTGACCCAGCCAGTCCACAATAAGTCAGATCCATCCAGCCAGTTCAGGTGAATTCATATTCCATCAGTCTCTTTTACATCAATAATGCTCTATAAAATGTCAAATTGGGTAGATTAAATGTTACAGCAAATAAGAAACGACTTTTGGGTCCTAGTCCTAAAAACTCATAACCCCAGGCTAACCATGAGAAAAACATCAGACAAACCCAACCTGAAGGACATGCTACAAAATTCCTGACCAGCTTAATTGGGTAGAGTTATGGATGTTGGAAGATTGCTCTTTGTAGCTATGATATTTCATAAACATTCCTTGAGGTCTTGCCCGAATGTCCAGTCACTAGGTTAGGCACCAGGGATGCTGCCATAAGTTAAGTATAATCCCTGATGCAAAGTGCCAGAATTCTTGGGGTAGAGGGTTACGAGATTATTCCCTTTTCTGTTGGTTTCTACTGCAGACATTGAAGGATGCCACAATAACAATGGTGGCTGCAGCCACTCTTGCCTTGGATCTGAGAAAGGCTACCAGTGTGAATGTCCCCGGGGCCTGGTGCTGTCTGAGGATAACCACACTTGCCAAGGTAGTACATGGGGCAGGGGGACTTGTCTCTACTCTGATTACACTTCTTCCTCTCCCAAAGCTCTTTGTCTTCCTCCCCCAAGTGTGTCAGGGTTCTCATCTTTTAGAACAATGGCTCTTCGAGCAGTGTGTGTTGCTGAATCATCACTCTGGAATCATTTAACAGAGAAGATCTCTAAGAAAAGATTACCAAAAACTTAACTTTCCTTTGCTGTTTACCTTTGATTTTTGACTGCTTTCTATGGTTAGTTGTATGACTAATACTCAATATGGAAGCATAAGACATTGATACATCTCCTATCTTTTCTAACAGGGTTGAAACTAAGTGAACTCAGTTGAAAGGCCTGAGGAACATATTCTTCTCCCTACACTTAGGATATGAGGGTTAACAATCCTCTGAGAATTATTTTCTGGAAATCTAATTCTTTTTTTTCTTTTTTCTTTTTTTTTTTTTTTGGCAGAGTCTCACTCTGTTGCTCAGGTGGAGTGTGAAGTGATGTGATCTCAGCTCACTGCAACCTCCACCTCCTGGGTTTAAGTGATTCTCCTGCCTCAGCCTCCTGAGTAGCTGGGATTACAGGCGTGTGCCACCATGCCTGGCTAATTTTTGTATTTTTAGTAGAGGCGGGGTTTCACCATGTTGGCCAGTCTGGTCTCGAACTCCTGACCTCAAGTGAGCCGCCCTCCTTGGCTTCCCAAAGTGTTGGGATTACAGACATAAGCCATCGCACCTGGCCTGGAAATCTAGTTCTTGATGT
This sequence comes from Pan troglodytes, assembly GCF_028858775.2. NCBI lineage: Eukaryota > Metazoa > Chordata > Mammalia > Primates > Hominidae > Pan > Pan troglodytes. The sequence goes on from NC_072406.2 coordinate 85,146,670, forward strand.
CCAGAATATTCATTCATTCATATAACAAATATGTAATGGGCACCTATTTCTGATTTCTTTGCACAGTACCATTGTTATGATATGTCTTCATGTATTGGACTCTGACAGAACTCAAGTATTCTTTTCAGGATACTTGCAGAGTCTAGAGAAGAACCTGGGAATGCTAAGGAAAAGCAATCTTTTTTATATTAAGGTAAAGTGGTGAAATTTATAGTCAGAGTTTATGGTTTCCTGAGCAATGCAAGGACAATTTGGAAGCCTTTCCCAAGTGCACTAACACTGTTTTTATTGTCTCTGTTTTACGAGGCAGTAATTAATGGTAAAGTCACAGCAGTATCGTTATGTACCTTAGGCCTATATCAAAGCAGCACTTTTTCTGTGTTGCTAATAAATTGTGTTTGTGCTGAAAGTTAATATCTTAGGTGTTTCAGTTCACAGAGTTATGCTGTCTACACTTCGAAACCAATGTTTGGTGAATTGAAAGTCGAACCTGGTATTTCCTAATTCAGGGAACCATATATTTGAGGGACATTATTTCACCATAATCTTGGGAGTTAGGAATAGTGGTTTTATTCACCAACTTGTTTTCAACCCCTCTGATTTCCTTGGGGATGGAACAAAAAGCTTGGGTTGTGTGAGGGTGAAATTATTTCTCCTAAAAGCCTTCCTCCCGATTCAGGTTTCCTGGCTCTAACAGTGGCCCCTTTTCTCTGCAGTCCCTGTGTTGTGCAAATCAAATGCCATTGAAGTGAACATCCCCAGGGAGCTGGTGGGTGGCCTGGAGCTCTTCCTGACCAACACCTCCTGCCGAGGAGTGTCCAACGGCACCCATGTCAACATCCTCTTCTCTCTCAAGACATGTGGTACAGTGGTCGATGTAGGTTCCTCCTGGAGGGCACTTGGGGAATGACCAAAAGCCGGTTATTTGGGAGGTAGTGGACAGAGGTATGCCATGTGGCTTGTGTCATCGATGAGATATTTACACACAAAAGAATTGAGCTCAAAACATCTTACATCATTCTTTTAACCAATGTGTTATTGAGCATCTGCTGTGGTCCTGGCACTGTGAAGAATTCTGCTATTCCTGTTTTCAAATAGTCCCATCTCTCCAGCATGCACAGACATTTTCCTGAATGCATCAGTACCAGTGGTACTGGGAGGCTGGCTACATCCTCTCTGACCAATTATTTTATTTGAAGAAAGCAACTAATACAGTTGGTGGTTCATTTGTGGTGCAGTGAATGAGTTCAAGTATTGAACCAGGTTGAGTGAAAAGGTTTATACTTTCATCCAAAAATCTGCACACAGCCCTGTGCTGGAGAGTTAGAAATGTATGAAATCCTGCCTTTTAGGAACTTGCACAGCAGAATTGAGATGACGACACAGAAAATGTAAGGAAAGGATGAACAGCGAGACAGATGACAGGTCCTGTAGGAGTCCAGTCAAGGGACAAACACAGGAGCAGTCAAGACAAGTGGGACTTGGATCCAGGTGGAAGTGTGTGTGTGGTTTACACAGCAGAGAGGAAAAGAAAGGGCCTTTCAGATAGGAAACAAGTGAGCTAGTCTCTGAGAGGGGATATGCAGGCCTGTGCAGAGGTGTGTGGAGAGTTTAGCCTACTGGAAAATGAAACCGGAAAAGTAGGTGGGGTGGGCTGAGCTTCCAAAGGCCTGCCTTGTGTGCTAGGGTGAGCCATCTGGATTTGATCCCACAGAAATGGGTTTAGGTGATGTGGTGATGAATGCCATGATCTGACAGCAACTTGCAAGATGGATAGAGCAGAGGGGGCCTGCATCTGGATCAGCACAGAGGCTTTTGCGATCCTTTGGTTAAATGAATATTTATTTATGACTCTAAATGAAAATCAGAAAGCTGATTCGACTTGCAGTGAGACAAGTGAGGGATATTCAAGGAGCAGGCGGTCCCACTTGAGGCAAGTTATGTCGATCGTATCTGTGGATAATCAAATGGACATGCCACATGGTAGGTTGGTACTATTGTCCCATGCATGGCAAAGCAGAGGAATCTGGTGATAAAGAGCTGAAAACCATCCGGTAAATGCCACAGCCAAAATTCTGAGTGTGCAAGAGTTCACACAAGGTCATGCTGCCACAGTATCACCAGGTCTAAAACTCCTGAAAGAAACATAACAGGCGGAAGCTGTCCTTTTCTAAAATACCAGAGCTTTGAATTCGCTGATTCTGCATAGATCAGGTATTAAGAGTAACACTCCAAAGGAGTGTGTGGGTCTGCCCAAGAAGTAGTGTGTAAAACTTTTTTTTTTTTTAATTTTGAGATGGAGTTTTGCTTTTGTTGCCCAGGCTGGCAACGGTACAATCTTGACTCACTGCAACCTCTGCCTCCCGGGTTCAAGCGATTCTCCTGCCTCAGCCTCCCAAGTAGCTGGGATTACAGGCATCCGCCACCATGCCTGGCTAATTTTTGTATCTTTAGTAGAGACGGGGTTTCACCATGTTGGTCAGGCTGGTCTTGAACTCCTGACCTCAGGTGATCCACCGGCCTCAGACCCCCAAAGTGCTGGGATTATAGGTGTAAGCCACTGTGCCCAGCCCTTTTTTTTGGTATTATTTTCTTATTTATTAAAAAGTACACAACAAAGAGCTAGGCGGTATAATACCAATAGTTAGAATATAAAGCCATGTATAATAATGGGCTAATTAGGAGGTAGAAAGAAGTTCTAAATGAGAGCCATCTGAGTTTAAGCTACAGTTGATTCTTGTTATTCACAGTAGTTATGTTCTACAAAGCTGCCACAAGCAATAAATTAGGGAATACTGAAGCTAATTTCTTTAGCAATTAAGTATTGCTCCTAGGGGAAACACTGGGTTAGGTTCCTGTAATCCTCTGGTTGCAACATTTTTGTTAACTGATCAGTTAACAGTCTTGTTCTGTGTGTGTTTCTGTTTAAAGATACCTTATTTAACATACATTATAGATTCATTAACATTGCACTCATGGCCAGCAGCACCGCAACTCATGTCTGGAGTTTATCAAACACATATTTTCCCATTTTCCCTGTAAGGATCTCATAGCCTCCTTGTGCTTAGGATCACTAGATAGCCCATCTGCACTGCATTTGGGGGTCCCTTTAAACAGCAAAATCTCCCACGAAAGCACAAACATGCAAAAAACATACCATTCTGTAGATCACAAAAAGGATCCTGGTTTACAATGAGAGCTAAAACAAGAAGGCAGTGGTGCCTTGTTGGACCTCAGCTGGGAATGTGCCACTGTGCACATTCTGTGAATAACCTCAAAAGCATAGTGAGTACTGATTTTGGGGTTATACATAAATATTAGCTGCTAGGTGAATTCACACATACTAAATCCATGAATAATGGGCATCAACTGTACATGGTAAACCTGAGGGGCTTCATAGAAGAGATGAGTTTGAGTGAGGCATTGAAGGACGGGTAAATGAAGATGGGAATGATGGGTGAGGAAAGATGTCAGCCCCTAATGAGTTCTACTCTCATCGCACTCATCCCTTCCTGACCACAGATCATTTCTTACTCTCGTATACCATACTGTCTTTGAAGCTTAGTTTTATTTTTATTTTTATTTTAAGTTCAGGGGTACATGTGCAGCATGTGCAGGTTTGTTACATACGTAAATGTGTGTCATGGGGGTTGGTTATACAGATTATTTCATCACCCAGGTATTAAGCCTACTACCCGTTAGCTATATTTCCTGCTTCTCTCCCCCCTCCTACCTTCCACTCTCTGATAGGCCCCAGTGTGTGCTGTTCCACACTATGTGTCAGTGTGTTCTCATCATTTAGCTCCCACTTATAAGTGAGAACATGTGGTATTTGGTTTTCTGTTCCTGTGTTAGTTGGCTAAGGATAATGGCCTCCAGCTCCATCCACTCCCTGCAAAGGACATGATCTCATTCTTTTTTTGTGGCTGCAAGTATTCCATGGTGTATATGTACCACATTTTCTTTACCCAGCCTATCATTGATGGCATTTAGGTTGATTCCATGTCTTTGCTCTTGTGAATAGTGCTGCAGTAAACATACACGTGCATTACATGTGTCTTTATAATAGGATGATTTATAATCCTTTGGGTATATACCCAGTAATGGCATTGCTAGGTCAAAGGGTAGTTCTGTCTTCAGGTCTTTGAGGAATCACCACACGGTGTTCCACAATGGTTGAACTAATTTACACTCCCACCAACAGTGTAAAAACATTCCTTTTTCTCCACAACCTCACCAGCATGTTATTTTCTGACTTTTTAATAGTAGCCATTCTGACTGGTGTGAGATGATATCTCATTGTGGTTTTGATTTGCATTTCTGTAATAATCAGTGATGTTGAGCTTTTTTTTCATATGCTTGTTGGCCACATGTATGTCTTCTTTTGAGACGTGTCTGCTCATGTCCTTTTCCCACGTTTTAATGTTTTTTTCTTATACATTTCTTTAAGTTTCTTGTAGATGCTGGATATTAGACCTTCATCAGAGAAAAAAATTTTTCTCCCATTCTGTAGGTTGTCTGTTCACTCTGATGATAGCTTCTTTTGCTGTGTAGAAGCTCTTTAGTTTAATTAGATCCCATTTGTCAATGTTTGCTTTTATTGCAATTGCTTTTGGCATCTTCATCATGAAATCTTTGCTTGTGCCTGTGTCTCCAATGGTACTGCCTAGGTTGTCTTCCAGGATTTTTATAGTTTTGGGTTTTACATTTAAGGTTTTTTTTTTTACTTTATTAAAATACTGAGTTTTATTTCATGTGTATATTTTTGTCTCCCCATCGTTTCCATGTCCAGCCACCGCTACTACGATGTCCTATCATAACATTCCATACATACTTAAACCAAAGCAAAGGGTGGAGTTCCATCTTTAAAAACTAAACAGGCATTTTGGACAACACATTCTTGGCAATGGAACCTGGACAACATTTATCAAACATGGTAGGGAAAGTTCTCACTCTGCATTATAAAAGGGACAGCCAGATATCAACTGTTACAGAAATGAAATAAGATGGAAAATTTTTAACAAATTGTTTAAACTATTTTCTTAAAGAGACTTCCTCCACTGCCAGAGATCTTGAATAGCCTCTTTGTCAGTCATCCGGAAGCAATTCTTCACATAACTGATGAACTTGGCTGCCACTTTGGGAAGATAATCACCTTTTTCTGTACTTGCTTGCATTTTTGCTTTAATGTCTTCTACAGAACTAGGTCCTTTTGGTGTTTTAGGAGTTTTTTCCTGTTTTTTGAAGGATTCTTGTCCTTTTGATCTTGGTGTTGATGATGGTTTTGAGTCTTTTCCATTCTGATTCGACTTCTGTACATTTTTGGCTGGAGTATCTTGTATAGATTTCTTCACTGGTGCTTTTCTTCAGCTTCCTCGTCATCTTCATCATTATCATCATTATCTTCATCATCATCTTCATCTTCTTCATCGTCATCATCATCATCATCTTCTTCCTCAGCAGCAAGTTTTACTTTTTTCTGTGGAACCTTGCTACCACCTCCAGGGGCAGACTGCTTTCCAGATATACTTAAGAGTTTCACATCCTCCTCCTCTTCACCTTCTGACTCTGCATCTTCCTCCACAGCTACTAAGTGCTGTCCACTAATATGCACTGTCCCTAAACCACATTTCAACTGTAAGATCACTGGGGGTGTTATTTCAAAGCCCCCAAGAGAAACAGTTGGCTATACAGACATTTTCAAAGTTGCCAGTGTTACTTTAATTGGACTGCCTTCGTAATTCATTGCCTCTGCTTCAACAATGTGCAATTCGTCCTTTGCACCAGCCCCTAAACTGACTGTTTTTAAAGATAACTGGTGCTCATTTTCATCATTATCCACCTTAAAGTGATCATCTTTGTCAGCCTTAATTCACAACCAAAAAGATAGTTCTGGGGCCTCAGGAGGCTCATGTCCATGTCCATCGAATCTTCCATCGGGTGGCGGCACACACTTAGGTGGGAGAGAAGGCGGATGGAGATAAACCACCACTGCTCAAGAGAACAGCCGCACAGGACAGAATCACACCAGGGTACACTTAAGTTTTTAACCCATCTTTTTTTTTTTTTTTTTTTTTTGAGGAAAAACTTGGCTATTTATTGATTTTAACAAAGCTACATTATCCCACATAATACATAAAACTTTCACAAAGCTACATTATCCCACATAACAGGCATGCCAGCTGCCTAGATCTGGAAACATGGATTGTTACAAATTAGAAGTAAATAACTTTTTTTTTTCTTTTTTATTGATCATTCTTGGGTGTTTCTCGCAGAGGGGGATTTGGCAGGGTCACAGGACAATAGTGGAGGGAAGGTCAGCAGATAAACAAGTGAACAAAGTTCTCTGGTTTTCCTAGGCAGAGGACCCTGCGGCCTTCTGCAGTGTTTGTGTCCCTGGGTACTTGAGATTAGGGAGTGGTGATGACTCTTAACAAACATGCTGCCTTCAAGCATCTGTTTAACAAAGCACATCTTGCACCGCCCTTAATCCATTCAACCCTGAGTGGATACAGCACATGTTTCAGAGAGCACAGGGTTGGGGGTAAGGTCACAGATCAACAGGATCCCAAGGCAGAAGAATTTTTCTTAGTACAGAACAAAATGAAAAGTCTCCCATGTCTACCTCTTTCTACACAGACACGGCAACCATCCGATTTCTCAATCTTTTCCCCACCTTTCCCCCCTTTCTATTCCACAAAACTGCCATTGTCTTCATGGCCCGTTCTCAATGAGCTGTTGAGTACACCTCCCAGATGGGGTGGTGGCCGGGCAGAGGAGCTCCTCACTTCCCAGTAGGGGCGGCCGGGCAGAAGCGCCCCTCACCTCCCGGACGGGGCGGCTGGCCGGGCGGGGGGCTGACCCCCCCCACCTCCCTCCCGGACGGGGCGGCTGGCCGGGCGGGGGGCTGATTCCCCACCTCCCTCCCGGACAGGGCAGCTGGCCGGGCAGAGGGGCTCCTCACTTCCCAGTAGGGGCGGCCGAGCAGAGGCACCCCTCACTTCCCTGACGGGGCGGCTGGCCCAGCGGGGGGCTGACCCCCCCACCTCCCTCCCGGAAGGGGTGGCTGGCCGGGCAGAGGGGCTCCTCACTTCCCGGTAGGGGCGGCCGGGCAGAGGCGCCCCTCACCCCCCGGACAGGGCGGCTGGCCGGGCGGGGGGCTGATCCCCCCACCTCCCTCCCAGACGGGGTGGCTGGCCGGGCGGGGGGCTGACCCCCCCACCTCCCTCCCGGACGGGGCGGCTGGCCGGGCGGGGGGCTGACCCCCCCACCTCCCTCCCGGATGGGGCGGCTGGCCGGGCGGGGGACTGAACCCCCAACTCCCTCCCGGACGGGGCGGCTGGCCGGGCGGGGGGCTGACCCCCCCACCTCCCTCCCGGACGGGGCGGCTGGCCGGGCGGGGGGCTGACCCCCCCACCTCCCTCCCGGACGGGGCGGCTGGCCGGGCAGAGGGGCTCCTCACTTCCCAGTAGGGGCGGCCGGGCAGAGGCGCCCCTCACCTCCCGGATGGGGCGGCTGGCCAGGCGGGGTGCTAACCCCCCCACCTCCCTCCTGGACGGGGCGGCTGGCCGGGCGGGGGGCTGACCCCCCCACCTCCCTCCCAGACAGAGCGGCTGGCCAGGCAGAGGGGCTCCTCACTTCCCAGTAGGTGCGGCCGGGCAGAGGCGCCCCCCACCTCCTGGACAGGGCGGCTGGCCGGGCGGGGGGCTGATCCCCCCACCTCCCTCCCGGACGGGGCGGCTGGCCAGGCGGGGGGCTGATCCCCCCACCTCCCTCCCAGACGGGGAGGCTGGCCGGGCAGGGGGCTGATCCCCCCACCTCCCTCCCGGATGGGGCGGCTGGCCGGGCGGGGGGCTGACCCCCCCACCTCCCTCCCGGATGGGGCGGCTGGCCGGGCAGAGGGGCTCCTCACTTCCCAGTAGGGGCGGCTGGGCAGAGGCACCCCTCGCCTCCCGGACGGGGCGGCTGGCCAGGCGGGGGGCTGACCCCCCCACCTCCCTCCCGGAAGAGGCGGCTGGCTGGGCAGAGGGGCTCCTCACTTCCCGGTAGGGTCGGCCGGGCAGAGGTGCCCCTCACCTCCCGGACGGGGCGGCTGGCCGGGCGGGGGGCTGACCCCCCCACCTCCCTCCCGGACGAGGAGGGAGGACGCTCCTCACTTCTCAGACGGGGTGGCTGCCGGGCGGAGGGGCTCCTCACTTCTCAGACATGGCTGCCGGGCAGAGACGCTCCTCACATCCCGGACGGGGCGGCAGGGCAGAGGTGCTCCCCACATCTCAGACGATGGGCGGCCAGGCACAGACGCTCCTCACTTCCCAGATGTGATGGCGGCCGGGAAGAGGTGCTCCTCACTTCCTAGATGGGATGGCGGCCGGGCAGAGACGCTCCTCACTTTCCAGACTGGGCAGCCAGGCAGAGGGGCTCCTCACATCCCAGACGATGGGCGGTCAGGCGGAGACGCTCCTCACTTCCCAGACGGGGTGGTTGCCAGGCAGAGGCTGCAATCTCGGCACTTAGGGAGGCCAAGGCAGGCGGCTGGGAGGTGGTTGTAGCGAGCCGAGATCACGCCACTGCACTCCAGCCTGGGCGCCATTGAGCACTGAGTTAACGAGACTCCGTCTGCAATCCCGGCACCTCGGGAGGCCGAGGCTGGCGGATCACTCGCGGTTAGGAGCTGGAGACCAGCCCAGCCGACACATCGAAACCCCGTCTCCACCAAAAAAATACGAAAACCAGTCAGGCGTGGCGGCGCGTGCCTGCAATCGCAGGCACTCGGCAGGCTGAGGCAGGAGAATCGGGCAGGGAGGTTGCAGTGAGCTGAGATGGCAGCAGTACCGTCCAGCTTCGGCTCGGCATCAGAGGGAGACCGTGGAAAGAGGGGAGAGGGGAGAGGGGAGAGGGGAGAGGGGGAGGGGAGAGGGGAGAGGGGGAGGGGAGAGGGGCGTTTTTAACCCATCTTGAGTTAATTTTCGTATATGGTGTAAGGAAGGGGTCCAGTTTCAATTTTCTGCATATGGTTAGCCAGGTATCCCAGCACCGTTTCCTCATTGCTTGTTTTTGTCAGGTTTGTTGAAGATCAGAGAGTTGTAGGTGTGCAGTCTTATTTCTGGGTTCTCTTTTCTGTTCCATTGATCTGTGTCTGTTCTTGTACCAATACCATGCTGTTTTGATTACTGTAGCCCTGTAGCATAATTTGAAGTTGGGTAGCATGATGCCTCCAGCTTTGTTCTTTTGCTTAGGATTGCCTTGGCTATTCAGGCTCTTTTTTGATTCAATATGAATTTTAAAATAGATTTTTCTGCAAAGAATATCAGTGGTAGTTTAATGGGAAAGCAGTGAGTCTATAAATTGCTTTGGACAATATGGTCATTTTAATAATATTGATTCTTCCTATGTATTTCCATTTGTTTGTGTCATCTCTGATTTCTTTAAACAGTGGTTTATAGTTCTCCTTTTAGAGATCTTTCACTTCTCTTGTTAGCTGTTTTCCTAGTTATTTTATTCTTTTCGTGGCAATTGCGAATGGGAGTTCATTTGTGATTTGGCTCTCGGCTTGACTGTTGTTTGTGTATAAGAATGCCGGCATTTTTGCACCATTGATTTTGTATTCTGAGACTGCTGAAGTTGTTTATCAGCTTAAGAAGCTTTTGGGCTGAGATGATAGGGTTTTCTAGATATGGAATCATGTCATCTGCAAACAGGGATAGTTTGACTCCTCTCTTCCTATTTGAATGCCCTTTATTTCTTTCTCTTGCCTGATTGCTCTGGCCAGAACTTCCAACACTATGTTGAATAGGAGTGGTGAGAGAGTGCATCTTTGTCTTGTGCTTGTTTTGAAGGGGAATGCTTCCAGCTTTTGCCCATTCAGTATGATGTTGGCTATGGGTTTGTCATATATGGCTCTTATTATTTTGAAGTATATTCCTTCAACACCTAGTTTATTGAGCGTTTTTAACATGAAAGGATGCCAAAATTTATTGAAATCCTTTTCTGCATCTGTTGAGATAATCATATGGTTTTTGCCTTTAGTTTTATTTATGTGATGAATCACATTTATTGATTTGCATATGTTGAACCAATCTTGCATCCTGGGGATGAAGACTACTTGATCGTGGTGAATAAGATTTTTGATGTGCTGCTGGATTCAGTTTGCCAGTATTTTGTTGAGGATTTTTGCATCAATGTTCATCAAGGATATTGGTCTGAGGTTTCCTTTTTTTGTTGTGTCTCTGCCAGATTTTGGTTCACGATGATGCTGGCCTCATAGAATGACTTAAGTAAGAGTCCCTCCCTTTCAATTTTTTGAAATAGTTTCAGTAGGAATGGTACCAGCTCTTCTTTGTACAGGGGGTAGAATTCAGCTGTGAATCTGTCTGGTCCTGGGCTTTTTTTTGGTTGTAGGCTATTACTGCCTCAATTTCAGAGCCTCATTGTTGGTTTGTTCAGGGATTCACAGTCTTGGGAGGGTGTATGTGTCCAGGAATTTATCCATTTCTTCTAGATTTTCTAGCTTATATGCATAGAGGTGTTTATAATATTCTCTGATGGTTGTTTGTATTTCTGTGGGGCCAGTGGTAATATCCCCCTTATCATTTCTGATTGTGTTTATTTGATTCTTCTCTCTTTTCTTCCTTATTAGTTTAGCTAGTGGCCTATTTTATTAACTTTTTGGAAAAACCAGCTCCTAGATTTGTTGATCTTTTGAATGGTTTTTTGTGTCTCTGTCTCTTCCAGTTCACCTCTAATTTTGGTTATTTCTTGTCTTCTGCTAGCTTTGGGATTTGTTTGCTCTTGGTTCTCTAGTTCTTTTAGTTGTGATGTCGGGTTGTTAACTTAAAATCTTTCTAGCTTTTGATGTGGGCATTTAGTGCTATAAATTTCTCTCTTAACACTGCCTAACCTGTGCCCCTGAGATTCTGGTATGTTGTACCTTTGTTCTCATTAGTTTCAAAGAACTTCTTGTTTTCTGCTTAATTTCATTATTTACCCAAAAGTCATTCAGAAGCAGGTTATTACATTTCCATGTAATTGTATGGTTTTGAGTGAATTTCTTAGTCTTGAGTTCTAATTCGATTGTGCTGTCATCTGAGAGCCTGTTATGATTTCAGTTCTTTTGCATTTGCTGAGGAGTGTTTTACTTCCAATTATGGATCAATTTTAGAGTAAGTATCATATGGTGATGAGAAGAATGTATATTCTGTTGTTTTGGGGTGGAGACTTCTGTAGATAATTATCAAGTCCAGTTGATCCAGAGCTGAGTTCAGGTCCTAAATATCTTTGTTAATTTCTGTCTTGATGATCTAATATTGTCAGTGGGGTGTTAAAGTCCCCCACTATTATTGTGTGGGAATCTAAGTCTCTTTGAAGGCCTCTAAAAACTTGCTTTATGAATCTGGGTGCCCCTGTGTTGGGTGCATATATATTTACGATAGTTAGCTCTTCTTGTTGAATTGAACCCTTTATCATTATGTGACATTCTTCTTTGTCTTCTTTGATCTTTGCTAGTTTAAAGTCTGTTTTGTTGGAAGCTAGGATTGCAACTCTTGCTTTTTCCTGTTTTCCATGTGCTTGATAAGTTGTCCTCAATCCCTTTACTTTGAACCTATGTGTATTTTTGCATGTGAGATGGATCTCTTGAAGACAGCATACCAATGGGTCTGGACTCTTTATCCAGTTTGCCACTCTGTGTCTTTTAATTGGGGCATTTAGCCCATTTACATTTAAGGTTAGTATTGTTATGTGTGGATTTGATCCTGTCATTGTGTATTTCAGTATGTTTTTGTAGTGGCTGGTAGTGGTTTTACCTTTGCATATTTAGTGTTTCCTTCAGGAGCTCCAGTAAGGCAGGTGTGGTGGTAACAAATTTCCTCAGCATTTGCTTGTCTGAAAAGGATCTTATTTCTTCTTCACTTATGAAGCTTAGTTTGGCTGGATATGAAATTCTGGGTTGAAAATTCTTTTCTTTTCTTTTCTTTCTTTCTTTTTTTTTTTTTTTTAAGACAGAGTCTTGCTCTGTCTCCCAGGCTGGAATGCAGTGGCATGATCTCAGCACATGCAACCTCTGCCTCCCAGGTTCAAGCGATTCTCTTGCCTCAGCCTCCCGAGTAGTTGGGACTACAGGTGTGTGCCACCATCCCTGGCTAATTTTTATATTTTTAGTAGAGACGGGGTTTCATCATGTTGGCCAGGCTGGTCTCGAACTCCTGACCTCAAGTGATCCGCCTGCCTCAGCCTCCCAAAGTGCTGGGACTACAGGTGTGAGCCACTGCGCCCAGCCAGTTAAAATTCTTTTCTTTAGGAATGTTGAATATTGGCCCCCAGTCTCTCCTGGCCTGTAGGGTTTCTGCTGAAGGGTCCACTGTTAGTCTGATGGGCTTCCCTTGTAGGTGACTTAGCCTTTCTCTCTGGCTGCCCTTAACATGTTTTCTTTCATTTCAACTTTGGAGAATCTGAAGATTTTGTGTCTCAGGGATGATTTTCTTGTGGAGTATCTTACTGGGGTTCTCTGCATTTCCTGAATTTGAATGTTGGCCTGTCTAGTAGGGTTGGGGAAGTGCTCATGGATATCTTGAGATATGTTTTCCAAATTGGTTTTATTCTCCCAGCTCTTTCAGGTACCCCAATCAGTCATATATTCAGTCTCTTTACATAATCCCATATTTCTCGGAGGTTTTGTTCATTCCTTTTTATTCCTTTTTCTCTATTCTTGTCTGCCTGTCTTATTTCAGAAAGACAGTCTTCAAGCTCTGAGATTCTTTCCTCTGCTTGATCAATTCTGCTTTTAATACTTGCAATTGCATTATGAAATTCTTGTATTGTGTTTTTTTAGCTCTGTCAGGTTGGTTGTGTTCTTCTCTATCTTGGCTATTTTCTTTGTCAGCTCCTACAATATTTCATCATGATTTTTAGCTTCCTTGCATTGAGTTAGAACATGCTCCTTTAGCTCAGCGAAGTTCGTTTTTATCCACATTCTGAGGTCTACTTCTGTTATTTCAGCCATGTCAGCTGCAGCCCCATTCCAAACCCTTGCTGGAGTGGTGATGTAGTCATTTGGAGGAGAGAGGGCACTCTAGCTTTTTGAGTTCTCTGTGTTCTTGCACTGATTCTTTCTCATCTTTGAGGGCTTATCTACCTTCAAACTTTGATGTTGCTGACCTTTGGATGGGGTTTTGGGGGTTTTGTTCTCCCACTTTTTTTTGAGATGGAGTCTCATTCTTTTCACCCAGGCTGGAGTGCAGTGGTGCAATCTCAGCTCACTGCAACCTTTGTCTCCTGCATTCAAGCGATTCTCCTGCCTCAGCCTCTTGAGTAGCTGGAATTACAGGCCCCTGCCATGACACTTGGCTAATTTTTGTGTATTTTTTAGTAGAGATGGGGTTTCACCATGTTGGCCACTGGTCTCTAACTCCTGACTTCAGGTGATCCATGTGACTTGGACCCCCAAAGTGCTGGGATTACAGGTGTGAGCCACCATGCCTGGCCTTTCCCCCCGGCCTTTTAACAGTCTGGCCACTTTTCTGTAGGGCTGCTGTGGTTTGCTGGGCATCTGCTCCAGTCCCTAGTCACCTCAGATTTTCCAGTATCTGGTATCACCAGTGAAGGCTGTGAAACAGCAAAGATAGCAGCCTGCCCCTTCCTCTGAGAGCTCCATCCCTGCAGGGTACAGACCTGTTGCTAGCCTTAACATACCTGTAGATGGTGGTTGGAGACCCCAGTTGGGAGGTCTCACCCAGCCAGGAAGAAAAGGATCAGGGAACTGCTTAAAGAAGCAGTCTAGCCCTGCTTTCATAGAGCAACTGAACTGTGCTGTGGTACCGTTTCCTTCACCTCCCCCTCCTCAGGTTGAGCTCTCCAAAGCCTGGAGGCTAAAACAGCTAAGTTGCTGAAACAGCAAAGATGGTGGCCTGCCCCTTCCTCTGGGAGCTCCATCCCAGTGGGGTACAGACCTGTTGCTGACCTGAACACACCTATAGGAGGTGGCTGGATACCCCATTTGGGAGATCTCACTCATCCAGGAGAAACAGGATCGAGGACCTGCTTAAAGAAGCAGTGTGGCCATGCTTTCCTAGAGTAGCTATGCCATGCTGGGGTACTGCTTCCACTTTCAGACAGTTTGGACACCCCACAGGCTGGAATGGCTGAGTTGTCCAAACAACTGTCCAAACAGCCTCCCCCTCCCGCTTGGCACTCCATCCCAGGTAGAAATCAAAACTCTGTCTGCCAGAGAATATGGGCAGAGCCGGTTGGAGGCCCCAGTTGGGAGGTCCCCCTCAGAGATAAGGAGCAGATCAGGGTCCCACTTAAAGAAGCAGTCTGGCTGTGTTTTGGTAGAGCTAAGACTCTTAACAGTCAGGATGGCTTGATAACAAGAGGAGGGCAGTGGGAAAAAAACAAAACAAAACTTCATCCTTAGGCAACCAAATCTCTAATGTGTTTTGAGGTAGATAGAATGTTAAGGTGAGAGGAGGGGAAAAAAAAACTCTGTAGAAACAAACAGACAATCTCTTTCCTCTCCTCACCCTGGCCTGGCTCAGGTGGTGAATGACAAGATTGTGGCCAGCAACCTCGTGACAGGTCTACCCAAGCAGACCCCGGGGAGCAGCGGGGACTTCATCATCCGAACCAGCAAGCTGCTGATCCCGGTGACCTGCGAGTTTCCACGCCTGTACACCATTTCTGAAGGATACGTTCCCAACCTTCGAAACTCCCCACTGGAAATCATGAGCCGAAATCATGGGATCTTCCCATTCACTCTGGAGATCTTCAAGGACAATGAGTTTGAAGAGCCTTACCGGGAAGCTCTGCCCACCCTCAAGCTTCGTGACTCCCTCTACTTTGGCATTGAGCCCGTGGTGCACGTGAGCGGCTTGGAAAGCTTGGTGGAGAGCTGCTTTGCCACCCCCACCTCCAAGATCGACGGGGTCCTGAAATACTACCTCATCCGGGATGGGTAATGCTGCTGCAGGAATGGTCTCATCACCCCTAGTTCACATCCGGCCTCTAAGTTCACAGCACACCCAGTCATTTACTAAAACTGCATGGTACCACTGTCAGCTCTTTATTAGTTCAGGAACCACTTATTGACATTTTGGAGGTAAAACTAGTGAGGGAGAGGAGAGTCAAAAGTGGCTCCCTAGGCCAGGTGCAGTGGTTCACGCCTGTAATCCCAGCACTTTGGGAGCCAAGGCGGGTGGATCACCTGAGGTCAGGAGTTCGAGACCAGCCTGGCCAACATGGTGAAACCCTGTCTCTACTCAAAATACAAAAATTAGCTGGGTGTGGTGGCAGGCACCTGTAATCCCAGCTACTCAAGAGGCTGAGGCAGGAGAATCGCTTGAACCCGGGAGGTGGAGGTTGCAGTGAGCCAAGATCGCACCATTGCCCTCCAGCCTGGGTGACAAGAATGAAACTCCTAAAATCTCAAAAAAAAAAAAAAAAAAAGGCTCCAAGTGGTCTAACCCAGGTGACTGACTAGATGCCATTAACCAAGGTGAAAAGATGTATATAGAAAAGCAGATTTGAGGTTAAAATACTGAATTTGGTCATTCAAAATGACATATTGAATAATTTAATTTTTTAGATACCTGCAGGATGTCTAGGAAGAGAAATTCAGTGGGCATTCAGTGGAAATGCATTATCAGTTAGACTCAGGAACACAGTCTGGACTAGAACTGAAAGACAGGGAATCACCAGATTTAGAGATGAAACTGTAGGATTGAGTAACCTGCTAGGAGATGGCAGAGCATGTGTGAAGGTGGAGGTGAGATCCCGTTCATGTGGCTGAGAGTGCAGGGAACAAGGAGCCAGCAAACATAAATTCCTCTTTTAAGAAGTTTGGTAGTCAAGGACAGAGAAGAAATAGTTGGTAGATTTTAGAAGAAAGACATAGATATAGCAGTTTGGCTTTGTGCTTAGTTTTTTTCAGGGGTGGAGGGCAGTGCAGGGTCTTGCTCTGTCACCCAGGCTGGAGTGCAGTGGTGCAAACACAGCTCACTGCAACCTTGATCCTCAGGCTCAAGTGATCTTCCTGTCTCATCCTCCCAAGTAGCCAGGACCATATGCGCATGACCATGCCCAGCTAATTCTTTTTTTTCTAGAGACGAGGTCTCACTTTGTTGCCCAGGCTGGTCCTGAACTCCTGGGCTCAAGTGATCCTCCTGCCTTGGCCTCCCAAAGTGCTGGGATTATAGGTGTGAGACACCATGTTTGGCCCCTGCACTTGTTTTATACAAAAGAGAGTTCCATGGTATTTCCTAAGGATCCTTGGTGGGATCTGTAGGTGTCCTGAGGTACTGATGGAGACCTAGTCCTTTTCACAGGCATTGCCTACATTCCCAGGAAAATTACACTCAAACCCAAATTCATAGCAGTATCTCATGGGCTTCTTCCTTGTTCTCCATGTCAGGTGGGACACAGTCTCAGGTAGGATCAGGAACTGCAGCTTAACGAAAGGGAGAATGGTCCAGTACGAGCAGCTCAGCGCCCTCGGGGGCTTGCCCTCTGCTGGCTGGCCTGCAGGCTCTTGGACATTACTATGCTGCTTTTACTCCTCTTGTTTTTCACTACAGCCAGCCTTCACCTGCTGCTATCAATCTCTTGCGCAGTGATATTTCATCCCTTGATATACATAGGATCAACTGAGATGCTTTTTAACAAATAGCAATGCCCCAACCCTGTCCTCTCTATTCCATTCCTATTGTCTTAATTCCCACCTTCATTATCTTTCACCTGGACAGCAAAGCAGCCTCTTAACACAGCCTCCAAAACCTCACCTTTCATATCTCAGCTCCACAGAGCCCCTGGGTGATCCATTCAAACAAAATATGATCTTGTCACATCCCTGCTGAAAACCTCTTAATGGTTCTTTATTAGCTTTGATCAGTAAATCTGCTTCTCAGAAGGCGTGCTTCCAGCCTCAGATTCTTGTAGCCTCCTTAAGCTCATTTTCATAATATGGAAAGTTTGTCATCCTGAGCTACTCTGGACGGCCCGTAGCAAAGGGCATCTGCAGATATGTGGATTTCTTGCCATGCTAAGGTGATTTCTAAAAAACCTTAACATGAAAAGAAGAAGCAACATTTTGTATTTATTTTTTTCAGGGACTAGATTTACTTTTTTTGCAGTGATAGATTTTTGTTCCTTTTTACTTTTTTTAAAAAATAACTTTAGTAGAGTACTATTCACATACAATAAATAGACATATTTAAAGCATGTAGTTTGACAAGTTCTGATGTGTATACCCATGAAGCCATCACAATAATCAAGATAATGAACATTTTTCTCACCGTAAGTTTTCCCCTGCCCCTTATATTTAGTTTTTGAAAAAATAAGAATATAATCATAACTCACTGAGAAAAACGTAACCTACAATCTTAGTAGAGCTTGTGAAACTTATTTATATATGCGTTATTCAGTCTCTTCGTGAAGGACCATTTTATTTTATTTTATTTTATTTCTTTTTTGAGACAGAGTCTCACTCTGTAGCTCAGGCTGGAGTGCAGTGGCGCAATCTCAGCTCCCCTGCAACCTCTGCCTCCCAGGTTCAAGCAAGTCTCGTGCCTCAGCCTCCCAAGTAGCTGGGACCACAGGCATATACCACCACACCCAACTGATTTTTGTACTTTTAGTAGAGATGGGGTTTCGCCGTGTTGGCCAGGCTGATCTCGAACTCCTGACCTCAGGTGATCCACCTGCCTCGGCCTCCCAAAGTGCTGGGATTACAAACGTGAGCCACCACGCCCAACCATATTTACTTTTATTTTAGACAGTTCTAAGAAGCTGCGCTATTTATTTTGCCAGTGCTTAGCACATACAGAAGAGAAAAAATATATATGCTCTAGAAGAAAAAAGCATAGGCAAAAATGTGAAAACCACAGCAGTGTGGCCCTACTTTGTAAGCAGACAAATCATCCCGTCTGTGGTGCTGTACAAGAATGATGTGTGCAAGATCCTCCAGCTTTTGGCATGGCTCATAGGCCATTACCCTCTGACCTCAGCCCCTTCGAGTTTCTGCTCCTGCCAAAGGGAATTATTGACAATTCCCAAACTGTCACTCCTGAACACCCTTCTGACTTTGCGCATGCTGTTTCCTCTGCCTGATATCTTCTTCCCCACCTTTTCTTCCTGTCTGATCCTTACTGGTTCTTCGAGATTCATGGAGGGTTTACTTCCTCCATGAAGCCTTTCCTGGCACCTTTCTCCATTTGAACTAAAAAATCCTTTTTCCTTTTTCTTCTTCCTCAATTCCTAGCATATGGTAAAGGTCATTAAATATTTGCCAAGTAAATAATTGAATGAGTCTTTATAATAATCATAATTTGGGGCTAGTCCACAAACCTAAAATAAACATAGCTCACTTTACTTATATTTATTAATTGTTTGATTATTCATTTCTTTGATTTTTCATTGTCCTCGGCTTAAATTTAAATCAAGTTGGTTCTCCCCTGATATTGAACACATCTGATTCACTTCCCTTTAATTTTGGTTGGCGTATGCTCTGAGAATACAAAATAATTTAACACAAGCCTAAGCAAAATATAGCTAGAAAGTTAATCACCGGAAAAAGAAACATACTAAATTCCAAAATCAAGCATTGAACAAGTTTTCGATAAGCCACTAGTTTTGATTCCATTATACCCTTGTTACTTTCTTTCAGTACATGAATTTGGTGCTCGGAACTAGCATTGTCTAGTCACAGCAAACCCCAAATCAAGAGCCAACATTTGTCCTGGTTTCTGTTCTGCAATGTGTTACCTTGTAATAACCCCTTCTGCTTCATTTTTTCTTTTAAAGAAAAATAACAGTTATTTTGAGATAAAGATAAATTGAAAATGCTCAGGCATTTAGATTAAAAGTACTATTTTAATATCAAGCCTTACTATTATCTTAAGATACTGGACTATAAACTCCTTGACGTCAGAGACCATATTATTCATCTTTATGTCCTCTGCAGCAACCAGCAGGGTGTCTTGCATAGATTAGGTATGCCATGGATGTTTATTATAGAATATAATCAGAAGAGGGTATAAATGAATTTTACCTCAGGAAAATAAAAATGAGTAAATAAATACAAGAAATAACAGAAACCACATTATGTTTAGATCCCCTTCAGTTCAGTGGAATGAGGTGCTGGTAGTAACACTAGTCAAGATGCCTTATTTTAAAATAATTTTTTGGATTTTTTTAAGTGCACCAAAACAGCAGTTAGCAAGGAACTAGAAAGCAGTCTGGCTGGGCACTGTCATGGCTCATACCTGTAATCTCAGCACTTTGGGAGGCCGAGGCGGAAGGATCGCTTGAGTGGTCTTGAGTTCAAGACCAGCCTGGGCAACATAGTGAGATCCCATCTCTACAAAAAATGAAAATTAGCCGGGCATGGTGGCACACACCTATAATCCCACTGAGGGGCTGAGGCAGGAGAATTGCTTGAGTTTAGGAGGTCAAAGCTGCAGTGAGCTGTGATTGTGCCACTGCACTCCAGCCTGGGCAACAGTGAGACCCTGTATCAAAACAAAACAAAAAAAAAGAAGAAAAGAAAAGAAAAGAAAAAGTGGCCTGTGCATGTGGAGCAAGTACCCAGTTTAATCGGCTTTAATATCTGACCTCCACTTTTTTCCTGGCCCAGAAGACAGGAACTATTAGGTACCCACTAAAAGGCAACTATGTCCAGAAAAAAAAAAAAAAGTTCCTCTAGAATCTAGAATGGGAAAAATAATATGAGGGTGATTCTTGGCCTATAAGAAGTTTCATGAATATCCAAAACTTTGGCCTCAGCTGGGGCAAATATGGCTCACTGCAGCCTCTGCCTCCCAGGTTCAAGCAATTATCATCGTGCCTCAGCCTCCTGAGTAGCTGGGATTACAGAGGCATACCACCACACTTGACTTTTTTTTTTTTTTAGAGACAAGGTCTTGCTGTGTTGCCCAGGCTAATCTCGAACTCTGGGGCTCAAGCAATCCTACCACCTCAACCTGCCGAGTAGCTGGGACTACAGGCAGGCACCATGACGCCTGGCTAACTTTTTGTATTATTAATAGAGACGGGTTTTCACCATGTTGGCCAGGCTGGTCTCGAACTCCTTAGTTCAAGCAATCCTCCTGCCTCAGCCTGCCAGAGTGCTGGGATTACAGGCGTGAGCCACCTCGCCCAGCCAGGAGTGCTTCTTTTCCCCCAGCTAACCCTGAAGTGAACCTAGGTGTTTTGCTTTAAGCAGTAGACCTGAGATTAAAACCCCAAAACCCTATCAAACTGCAATTTAACATTAAATTTGGGAAAAGAGAAATTAAAACAATTTGGAGGTGCATGACTTTTACCCAATAGAACCAGTTATTATCTAAGAAACTTGGATATTTATGTCACTTTGATGCATGCACTGCAGTTCCCTAACTTTTGTATCCCCTTCAGTAGTCAGTTGCTATTAGGTGTCCAATACATAGTTAATAAATTTTGTTAAAGAAAAGCCTTCTCAAATCAATACTAAGGGACATAGAGGCAGAATTCCTGCAATATATTGCAAATGGAAAGACAGCCTTACTAGCAAAAGGTATCTGAAATAAATGGTGTTGCTGTTGCCAACACTTAAACGCATTAACTTAACAGGAAGCCCTGGTGCCCAGTTTGTGGGTACAGCAAATGATAAATGGGACAGATGCTATTAGTAAATAAGGCTAGGTCTGAAGAGGCCTTCACAGGGAAAAATTTAATTTTTCTTTCATTCCCAAAAAGCTTGAGTACAGTCCAGCCTCCTCCACCCCTTTGGCTCTCCTTGGGCCAAAATGTTGGGCTAGATTGTTTTTCCACCTCTGTTGAAACAATCAAGTCTTATGTGCTATCTATCTGCCCTACTTTCAGCTGCGTTTCAGATGACTCGGTAAAGCAGTACACATCCCGGGATCACCTAGCAAAGCACTTCCAGGTCCCCGTCTTCAAGTTTGTGGGCAAAGACCACAAGGTGAGTTGAACATCTTTAATTTATAACCCCTCAACCTGAGCCTTTTTTTTTTTTTTTTTTTTTGGTGTCCCAATGTGTTGACATTCCAAGAGCCCACTGGTGGGATCTGCATGGGCTCAAGAGAAAAACAGAGAAACTGGCCATCGAGAAGCTTAACCCTTTCATGCATGTCACACCCGCCCTGCCTGCCAAAATAACTGTGCTGTTCCCCTCACACCACCTGCCAAAATAACTGTGCTGTTCAAAGAAAATACTATAGGATCATAATTTAATTTAAAATCTTTGTGGGCAGTTATGGTTGAAAAGCCAGTGTGGTGATTGGTCAAATGGCAAGGGATATGGACAGGAAATTCACAGAAAAGACAAATAGTGAAATGTTCACTGAAAATAGTACTTAAGTGCTGATGAAAACAATTATAAGACATCATTTTATACATATTAAATTTATGAAAACTATAAAATACAACACTTACAAGGTTATAGGGAGAAGTATACAGTGACAGTGTAAATTAGTACATTTGCTGGAACATTGTCTGATAATCTGTAATAATAATCATAAAATCGTCATATTCTTTTATCTAAAAATTCCAATTCTGACAGTTTCTTAAAAACAAAACAAAACAGAGGCAGGAGAATTGCCTGAGGCCAGGAGTTTGAGACCAGCCTGGGCAACATAGCAAGACCTCTACTCTACAAAAAATTTTAAAATTAGCTGGGCATAGTGGCACACACCTGTAATCCTAGCTTACTTAGGCAGCTGAGGCAGGTCACTTGAGCCCAGAGTTCAAGGTTACAGTGAGCTATGATCAGGCCACTGCACTCCAGCATGGGTGAGAGAGTGAGACCCTGTCTCTAAAAACAAACAAAACAAATTTTTAAGCCAAAACAGACAAGGTGTATTGGAAGTGTTTGTAGAGCATTGTTATAAGGGGGTAAAAGAAAAAGCCCCAAACAAGCAGGGCTAAGGGCCACAGTATATCAATTTAATGCAATATTAAGAGTTATTAAAATGATAAATATGGGAAAAGCAGACATAAAAACTGTTGTCATAACAATTTACAGGCATATTAAATATATTACATTTAATGTAGTGAGATAAGCTGGAAGATTTTTTATCATTGTTGTTAGAGTGTACTTGTTGAAACATTTAAACAAAAGGAAGTTGAAGAGGCCAACATTCTTTTCCACACTGCTTGTAAGTATATGCATGTCCATCCCAGCTATACCATGGTTACAGAACAACTGCTAACAATGATGGCTGATCCTGATTGCCCTCAATCAGGCAGGAAGCTCAGGCAGTTACCTACAGAAAGGCGCTTGCAGAAAACACTGGTTATTTGACAGCACAAGTGCATGGGAGCCAATGCCATCCCCAGACCTTGGTGTGAAGAAGGAAGATGCTCAAGTTAGTAGATGTTGCTTCACAAAGGTCTCTTCTGTTCCAGCTCCATGCAGGAGTTATGAATGTGGGTTTTTTTTAATCACCCATGTGACTTAAATGCAAACTTTGCCACATTTTTTATTAAATGTGTACATTTGGGCAAGTTCCTTAACCTCTCTGTTTCCTTATCTGTAAAATGGGGATGATAAACTCTACTTGTGGATGTCCTTGTTAAGATTACATGACTTAATGTTTAGGAACATTTAGTATTGTGTCTTCTTGTAAGTGCCCCACAAGTGGCAGCAGTTATTGTTTTTATTAACAATCGTGATCATCTCTTCAGGAAGTGTTTCTGCACTGCCGGATTCTTGTCTGTGGAGTGTTGGACGAGCGTTCCCGCTGTGCCCAGGGTTGCCACCGGCGAATGCGTCGTGGGGCAGGAGGAGAGGACTCAGCCGGTCTACAGGGCCAGACGCTAACAGGCGGCCCGATCCGCATCGACTGGGAGGACTAGTTCGTAGCCATACCTCGAGTCCCTGCATTGGACGGCTCTGCTCTTTGGAGCTTCTCCCCCCACCGCCCTCTAAGAACATCTGCCAACAGCTGGGTTCAGACTTCACACTGTGAGTTCAGACTCCCAGCACCAACTCACTCTGATTCTGGTCCATTCAGTGGGCACAGGTCACAGCACTGCTGAACAATGTGGCCTGGGTGGGGTTTCATCTTTCTAGGGTTGAAAACTAAACTGTCCACCCAGAAAGACACTCACCCCATTTCCCTCATTTCTTTCCTACACTTAAATACCTCGTGTACGGTGCAATCAGACCATAAAATCAGAAGCTGGGTATAATATTTCAAGTTACAAACCCTAGAAAAATTAAACAGTTACTGAAATTATGACTTAAATACCCAATGACTCCTTAAATATGTAAATTATAGTTATACCTTGAAATTTCAATTCAAATGCAGACTAATTATAGGGAATTTGGAAGTGTATCAATAAAACAGTATATAATTTTAAAAGTAGTATTTGGTTTTTCTGTTGCATACTATTTTCTTTTTTTTCTTTTTCTCTTTTTTTTTTTTCTGAGATGGCGTCTTGCCCTGTCGCCCAGGCTGAAGTGCAGTGGCGCAATCTCAGCTCACTGTAACCTCTGCCTCCTGGGTTCAAGCAATTCTTCTGCCTCAGCCTTTTGAGTAGCTGGGACTACAGGCATGCACCACCACACCCAGAGAATTTTTGTGTTTTTAGTAGAGACAGGGTTTCTCCATGTTGGCCAGACTGGCTCGAACTCTTGGTCTCAGGTGATCCACCCGCTTCAGCCTCCCAAAGTGTTGGGATTACAGGCGTGAGCCACTGCACCCGGCCATCTTTTGATACTTCTAATATATTGCCTTAAGTGAAATATTTTCACCTAACAAATATTAATAAATTCATCAACATGTATTTAAGTGCTTCAATGAGCTGTAACAGAATTAAAATTTGGTACCATGTTCCCTGTTATTTGGTATTCTGTGCCCTCAGGCTGATAAGACAATAGAAAAAAGTATATAATTCTGCCATATTCTGTTTTGTAGGTACTTAATAATAAGAAGTTTTATTGAGATAAATATAAACCACAAAGAAATATTATCTGCAGTTAACTCCAATTTCTTTATATGCCAATTAATTTTATGGCCTTTACATAAGATCAGAAAAGTTTTTCTGCTTTTAGTTTTTAAAAGTTGCTATAGTCTGGACTCGGTGGCTCATGCCCGAAATCCCAGCACTTCAGAGGCCAAGGTGGGAGAATCCCTTGAGCCCAGGAGCTCAAGACTAGCCTAGGCAACATAGTGAGACCTCATCTCTACAAAAAAATTGTTTTAAATTAGCCGGGCATGGTGGTGTGCCACTGTGGTTCCAGCTACTCAGGGAGCTGAGGTGGGAGGATTGCTTGAGTTCAGGAGGTCGAGGCTGCAGTGAGCCATGATAGTGCTCCAGCCAGGGTGACAGAGTGAGACCTTGTTTCAAAAAACCCCCCAAATCCCAAAAAAATTTAAAAACTTGCTACAATTAATAGTTCTTAGTAGAATCAGTAAAATTAACAAAAGGAAAGGAAAGGAGAAAAAGATTTAGATAGAAGTCAGCAACTTTTTCTGTAAAAAGCCAACTGGTAAATGTATTAGGCTTTCTGGGCCCTGCAGTGTTTGTCACAGCTACTCGACTTTGCAGCTGTAGTGCAAGGAGAGCCACAGAGAATATGTAAACAAATGTGAGCATGGTTATTCCAAAAAAGGATTCAAAACCAGGCTTTGAGCCAGGTGTGGTGGCTCACACCTGTAATCCCAGCACTTTGGGAGGCCGAGGTGGTCAGATTATTTGAGGCCAGGAGTTTGAGACCAGCCTGGCCAACATGGTGAAACCCCGTCTCTACTAAAAAAACAAAAATTAGCCGGGCGTGGTGGTGGGCACCTGTAATCCCAGCTACTCGGGAGGCTGAGGCAGGAGAATCGCTTGAACCCAGGAGGCAGAGGGTACAGTGAGCCGAGATATGGCCACTGCACTCCAGCCTGGGCGACAGAGTGAGACTCTGTGTCAAAAAAACAAACAAACAACAAAAAAAAAACAGGCTTTGGGCTAGGCTTGGCCCACGGGACTTAGTGGGCCAATTCCTGCTCTAGATTAGTGGCCCCCAGCCCTTCTGTGCAGCAGAATCACCTGGAAAACATTTATAAAATACCAGTGCATATTTACTGGTTTGTTTTAAAGGATCCTCAGGTGATTCTAATCCATAGTTAGGATTGAGACCCGCAAGTTAGGGAATGGCCACTTGTCTCTCACTCCCGACAGGCTGCAGGGACTTTTCCTAGCTAGCTCCATCAGTAACTCTTAGCAAGTACATCTCAGATCTTAGCATGACTCTAACACCATTTAGTAACTGGGAATACCAATGGGGTAGGTCACCGGAGGGAAAAATGAATCCTCAGAGACCTAATTCCATCTGACCTTCCCCTCCGTTGGCCTTAATCAGGTAAGCCCCTGAGGCTGCCCACCTGTTTTTCTCTGTTTAGCATCAGTGGGAATAACTGTGGTCATTGGTGGAACTTACCAGGTTCGGTTTTGGTCTCTTCTAAGTGAAATGGAAGCATATTGGTGATAATGGAATTCATTCATCTCTTTCCAAATGTTCTAAAAAGTACACTTTATTAAAGTGTGAGAAGCTTACTGGCAACTGAAACATGGGCCAGCAGAAAGTCATTGCCTCCCAAATGGCTGGACTCCCCACAATTTCACTCATGAATATAACTATCAGGTCCAGGAGTTGCAGGGTTTGCTTGCATTTTAGTCTTTAAGCTAAGAACTGAATTTCCAGGCAAATGTGTCTTGGTTGGGGAGAGCAGTCTTAAATGAAGAGTAGCTTTCAAACCACTCCATGTCTTTTTTCAAATTTCCTCAAAGGATAGGACTCACTTTCCAGCTGTAGAAAAATGTTCCCTTTCTCCTGCTTTGTGGTGTCCAAACTGTTGGAAGAACGAATGAGTCACGCTGACTCGAAGACTTGACATCTTGAAGGCTGACAGCTGTGGTGTCACTCAAAACCAGGAAGGAATCACTTCTTCCTCATAACTCTTCCTTCTCCTCCTCTGCACAGATGCAAGCTGCCCGCTGACTATTCATAAAGGGGCGGCAGCCCAAGGTCCACACGGTGTTGAACACAGTGTCAACCAGGGAATCACAGGCTGCTTGAAAAAGATGAAGAGGGACAGAAAGGTTAACCCTGAGTAATTTTGAAGAGTATTTCCAGGCATGACATGATACCCAGAGGAAAGTAGAGACAGTAATCCAAATACAGAATTCAAAGGAAGAGCATCCATTTCAGAGAATGTTCTCAGAAAAGCTCCCATCCAATCCAGTAAAGCAGAAGACACCTGGAGGTGCCCTCGCATGTGGGCCCTTGGTCAAAACAATGGTGAGCAACCAGAACCCCCCACACCACCATGCTCACTCCATGGAGAATATTTTTTGCAGACGACTCCCTCACATGAACAACTATGTTTCCCATAGCTTTCCCATCTATGGCCATACCACCCAGAACACACCGAATCTCGCCTATAGCTTTCACTGTTCAAGTATTGGATGAACAACCATTCATTGATGGAAAAACATTTGCATGGCTTGGATATGTTGGTTAGCCACTGTCTTAGGAGCCAAAGATACAGAGACAAAAGGCATCCTCAACTTAAGTACTCCACCGTTTGGATAAAGAGGTGGACAGGTAAACAGATAGCTACACTACCTCATGATGAAAATAACCTCAAGGTGGTATGGAAGCCCACAGAAAGGGTCTCTATCCCTTTGCAGCAAGGGTTATTAGGAGAGGTATCTTAGAGTAAGTAAGATATCTAAGTTTAAACTTCAAGAATGGTCAGGAAAATGAAGTACTGATGCATACCAAAACATGGATGAATCTTGAAAACATTATGCTAAGCAAAAGAAGCCAGACACAAAAGGCCACATATTGTATGATTCCATTTATATGAAATTTCCAGAATAGGCAATCCATACAGAGAGTAAAATAGTGGTTGTCTAGGGCTGGGGTGGGGTAGGGGAGGTAATGAGTAGTGACTGCTAATGGCTACAGGGTTTCTTTTGGGACTAATGAAAATGTTCTGGAATTAGATTGTGGTGATGGTTGTACAACTCTGAATATACAAAAACCACTGAAGTGTATACTTTTAAAGGGTAAATTTTACGGTATGTGAATGATATATCAATTTTTTTAAATTGGTTCATTGAAAAGATAAAAAATGTTAACAAACTTTCAGCTAGACTAACCAAGAAAAAAAGAGGGGACTCAAATTACCAAATTAAGGAATGAGAGAGAAATGTCACTAACAATCTTATAGAAATAAAAAGGATTAGGGCCGGGCACGGTGGCTCACGCCTGTAATCCCAGCACTTTGGGAGGCTGAAGCAGGCAGATCACGAGGTCAGGAGACCTCCTGGCTAACAAGACCATCCTGGCTAACACGGTGAAACCTTGTCTCTACTAAAAATACAAAAAATTAGCCAGGCGTGGTGGCGGGCGCCTGTAGTCCCAGCTACTCAGGAGGCTGAGGCAGGAGAATGGTGTGAACCCGGAGGCAGAGCTTGCAGTGAGCCGAGATCACACCACTGCACTCCAGCCTGGGGGACAGAGCGAGACTCCATCTCAAAAAAATAAAAATAAAAAGGATTATAAGGGAATACTATGAATACCTACATGCCAAAAAATGTTGATAACTTGGATGGAATGGACAAATTCGTAGAAAGACGTGAACTGCTGAAACTGACTCAAGAAGAATAGAAAATATGAATAGATTACTAGTGTATATAAATACAATTACTAACCCAAGCTCGCGATTTAGTAATTAAAAACTTCCCCAAAGAAATCCAATTCTACTTGGCTTTACTGGGGAATTTTACCAAACATTTAAAGAATTAATATCAATCCTTTCTAAGCTTTTTAAAAAATTAGGAGAGAAGGGATCACTGCCCAATTCATTTTATGAGGTCAATATTACTGTCATACCAAAACCAAAGACATCACAAAAATAACAATCTATAGACTAGTATCTCTTATGAATATGGATGCAAAATCCTCAACAAAATAGTAGTAAACTGAATCCAGCAACATATAAAAAGGTTTACATCATGACTAAGTGGGATTTAGCCTAAGAATGCTAAACCATACTAAAATCAATTAATATGATACACTACATCAATAGGATATAGAACAAATACCACATGATCATCTCAATAGATGCAGAAAAAGCATTTGAAAACATCCAACACTTTTTCACGATAAAAACACTTGGCCAGGTGTGGTGGCTCACGCCTGTAATCCTAGCACTTTGGGAGGCCGAGGCAGGAGTTCCAGACCAGCCTGGCCAACATGGCGAAACCCCGTCTCTACTAAAAATACAAAAATTAGCTGGGCATGGTGGTGGGCACCTGTAATCCCAGCTACTCAGGAGGCCAAGGCAGGAGAATCGCTTGAAGCCGGGGTGTGGAGGTTGCAGTGAGCCAAGATGACACCACTTCACTCCAGCCTGGGTGTAAGAGTGAAACTCCATCTCAGAAAAAAAAAAAAAAGAAAGAAAGAAAGAAAGAAAAATTAAAAGAAAACATTCAACAAACTGGGAAAAGAGGAGAACTCCCACAACCTAATAAAGGCCATCTAATGACAGTCAGAGCTAACAATCATTCTCAATGGTGAAAGATGAAATGCTTTTACTCTAAGATCAGGAACAAGACAAAAATGTCCACTCGCAATACTTCTATTCAATGTTGTGTTGGAAGCTCTAGCCAGGGCAATTAGGCAAGAGAAAAAATTTTAAAAATCCAAATTGGAAAGGAAGATGATATGCAGATGGCATTATCTTATATACAAAAAAGCCTATGGAATCCAAGAAAAAAAATATTAGAACTAAGGAGTTATTTCAGCTGGGTTGCAGGATATAAGATCAATGTACAAAAATCAAATGAATTTCTATACATTATTAATAAATAATCTGAAAATAAAATTTAAATACAATTACATTTCAATAACATTAAAAAGAATAAAATACTTAGGAATAAATTTAACAGAAGTCCAAGATTTGTACTGTGAAAACTATAAACACATTGTTGAAATAAATTAAAGAAGACCTAAATAAATGGAAAGGACATTGATATAAATATAATCTTGTTAAGATGGCAATATTCTCAAATTGATCTATAGATTCAACCATAACCCTCTCAAAATTCTAGCTGCCATTCCTTGGAGAAATTGACAAGCAGTTCCTAAAATTCATATGGAAATGTGAGGGATCCAGAATATCCAAAATAGTCTTGACAGAAAAGTACACAGTTTAAGAACACATCTTGATTTCAAAATTTACTGCATAATGACAGTAACAGGCAGCATGGTCCTGACATAGATCAGTGGAATAGAATTGCGCATCTAGAAATAAATCCTAACCTTTATGGTCAATTGATTTTTGACAATGTCCAGAATAGGCAGTTCTAGAGGTAGAAAGTAGATTCATGGTTTCCTCAAGCTGGGCAGGGGGAGTTTGGGGAGAGACCGTTAATGGCCCTGGGGCTCCTTTTCAGGGTGATGAATATGTTCTAAAATTGACTGTGGGATTGACTGCATAACTCTGTGAACATATTTAAAAGCATTTAAATGGGTGAATTGTATCGTGTGTGAATTGTAGCTTAATAAATCTGTTTCAACAACAACAAAAAATGAATGATTAGGGCGTTTCACACAGGGGTAGAAAGGAATGGGCCATCAACCCAAGGAGTTTGATTCACCAGGTTGGAAACACTTTGTGTAGAATCTACGAAGGGACACTTCTGAGGCTACTGAGGCCCATAAGGAAAAATCAAATATTCTGTGATAAAAATGAGAAATAAGCGATCTTTGAAAATGCTTTTTGAGGATTCACCTCACAGAATGGAACCTGTGTTTTGATTCACCGGGTTGGAAACACTCTTTTTGTAGAATCTACAAAGGGACGTTTCTGAGCCCATTGAGGCCTATAAGAAAAACATCTAATATCCCGTGATAAAAACAAGCTATCTGAAAATGCTTTGCGATGTGTGGATTCATCTCACAGAAAGGAACCTGTGTTTTGATTCACCAGGTTGGAAACACTCTTTTTGTAGAATCTACGAAGGGACAGTTCTGAGCCCACTGAAGCAGGAGTCAGGAGACAGACCAGAAATGCCCAAGATAATGGTGGAGAGGAAGGCTAGGGCTGAATCAGAAAGGGCCATGTATGGCATACTGAGGAGTTTGGATTTCATCCGTAAGGAGGAGGAATCTATTGAATGATTTACACAGGGGGTTGAGATGATCACATTCATGTGGCATATCTGGTCCCAATGGTGACTATCAA
This sequence comes from Pan troglodytes, assembly GCF_028858775.2. Classification (NCBI taxonomy): domain Eukaryota; kingdom Metazoa; phylum Chordata; class Mammalia; order Primates; family Hominidae; genus Pan; species Pan troglodytes. The sequence goes on from NC_072406.2 coordinate 85,176,906, forward strand.
TTAGATGGGACACAGAGACTGGGTTAATTTGCAGTAACCAGGCAAGTGGGATATGAAAGAGATATTTGGGAGAATGAATCAACAGGACATTGCTTGCAGGAAGTAACTTGAACTGACCCTAGATTAGCAGCAGGTACTTTTTCACCCTCTGTAGAAACAGAATAGAATGATACTCCCTTTCATAGGGCACACTGAATTATTCACATTTCTAAGCCCTCACACCTTCACCTCCAGACTGCACTCTAGACATTGATCTATGAAAAGATCCAAAATTCTCTCTACTGCAGACACTCTCTGTGGTGTGGAGCCAGCTCTTCATCAGCCTACATTTCAACTCTTACCATCTAAAAATAGAAAATGCTAATTCATACCTGGATACAATATCCTGGCTTCAGAAACTGAGACAGTAAAAACTTTTCCTAAGTAAATTAGGAAAAAGAAATTATAGAGTCAGTGCTAGAATCTAGGTAGCAAAGCAGTTGTTTAAAATAACTATCCTTGCTGGGCGCGGTGGCTCACACCTATAATCCCAGCACTTTGGGAGGCTGAGGCGGGCGGATCGCTTGAGTTCAGGAGTTCGAGACCAGCCTGGGCAACATGGAGCAACTCCATCTCTACTAAAAATACAAAAATCAGCTGGGCATGGCGGCGGGTGCCTGTAATCCCAGCTACGTGGGAGGCTGAGGCACAGGAATCGCTTGAACCCGGAAAGCAGAGGTTGTAGTGAGCTGAGATCCCACCACTACACTCCAGCCTGGGCAACAGAGTGAGATTCTGTCTCAAAAAAAATTTTTTTTAATTTAAATAAAATAATTATCCTCAAGTATATAGAGACCTTTATGCAGAAAAGGTTTTTTGAACTCCTACCTGACTGAAAACAAAATTACAAAAAAAAAAAAAAAAACTTAAGCCAAACCAAGTGGTCCTATAAGAAATAATTCCTGATATGGAAAATTATTTAACAGTAGAATGGATAATCCAAGCCAGTTGGGCAATTCCTTCTCCAGCCTTAAATGATAGATTTTTATTTTTCTGGGAAGGCTTTGGTGTAGTCTTTTACCTTCAGGAGTGGTGCCAGCAGCTCGCGGGCAGGACAGCAAGAACTTGAGTGAAGGAGTGCCCAGAATCTTTCCTTCACCATTTCTTGCTCAGCCACAGTGTTCCATAAAGAATATTCAGTGAGCTCTGATGATCTCTTCGAGTCAAGGGGTTCTGGCTATATCTCGGTGTGAAAACAGGAACAAAACTCCCTGTGCACTGTACGTGCCATTGAGACACCTACCTTCCACTTTGGAGACAAAGCCCAGACTCCGCTTAAGGTCAGAGCAGATCGAGTGGAGACACCATCGGAATTTTGCATCACAGCGATATTTGTTGGCACCGCAAGTGTCATAACAGACATCCAGCTGGTTGCAGCACTTTGTCATTGCTGGAATGCCCAAGTCCATCTGGGGAAAAGTGAAGGAAGGGAAAAGAAGGGGAAGAAATGCCACGTTTAGACTAAGGACCTCAGGCAACCTTGCCCACCTTGTTATTAACTAGCCGGTTCTCACATTTCTGTTGCATATCCCGATCAATTCAGAAACACCAATGACTCAGTAGAATACCAACAGTCACAGGATTACAAGTGTTCATTGTTACTTAGTTATTAGTTCAGTAAGTGATTCTGGCCATTTTTCACCTTTTGTTTTTTCAGATGTTAGTAATTTTAAAATTCAGAGGCAGCTTACAGTAATGAAAATAGAGACCAGAAGGGTAGTCAAGAGAGCAGAACCACAGGGCTTCTAAATTTAATTAACACTTAACAGTCACATATGAGATTTTGTGTGAGCAAAGGATTCTACGGCTAAGAAGTATAAAAAAAATTCAGCCTCCGTTCATCAAGAGATCACCAGCATCCCAGACAGCACTATTTTAAGGGTGTGCGTGTGTGTGTGTGTGTGGGTGTGTGTGTTGGAAAGTAGAGTGGGTATAGAACACACAGCTCCTGATCACAAGAGGACTGTGGTCAAACCACAACATCTCACACACACCCATCATTACTAAGCATCCTATAAACAACTGTAAATGTAGTGGCATAAACTGTGTCACTAAGTTCATAAAATGCCACGTGTCTGGGTACGGTGGCTCACGACTGTAATCCCAGCACTTTGGGAGGCCAAGGTGGGTGGATCACTTGAGGTCAGGAGTTCGAGACCACTCTGGCCAACATGGTGAAACCCCGTTTCTACTAAAAATACAAAAATTAGCAGGGCGTCGGGTGTGTGTGTGTGTGTGTGTGTGTGTGCAGATTTCTATGATGTCAGCTCTCCAAACATAGCCAGTTTGGCACTACTAACATGAAGTCAGCTGCTTGCAAAAGTCATGACAATATGTAACAATCAGCTCTCACTGGCCAGCACCAGCTGGCTCTAGCACATCACTGGAATGGTTCACTAATTTCAATAAGTCAAACCTGTCAGATCTATCTCAAATTAAGTTATGTCATGATGCCCTAAGCCTCAGCTGACATTTTCAGTGGTGATTTCAAAGTTCTGATCCACTACCAAGGGCTTATCTGAGGGACAGCTGTCCCTGAGAAAAGGAAATCAGATATCTTCTTTAAAAATTCTCTCCCTCATATCCAATTTAAAATACTTAATTGTATTGTTCAACTTTTTTCCAGAAATAATCACTTCCATCAAGGATAACTCTAGGATTGCTCTCAGTCAAAACCAACCAACCAAGAAGGTAATGCTGGCAGTACATACACTTTCTGGTACCTTGAGACCCAGGAAATAGGAGCCGCAGCCATTGGGCTCTTGGGGCTTGTAGCCAGGTCTGGGCATTGGTGCCTTTCCTTGCAGGAGGAAGAAAGGAAAGAAGCAAGAAGAAATATTTAGAAATCAAGCATTTGGGAACATTCATCAAATGAAAATTTTCTAAAAGCATATTTCACTTTTTCTTTAAAAGTCACTGTTCCTCACATCCAAATCAGGTGATGATGATGATGATGATGTCACAGAAGAATAATGACTTTCAAACCACTTTGACTTTTTCTCCTAATCTCAAAAAATTTCATGAGCACTTTTTTTTTTTTTTTGAGACAGGGTCTCTCTCTGTTGCCCAGGCTGGAGTGCAGTGGTGTGATCTTGGCTCACTGCAACCTCCACCTCCTGGGTTCAAGCAATTCTCCTGCCTCAGCCTCCCGAGTAGCTGGGATTACAGGCATGTGCCACCACGCCCAGCTAATTTTTGTATTTTTAGTAGAGACAGGGTTTCACCATGTTGGCTAGGTTGGTCTCGAACTCCTGACCTCAAGTGATCCACCCGCCTTGGCCTCCCAAGGTGCTGGGATTACAGGCGTGAGCCACCACACCCAGTGAGCACTTATTTACTGACATTTCTAATGTTTTTTAAGTGCATAACATTGAAGATAAGGGCCATGGCAAAACCCAACTAAAACTCAAGGTTCCTCATTCCTTCACTGCAAGACCACACGCCACTCAAAGAACAAGCAGAACACAACTTGATCGTACACTTAAGGAATCCGAATTGTAGCAGCACCACAAAAGGGTTTAACTTGCAGGAAATTCAAGCAAGATTCCATAAACGTAGACAGAGTATTATTGAGTAAAGAGCAAATAAATTACCCTGATGTGATATCTTAGGCATTTCTTTCATAGAACTAAGCAGAAATGATCTGAACAGCTTTGAATTTCTGTTTTTTAAGATCTTTCAAATGTGTAGAGAGAAGCTTTATCAGTTGTATCAATGGCAGTGCTCACAGGTAAAGATAACCTTGACCTGAGATGACCTCAGGACAGCCATCTGCAGTGGGTATTTTATCCCATTATCCAGATAAGAAACTCGGGCTAAGAGGTCGCATGACTTGCCTACCATCATAGAGAAAGTGGGGGAAATAGGATATAAAGTCAGATTTCCTGTTTGTATCCAAAGCCTATGCTCCTTCACCACATATCTGCCTCTTTTTAGGAGATACAAGACCCTAGCGTAAGACTGGGGAAATGTGCTAAGAATAATTAATCCTTAGAGTAAGGCATATGACAGTTTCTTTCTTTCTTTTCTTCCTTTCTTCCTTCCTTCCCTCCTTCTTTCCTTCCTTCCTTCCTCCTTTTCTTCTTCTGCTTTTCTTCTTTCTTTCTTTCTCCTTCCTTCCTTCTTCTCCTACCAGGTATTTATTTTTAATTATTTTATATCATGAAATATTTCAAAACTGTTGAAAAGTCAGAGAAACAAACAGCCATGTACCAAATGCACAAACATAATAAATGTTAACATTTGCCAAACTTGCTATAAATTTTTTTAAATTAAATGTGACAGTTCAAGTACAGGTTCAGGTGCAGTTGAAGCCTCTTTGCACTCATCATTCGTTTTAATTTTTAGATACTAAGTTTATGTTTTAAAGCCCTCACTTCGTATCATTCTGCAAAATTGTCTTGATTATTCTTGGACCTTTACTCTCACAAAGAATTTTGCAATTTTTTTGAATTTGTAGAATCAACTTAGTAAATTCTACAAGAAAAATGGCCAAGAATTTGATTGAAAAATCCATTGAATGTATAGATTTGGAGACAACTGCCTTTCTTAGGATACTCAGTCTTCCCAAATATGGACATGGTATAGTTCTCTATTTACTTAGGTCTTTCTGTATGTCATTCAACAGAGCACTGCAATTTTCTCCATATTGTGTATTATACTTTCTATATACCTATATTATTCAGATCCTTAAACAAGATAGAATATCTCATAAAAATCCAGAGCTAAGACTCATGCCTCTGGTATAGTAAATCTGCACTTTCCTGGAACCCAGGCTGCTTCTAGCTTTCTGCTCTACCAGCCCTGGAGTGTAGCCCTGGCTCTCATGGTCTAAGATGGCATTTCAGCCAACACATCCATATTCCCTGTAGCAGGATGGCAGGAGTTGGAAGAGTCCAGCCCCTCTCTTCAGTAAACACACTCCAGAATGTTATACACGTCACTTCCTCATACTTCCCTCTGGCCAGACCTTAATCAAATGGCAAAATCTGGTTGCCAAGGTGGGCTAGGAAATGAAGTGGGCAGCCATGAGCCCAGCTAAAACGTGGAAGGAGGGGCTTTATACTGTAGAAAAGGGGAAGAATGGATATTAGGGGACACTAAGCAGTTTCTGCCACAGTTTGGGTATTTGTTGCTGTGATACATGTGGTTATAAGATTGTGGTCCAAGATGACTTCCAATGATCCCCACCTCCTGGTATTCACCTCCTTGTATATAGTCCCAGGAGTGGTCTGTGTGACCCAGAGAATACTGCAGAAGTGGAGGTGTGTTCCTCCTAAGATTAAGCTATAAAAGACCATGATTTCTGTCTTGGGCTCTCTTACTCTCCCTCTCTCTCACCGTTCACTCTAGGGGAAGTTATGTCATGAACAGTCCCATAGAAAGACCCATGTGTCAAAGAACTAAAACCTCCTGCCAATAGCCACATGAATTTAACAAGAGATCCTCCAGCCCCAGCTGAATCTCCAGAGATGGCAGCATCAGCTGGGCAGCATGACCTCAACTTTATGAGAAACTGAGCCAGAATCGCCCAGCAAAGCCACTCCAGGATCCCTGACCCTCAGCAAGTGTGTGATATAATCTTTGCTATTGTAAGCTGCTGAGTTTCGAGGTACCTTTTTGCTCAATAATATATAACTGTTGCAGTTGCCATTATGATTTTTTTTTTTTAACATAAAATGAACGATTTAAAATAAACAATTCAGCAGCATTTGGTACATTCACAGTGTGGTGCAACCACCACCTCTATCTAGTTCCAAAATGTTTTCATTACCCTAAAAGGAAACCCCATCCCCAGTAAGCAGTCCCTTCCGGTCTTCCTCTCCCACTATCTCTGGTCACCACCAGTGGGCGTTCTGATTCCATGGAGTTACTTCTGACATTTCATATGAATGAAATTATATACTGTGTGACCTTCTGCGTTTGGCTTCTTTAGCTTAACAGAGTGTTTTGAGCTTCACCCATATTGTAGGGCGTATCCATGCAGAAAAATCTTCCTTGTATGGTTAGACCACATTTGTTTTTTTGTTTTTTGTTTTTTTTTCTTTTTTATTGATCATTCTTGGGTGTTTCTCGCAGAGGGGGATTTGGCAGGGTCACAGGACAATAGTGGAGGGAAGGTCAGCAGATAAACAAGTGAACAAAGTTCTCTGGTTTTCCTAGGCAGAGGACCCTGCGGCCTTCCGCAGTGTTTGTGTCCCTGGGTACTTGAGATTAAGGAGTGGTGATGACTCTTAACGAACATGCTGCCTTCAAGCATCTGTTTAACAAAGCACATCTTGCACCGCCCTTAATCCATTCAACCCTGAGTGGACACAGCACATGTTTCAGAGAGCACAGGGTTGGGGGTAAGGTCACAGATCAACAGGATCCCAAGGCAGAAGAATTTTTCTTAGTACAGAACAAAATGAAAAGTCTCCCATGTCTACCTCTTTCTACACAGACACAGCAACCATCCGATTTCTCAATCTTTTCCCCACCTTTCCCCCATTTCTATTCCACAAAACCGCCATTGTCTTCATGGCCCGTTCTCAATGAGCTGTTGAGTACACCTCCCAGATGGGGTGGTGGCCGGGCAGAGGAGCTCCTCACTTCCCAGTAGGGGCGGCCGGGCAGAAGCGCCCCTCACCTCCCAGACGGGGCAGCTGGCCGGGCGGGGGGCTGACCCCCCCCACCTCCCTCCCGGGCGGGGCGGCTGGCCGGGCGGGGGGCTGACCCCCCACCTCCCTCCCGGACAGGGCGGCTGGCTGGGCAGAGGGGCTCCTCACTTCCCAGTAGGGGCGGCCGGGCAGAGGCGCCCCTCACCTCCCCGACGGGGCGGCTGGCCCGGCGGGGGGCTGACCCCCCCACCTCCCTCCCGGAGGGGGCGGCTGGCCGGGCAGAGGGGCTCCTCACTTCCCGGTAGGGGCAGCCGGGCAGAGGCGCCCCTCACCTCCCGGACAGGGCGGCTGGCCGGGCGGGGGGCTGACCCCCCCACCTCCCTCCCGGACGGGGCGGCTGGCCGGGCGGGCGGCTGACCCCCCCACCTCCCTCCCGGACGGGGCGGCTGGCCGGGCTGGGGGCTGACCCCCCACCTCCCTCCCGGACGGGGCGGCTGGCCGGGCGGGGGGCTGACCCCCCCACCTCCCTCCCGGACGGGGCGGCTGGCCGGGCAGAGGGGCTCCTCACTTCCCAGAAGGGGCGGCCGGGCAGAGGCGCCCCTCACCTCCCGGATGGGGCGGCTGGCCAGGCGGGGGGCTAACCCCCCCACCTCCCTCCCGGACGGGGCGGCTGGCCGGGCCGGGGGCTGACCCCCCCACCTCCCTCCCAGACAGAGCGGCTGGCTGGGCAGAGGGGCTCCTCACTTCCCAGTAGGGGCGGCTGGGCAGAGGCGTCCCCCCCACCTCCTGGACAGGGCGGCTGGCCGGGCAGGGGGCTGATCCCCCCACCTCCCTCCCGGACGGGGCGGCTGGCCAGGCGGGGGACTGATCCGCCCACCTCCCTCCCGGACGGGGCGGCTGGCCGGGCGGGGGGCTGACCCCCCCACCTCCCTCCCGGATGGGGCGGCTGGCCGGGAGGGGGGCTGACCCCCCCACCTCCCTCCCGGACGGGGCGGCTGGCCGGGCAGAGGGGCTCCTCACTTCCCAGTAGGGGCGGCCGGGCAGAGGCACCCCTCGCCTCCCGGACGGGGCGGCTGGCCAGGCGGGGGGCTGACCCCCCCACCTCCCTCCCGGACGAGGCGGCTGGCCGGGCAGAGGGGCTCCTCACTTCCCAGTAGGGGCGGCCAGGCAGAGGTGCCCCTCACCTCCCGGACGGGGCGGCTGGCCGGGCGGGGGGCTGACCCCCCCACCTCCCTCCCAGACGAGGAGGGAGGACGCTCCTCACTTCTCAGACGGGGTGGCTGCCGGGCGGAGGGGCTCCTCACTTCTCAGACGGGGCGGTTGCCAGGCAGAGGGTCTCCTCACTTCTCAGACAGGGCGGCCGGGCAGAGACACTCCTCACATCCCGGACGGGGCGGCAGGGCAGAGGTGCTCCCCACATCTCAGACGATGGGCGGCCGGGCAGAGACGCTCCTCACTTCCCAGATGTGATGGCGGCCGGGAAGAGGCGCTCCTCACTTCCTAGATGGGATGGCGGCCGGGCAGAGACGCTCCTCACTTTCCAGACTGGGCAGCCAGGCAGAGGGGCTCCTCACATCCCAGACGATGGGCAGTCAGGCGGAGACGCTCCTCACTTCCCAGACGGGGTGGCTGCCAGGCAGAGGCTGCAATCTCGGCACTTAGGGAGGCCAAGGCAGGCGGCTGGGAGGTGGTTGTAGCGAGCCGAGATCACGCCACTGCACTCCAGCCTGGGCGCCATTGAGCACTGAGTTAACGAGACTCCGTCTGCAATCCCGGCACCTCGGGAGGCCGAGGCTGGCGGATCACTCGCGGTTAGGAGCTGGAGACCAGCCCAGCCGACACATCGAAACCCCGTCTCCACCAAAAAAATACGAAAACCAGTCAGGCGTGGCGGCGCGTGCCTGCAATCGCAGGCACTCGGCAGGCTGAGGCAGGAGAATCGGGCAGGGAGGTTGCAGTGAGCTGAGATGGCAGCAGTACCATCCAGCTTCGGCTCGGCATCAGAGGGAGACCGTGGAAAGAGGGGAGAGGGGAGAGGGGAGAGGGGGGAGGGGAGAGGGGAGAGGGGAGAGGGAGCTCTATCTACCACACAGTCCTTCTCTGAATCTATGATTTTTTTTTTTCAGATGGAATCTCGCTCTGTTGCCCAGGCTGGAGTGCAGTGGTGCAATCTTGGCTCACCGTAATCTCCGCCTCCCAAGTTCAAGTGATTCTCCTGCATCAGCCTCCTGAGTAACTGGGGTTACAGGCACGCACCACCACACCCAGCTAATCTTTGTATTTTTAGTAGAGATGGGGTTTCACCATGTTGGCCAGGCTGGTCTCGAACTCCTGGCCTCAAGTGATCCACCCACCTTGGCTTCCCAAAGTGCTGGGATTACAGGCGTGAGCCACCTTTCCTGGCCTGCCATTATGATTTTAATCTCTTTGTTATATTTTTTCTATGACAGCTTTATTGAGCTATAATTCATATATCATATACATTCACTCATTTAATGTGTACAATTCAATGGTTTTGGCATATCCACAGAGTTGTCCAGTCAACACCATAATCTAATTTTAGAACATTATAATCTCAAAAAGAAACCCTGTACTCATTAACCACCTCTCCCATCTCCCTACCCCCAGCCCTAGGCAACTCCTTCACATGAATTAAATCATACAATATGTGGCCTTTTGTGTCTGGCTTCTTTCTCTTAGCAAAATGTTTTCTGGTTTCATACATGTTGTAGTATGTATCAGTACTTAAGTTCTTTTTATTGCCAGAAAAACCTTCCATTGTATAGACATACCACATTTTTTTACCCATTCATCAGTTAATAGACATTTGGGTTGTTTTCACCTTTTAGCTATCATGAATAATACTGCTACTAATATTTGTAGACAGGTTTTTGTGTGGACATGTGTTTCATTTCTCCATAAGAATAGGATTGCTGGGTCATATGGTAACCCTGTTGAACGTTTTAAGGAATTGCCACACTGTTTTCCAAAGTGGCTGCACCACATTCCCAGCAGCAATGCGTGAGGGTTCCCATTTCTCCACATCCTCACTAACACTTGCTATTGTCTGTCTTTTTTATTGTAGCCATCCTAGTGGGAGTGAGGTGGTGTTTCACAGTAGTTTTGACTTGCATTTCTATAATGATTATGTTGAGCATCTTTTTATGTGGTTATTTACCATTCATATAAATTCTTTTGGAAAATGTCTACTTAAATCCTCTACCCACTCTATAACTGAGTTATTTATCTTTTTACTGTTGAGTTGTAAGTGTTCTTTATATATTTTGGAAGCCTTGTCAATTCTGCAAATATTTTGTGCCATTCTGTGGGTTGTCTTTTCACGTTTTTGATGGTGTAACTATTTATTTGTTTTCATCTTCTTTTTTTTTTTTTAAGAGATGGGGTCTCACTCTGTCACCCAGGTTGGAGTGCAGTGCAGTGGCACAATCATAGCTCACTGCAGCTTCAAACTCCCAGGTTCAAGTGATCCTCCTATCTCAGCTGTCCAACTAGCTATGACTGCAGGTGCATGCCATCATGCATGGCTAACTTGTAAATTTTTTCATAGAGATGGAGTCTTGCTATGTTGCCCAGGCTGGTCTTAAACTCCTAGGCTCAAGCAGCTCTCCAACCTCAGCTTAATGAGCTGCTAGAATTACAGGCATGAGCCACTGTGCCCTGCTTCTTTTCATTTTCTTATTTTATTTTATTTTTTGAGACAGGGTCTCTCACTCTGTCACCCAGGCAGGAATGCAGTGTTGTGATCTTGGCACACTGTAGCCTCGATCTCCCAGGCCCAAGCAAGCCTCCCACCTCAGCCTCCCTAGTAGCTGGGACTACAAGTGCTGTCACTGCACCTGACTAATTTTTGTATTTTTTGTGGAGATGGGGTTTGGCTATGTTGCCCAAGCTAGTCTTGAATTCCCAGACTGAAGCTATCCATCCATCTCGGCCTCCCAAAGGGCTGAGATTATAGGCATGAGCCACAGCACCCAGCCTTCTTTTTCTTATTGAGGTGAAATTCAGATAACATAAAATTAACCACCTTAAAGTATGCAATTAAATACATTCACAATGTTGTACAACCATCACTTTTATCTAGCTCAAAAACATTTTCATCACCCCCAAGGTAGACCTTGTGCCCATTCAGCAGTCATTCCCTGTCTCAGGCAGTTTGGATGCTATAACAAAAATAACATAGACTGGATGGCTTACACGGCAGAAATTTATTCCTCACGGTGCTGAAGGCTGGGAATTCCAAGATCAGGGTGCCAGTGCATTCCGTGTCTGGTGAGGGCCTTCTTCCTGGCTTGCAGACAGCCTTGTCTTCTCTTCTTTCTCTTTCTCTTCTTACGAGGACACTAGTCTCATCATGGTAGTCCCACACTCAAGATAGCGTTTCAGCCCACTACAACCTCCGCCTCCTGTGTTCAAGCCATTCTCCTGCCTCAGCCTCCTGAGTAGCTGGTATTACAGGCGCCTGCCACCACGCCCGGCTAATTTTTTGTGTTTTTAGTAGAGACGGGGTTTCACCATGTTGTTCAGGCTGGTCTCAAACGCCTGACCTCAAGTGAGCTGCCCTCCTTGGCCTCCCAAAGTGCTGGGGTTACAGGTGTGAGCCACCTTGCCCAGCCAGAGAGTGAAACATCTTTTTAATAACTTTGCTGAAAAGGGCATTTGCCACAGACTTGGCTCGGTTTCTTGGGTTACCCTCTGCCTTTTTGCCCTTGATAACTCACAGAAGATAAAACTCTGCTATTCTAGTTTGAAAGATACCGGAATGGAATTCCTATCCGGCCTGCAGCTGATGATGGTTATTTTTATTTTATTTAATGTTTTATGTTAACTGCAGAAATTCTATTTAGAAACGAAGCTGAAAATATAAGTTCTAAGACAAAAGGTAATGGTTTCAGTCTAGGCAGAAACAGAAATCATTCAAGGATACCATATCCTCAAATTATTGTTTCAGTAGCTTATGGTTGATGTTTTAAGTCTAGGCATTAATAATGTATCATATCCACACATGTTTTATTTTCTGGCTGGAGCTGTTTATAGGAGTGAGAGGCCGACAACTTGATCCTGTTCAAATTCAAATTTTAGTGTTCATAAAAAAAGTTTTATTGGAACACAGCCACACTATTATGATTTAGCTATGGCTGCTGTCACAGAAAAAACAGCAGAATACTGTTCTAATCTTGATGTGAGGATGATTTTCTAATCAAGACATAAAATTCAGAAGCCATAAAGAAAGAGACTGACAGTTTTGATCTTATAAAACTTAAAAGCTTCTGAATAAAGTGAAATACCATAAAAGTCTTAAAAGACCAACTGGAGGGAGATCGAGAAGTGTTAGCCAAGAATCCCAAGAGCTCTACCTGCCAGTGGTAGACACTGCCTCCTGGGCCCACCCTTTTATCTCTCTGTCACTGGAAACAGCAGTAAAAACTTTCAGGGCTTTGTGTCCCAGGGCAAGAGTTTTGCCTTCCCGGGAGGGTGCGTCCATCCTCTCCACCCAGCTGGTTCCCCCAAAGGTGCTAGGGGGGAGTGAGTATGCTTTATTAAAAGGTACATCTGCAGCAAACCACTGTGGCACACATTTACCTGTGTAACCAAATTGCATATCCTGCACATGTACCCCAGAACTTAAAAATCAACATTAAAAAAAGGATTAACATTTATATTTCCAAAAGAAATTCACGGGAGTGCTTTTTTCCTATCTCGGACAGCAATAGTTCCTATCACTCTTCTTTTAAATTTTGCCACTCTGTTGGCTAAAAGTGGTATCTCATTGTTACTTTAATTTGTAAGCCCCTGATCAATACTGAATTCGACCATATTATTTGTATGCAAACCATTTAGTTTTTCTTTTCTGTTAATTGCCTATTTCCATTCTTTGCTCATTTTTCTTTTAGATCTTTCGCCTATTTCTTCACAGTTTGTAAGAACCTTTTTGTAGTATACATATTATGTCTTTGTCATTTGTTTTACAATTTTCCACTCAATGATATGATTTTTCTATTAATATTATATTGTTACAAAGAACAGATAATGATAACGAATGAATAATAAGAGTATTTACTAAACTATTATAGGCATGGCTTCATCAACAACCCCAACTAGCTGTCTCAAACATGAGAAAATAAAATAATTTCCAGGCCGGGCGCGGTGGCTCACGCCTGTAATCCCAGCACTTTAGGAGGCCCAGCAGGGGGATCACCTGAGGTCATGAGTTCGAGACTAGCCTGGCCAACATGGTGAAACCCCCGTCTCTACTAAAAATACAAAGTAACTAGGCGTGGTGGCGCATGCCTGTAATCCCAGCTACGCCAGGAGGCTGAGGTAGGAGAATCATTTGAACCTGGAAGGCGGAGGTTGCAGTGAGCCAAGATAGTACCACTGCACTCCAGCCTGGGTGACAGAGGGAGACTCCGTCTCAAGAAAAACAAAATTCCAGAAAAAAAAAAAGAAAGAAAGGTATGTCCTCCTTCCTCCCAGAAACACTCAGATGCACCATGATTAATACATCAATGGAACACAGCAGGACAGAGGCAATTCTCCTGAAGAGAAGAACTCTGTATTTCAGTCACTAAAACAGATTAAGTTACTGCATAAAGTAGGGTGAGCAATTTGTCCTGGTTTGCCTGGTACCCGTCCCGGTGTTAGTACTGAAAGTCTCACATCCCAGGAGCATCTCCCCTCCTCCCTGAGTCCCCAGCAGACTAGGAGGTCAGTTGCCCAAAAACAAGAATAATCTGTTTGCCTCTAAGCCAGTGGCTGTTTTCCTTTTTTGGGCTCTGGATTCCCTGGAGAATCTGATGAAGTCTTTGAGTTATTTCCCTGGAAAAAGATACAAACTCACAGGTTTATAAAATTTTGCTGCAAAACTTCAGATAAAAATTCTCTTTAAAAAATAGACTGATATTTATTTTTATTTATTTATTTATTTGTTTATTTTTGAAACTTAATCTCGCTCTGTTGCCCAGGCTGGAGTGCAATGGCACGATCTCGGCTCACTGCAACCTCTTCCTCCAGGGTTCAAGTGATTCTCCTGCCTCAGCCTCCCAGGTAGCTGGGATTACAGGGCGCGCCACCACGCCCGGCTAATTTTTGTATTTTTAGTACAGATGGGGTTTCACCATGCTGGCCAGGCTAGTCTCAAACTCCTGACCTCAAATGATCCGCCCGCCTCAGCCTCCCAAAGTGCTGGGATTACAATAGACAGATATTTAAAGAAACTTTTAAGATACTCTTGGAACTAAATCCAGGAAGAAATTCATTTTCAGGATCTTTTATTAAAGTGTGAAAGCGTGAACAGTATCATTATAGAAACTACTCCATTGACCCAACTCCAGAGACCTTCGTGAGGCAGATAACTCTTCAGTCGTTGTTCCCTCGAGGGACTTCTTCCGGAAGCTGAGAGGCTGTTGTCCAGCCACTGGGATTTCTGGGATTTTTCATTTTTACGTTGAAAGAGAGCTAGAAGAATCTGAATGCAATTAACCTGTTCACTAGACTGTCTTTCTCATAACATTTATAAAATTTGTTTGGTACCTACCATGCTCTATATATACCACTGATTCTTTATGTATATTATCTTTAATTCTCACAACACCTTTGCAAGGTGGGTATTAGTAACATTATTTTTACATATTTGAGGAAACTAAGGTTGAGAGAGTCAGATAACTCACCCAAGGTCACCAGCAATGGGATATTTTCTCCTAAATTCAAACCCATGATTTTTCCATTACTATGCTTATTTCTCAAAGTCTGGTTCAAAGACTACCCATTAAAAGTGCACTTCCAAGGTCTCACCACAGACCTACTGCATCAGAATCTCTGGAGGTGGAAAAGGGTATCTATATTTTGGAAGCGATTCTCAAGGAAATCTTGTTTGCATTGGCACAGACTCCTTTTTTTTTTTTTTTTTTTTTTTTGAGGTGGAGTCTCACTCTGTTGCCCAGGCTGCAGTGCAATGGTGAGATCTCAGCTCACTGCAAGCTCTGCCTCCCAGGTTCACACCATTCTCCTGCCTCAGCCTCCCGAGTAGCTGGAACTACTGGCACCCGCCACTACACCCGGCTAATTTTTTTTGTATTTTTAATAGAGACAGGGTTTCACCGTGTTAGCCAGGATGGTCTCGATCTCCTGACATCGTGATCTGCCTGCCTTGGCCTCCCAAAGTGCTGGGATTACAGGCGTGAGCCACCGCGCCCAGCTGGTACAGACTCCTTAATAACAGTTGTGCTAGGTATGCCATTGACACACGCTGGATCTTGTCATATTTATAGCCCACTTGTTTGACAAGTACAGATTTTGTGTGTTGGCATGAGAACAAATTACTTTAGATATGAGAAGCACGGAAAACAATGTTGACATACTATCATGGGCTACCAGGATACATACACAGTTTTATCTGCCTGCATAATTTAACCTGTGGGCTGAAGTTCTCTAAGAATGACGTCATAGAATGGCACCCCTTTACCTTGGCTGTGCTTTGCAATCACGTGGGAAAAATGTTAAAATACTGATGTCTGGGGCCAACTCACAGAAATTTTGATTTAATTGATTTGGTGCCAGGTGTTGTTAAAGCCCTCAGGTGATCTGAAGTGTACCCAAGTTAGAAACCCACTGTTTTAAATAGTAGTTAGTACCTATCAAAGGTAAAATCTGGCTGGTGCCGTGGCTCACGCCTATAATCCCAGCAATCTGGGAGGCCAAGTTGGGAGGATTGCTTGAGCCCTGGAGTTGGAGACCAGCCTGGGCAAGATGGTGAGACTCCCTTCTCTACAAAAAGTTACAAAATTATCTGGGCATGGTGGCGCACACCTGTAGCCCAAGCTAACTGGGAGGCTGAGGCAGGAGGATCTCCTAAGCCCAGAATCTCCTACTAATCAGAAACACCTGGGGTGGGGCCCAGCGATCTGGTTGAATCTGCCCTCCAGGGGCTTCAATTCACAGGTGAGCTTGAGAACCACTACTTAAAAGACGGTGCACGAGAGATGTGTCCCAAAGCAAACTACAAAAGAGCAGACTCGTTGTTAGGTGTTGTCTGTTCAAAAGATTGCTCGATTCACAATCAGTTTGAGAAGGTATTTTGTACTCTTTTGGGCACAGCCGCCAGGTTTTTGGCTCTACTGGGTTCCAAGGTAAGGAGGCATAACCGCCTATTTTTCTAAGTGTTTTTCAGGCCCCTCTTTGAGCAGGTTGTTTTACACAAAGTGAGAAGAGTTATTTGCCTTCCTCTTCTATTTACTCTTCCCATCCCCCACCAGTTGCTGCTGGCTTCCACCCTGCCCAGCCAGAGGCTCCGCAACTAAAATTTGCTTAAGTCTTTTAATGCTGTTTTGCTAGAGAAGGAAGAATAGGATTTGGTTCTTGATTTCCTAATAAAAATTCCTGCTGTTGCCTATTTGCTGAACCACAGATACTAGTCCTGTGTTGCCTTTAGGAAGGAAAACACCTGTGTTGATTCCAATGTCTGAAGTGAGTCAACCCCTTCCCTGTCCCATCCGTGCAAACAGTGTGAGCATAATCCAGTGGCAAGGCCTCTGCGTTGGTCCAACTGCCTTGGACAAATACATGGTTTTAGGGCCAGGTGGGTCCTAACAGACCAGGCATTTTTCTCTGTGAAACTTTCACAAAGAAGCTGCAGCATAGATGGTTAAAACATAGATGGTTAAAACACAGATTTTAACCATAGATTGTTAAAACATCTATGCTGCAAAACTTTGGGTCCTGATGCAATGATTAACCATTACCTCCTAGTCACTCTTAGTGTATAAGGAAGCGATTTTCCCCACTCAAAAAGGAATAGAGAGACTTAAGGGTGAGTCCGGGAAGTATGTAGGTTTTTTTGTGCATCTCTTCAAAGCTGACTTTTTCTCTGTTGAGTATTTGGAGAAAATATTTCTCAAATGTGTTTTCCTGTTAGGCTAAATTGACTCACCATTTTCATTTCTAATCCCTTGATGAGATAGTTGATAAATTAAACCATAAAACTAATGCTACCTGAGACCTGAGACTGCATGCTTTGGAAAACGTTTTCATGCGCATTGGCAATTACACGATGCCACCCAGCTTCAAGGCCTGGGGCTCCACACTTTGCTCCCCTTACATTAACTTCCAGGGCCCCTGGGACCAGGGGCTCCGTGCCGGCAGCCGGTGTGCACCTTATATCTGTGTACCCCCAGCCATATTCAGGCAAGGTAGGGGAAGTGCTCCTGCCAGCTCACAAATCTGCATCTGGCGCCAAGTCCAGGGGACAGCCCCGGGATCCCTGGTGAGCCACGAACCCTTCCTCTCCACAGCATGCCTGTCGTTGCCGAGGCTGCAGGCAGGGACAGCTCCCTTGAGAAAGTCCAGCAAATTGATGCCAGTCAGGGACTGAGAGCTGGGAGGACGGTGTGAACTGCAGCAGGGGGAAGGGAGAATTTGTTTCCAAGCTGAGCACAGAGCAGCTGAGGAGGTGGTTTTGCCCCATGGCAGATTTTTCTCTGAATGTTCGGCTTCAGTTTTCATCCCTGGGAACTCCTCACAGAGACCTCTCATACCCACCCTCCTTCTTCCCACCCCAGCTACCCTTTTTTCCTAAGAACTGCCTCACAACAAACTCATTAAAATGGCCCAGGGAAGGTTTCCCAGATACAATACAGGAAGCTCAGTGAAATGTGAGTTTGAGATAAACAACGAAGAATTTGTCAGGATAAGTATGTCCCAGATATTTCACTGGACATACTTATACTAATGACTTATTTGTTGTTTATTTGGATTTCACATTTCACTGGGTGTCCTACATTTTTATCTGCTAAATCTGGCAACTCTAAGTGGATAACAGGAAAAAGTGCAAGACAGAGCGTGACCTCTCTGGGGCTGTCCATGGGTCCACCAGCAACAGTTTTTACAGAAAGAGAAACCGCACACTCACCATATCGGCACCTGTACTGACAGACTCCATTCTTCCCTCCCAGCAGCTCCAGAAAAGAATCGAAGTAGCTATTGACGGATTCAAAGCTTCCCCGGAGGTGCCGAAGGCCCCAATCTGAATAGGACTCCTCCGTGTCAGGGCTCGTGTCGCTCTGAGCCAGGCCACCCCCAAGGCTGAGCCACAAAACCAAGAAGCCACTGGCCAGCTTCATCCTGCAGCCAGGTAGGTACTGGCTTCTCTCCTCAAACCCCAGCCAGTGTCCCAGAATTCCAGGGACAAACCCCCTACCCAGATGTCAGGCAGGACTGGGAAAGGGATTATCTGGAACATTCAATCTGTCTGTTCCCCAGAGGTGGACTTTAAACATAGCTATGGAGGTTGGGATGAGATCAGGGCAATTAGAAAGAGGGCAAAGGTTAGGGAGTGGGAGGGCCAGGGAGAGAGAACATTTCAAAGTGGATTCTACCACCCTGGAGGGAGGGAGATGTTGGCCAGCTTCTGAGACGCAGGAACGGTGAAGGATTCGGAGTTCTACCCCGACCAGCTTGTTAAGCTATTGATCAGTTACAAGTGTGGCTCTTCAGGGCCAGCCTCTTGATAGAAGAGCTTGACCGAAGGTCCTAGCCGCACCCCTCAGCCAGCTACCTACACAGTCTCCAAGGAGAGTCAGGAGGATGTGTACAGGGCCCAGGAAAGCCCCAGCGGTAGGAATTAATAGTCACTTTACCAAGGGTCACGATAGTGTCAGAGTAGGTACCAAGTGTGTGTTAAGCAGAAGTTCAGATTTGAGACCCCAGCTTCTGCTATGGAACCCACCTGGCTCTGACGCATAAATCCTCTAATTTGGCAGAGCTCCCAGATGTAGCCATCTGAGTGCAGGGACATTTTTGCTTCTATTTACAGCAGTATCTCTGTTTACACTCAGCATAAGTGGATCATAAGACAAGATCTACAGATGGTCCAAGGACAATTCTGGGGGCACTCAGCTCTCCTGGTGGTGTTTTTCCTTTGAGTTTCTTAGAAGTCAGAGGGTTTATCAAATAGTCTATTTGGGAGTGTAGGCTTTTAAGACTGTTGACTGAAGTCTAGTGTTTTGGCATCGTTTTCAGTTTAGACTCTGCTTTTAGTCGTGTGAAGAAATGCCATCTATAAAATCACTAGTCTAGGACCGGGCATGGTGGTGCATGCCTGTAATCCCAGCATTTTGGGAGGCCGAGGCGTTTGGATCACCTGAGGTCAGGAGTTTGAGGCCAGCCTGACCAACATAGCGAAACCCCGTCTCCACTAAAAATACAAAAATTAGCCAGGCAAGGTAGCAGCCGCCTGTAATCCCAGCTACTAGGAAGGCTAAGGCAGGAGAATCACTTGAACCCAGGAGGCGGAGGTTGCAGTGAGCCGAGATCGCGCCATTGCACTCCAGCATGGGCGACAAGAGCGAAACTCTGTCTCAAAAAAATAGTAATAATAAAATAATCACCAGTCTATAAAAATGATACCTTTATGGACCACATGAATCATTTAGCTCCTTTCTCAAATGTTTGTATGGAAAGCCCCATGGAAAATAATGAATTAATGAATTAATTTCTTCATTTTCAGTAAATGTGTTTGGCTGAAGACTCAGACTCCAGGAAGGGCAGTGGTTAAAAATTATTCATAGTCACAACAATGCCACCCAATATTTTAAAGCATCTATACTTTTTCAAACCACTTTCATGCATATGCACATACACAGAGGCACACACATACATATGCACATATGCACAAATGTTCATGCCAGTTTCATGAAGCAGATTAAATAGTCCCATTTGGGGGTGAGAAAACTGATGCAGAGGGTAAGTGACTTGATCAAAGCTGGACAGGCTATCAATGGGAAAGCTGGCACCAGGGCCAGCTACATAATTTGTAGGGCTTCACCAAAACAAAACTGCAAATGCAGAGCTCCTTTTCCAAAAGCAGGGGAACTTGCCATTAAAATACTAACTATAGGCTGGGCGCGGTGGCTCACACCTGTAATCCCAGGACTTTGGGGGGCTGAGGCAGGTGGATTGCCTGAGGTCAGGGGTTCAAGACCAGTCTGGCCAATATGGTGAAACCCCGTCTCTACTAAAAATACAAAAAGATTAGCCCGGCGTGGTGGCGTGCACCTATAATCCCAGCTACTCAGGAGGCTGAGGCAGGAGAATTGCTTGAACCAGGGAAGTGGAGGTTGCAGTGAGCCAAGATCGTGCCACTGCACTCCAGCCTGGGTGACAGAGTGAGACTCTGCCTCAAAAAAAAAAAGCTAACTATAAAGCTTTTTCCTTTAAAAAATGTTTTATTATTTGTAAAATATAATAAGGTTAATAGAGATACATGAGTATCAATATATACATAAATTTTTTAAAAATTGGTGTCATAATTTTATATAATACTATATATTACTTTATAAGTATGCAATATTTTGATCATAGGATTTTTCTGACTTTTCTGAAAATTCATTGATTAGGTCATCAAAGTTTATACTTCTAACAACCTAATTTTCAATCAGTGTAACTGAAAGTGATGTCAGTTGCTCTTGGCAATTGTAAGATGGCAAGAAATATTTGATACTTTTTTGTTTTGAGAAGGATCTTTTTGCTGACGCAACTGTTACTAGAGCTGTTAATAGTATTGTCCCCCCATTTCCTGAAACTTTATACATTTTTAAATTGTGGTAAAATATACATAACATATTTACCATTTTAACCATTTTTAAGTGTGCAATGCAGTGGCATTAAGAACATTCATACATTGTTGTGCAACCATCACCACTATCCATCTCCAGAACTTTTTCATCATCCCAAACCGAGACTCTGTTCCCATTAAGTGATAAGTCCCCATTCCCCTTTTCCCCAGCCCCTGGCAGCCACTATTCTACTTTCTGTTCTTAGGAATTTGCCTATTCTAGGTACCCCATATAAATGGAATAATATAATATGTGTCCTTTTGTGTCCAGCTGATTTCACTTAGTATAATTTTAAGTTCATCCATGTGGTATGTATCAATACTTCACTGAGAATACTGCTGCTATGAATACTGGTGTACACATACCCATTCAAGTCCCTGCTTTCGATTCTTTTGGGTATTATATACCTAGAAGTGGGTTTGCTGGATGGTAATTCTATGTTTAACTTTTGAAGAACCATTATACTGCTTTCCACAGTGGCTGTACCATTTTACATTCCTGCCAGCAATGGACAAGATTTCTAATTTCTCCACATCCTTGTCAACACTTGTTGTTTTCCTTTTTTTTTTTTGACAATAGTCATCCTAATGAATGTGAGGTAGTATCTCATGCATCTCCCTCATAATTAGTGATGTTGAGCATCTTTTCATGTGCTTATTGGCTATTTGTATGTTTTCTTTGGAGAAACATCTATTTAAGAAGACCTTTGTCCATTTTTCAATTGGGTTTTTTGTTATTGTTGAGTGTCAGAAGTTCTTTATATACTCTGGATATTAATCTCTTATCAGGGCCGGGCACGGTGGCTCATGCCTGTAATCCCAGCATTTTGGGAGGCTGAGGTGGGTGGATTGCTTGAGCTCAGGAGTTCAAGACCAGCCTAGGCAACATGGCAAAACCCCACCACTACAAAAAAATACAAAAATCAGCCAGATGGAGTGGTGTGTGCCTGTAGTCCCAGCTACTCAGGGGGCTAAGGGGGGAGGATGGTTTGAGCCTAGGAGGTTGAGGCTGCAGTGAGCTGAGAATGTGCCACTGCACTCCAGCCTGGGCAAAAGAGCAAGACCCTGTCTCAAGTAATAATAATAATAATAATCTCTTATCAGATATATAATTTGCATACATTTTCTCCCATTCTCTTGGTTGCCTTTTCACTCTTTGGTAGTGTCCTTTGCACAAAAGTTTTAAATTTTGATGAAGTCCAATTTATCTATTTTTTTGTTCTTTGTTGACTGTGATTTTGTGTCATAGCCAAGAAAGTGTTGGCAAATCCAAGGTCATGAAGATCTTGACCCTATATTTTCTTTAAGAATCTTAGAGTTTTAGCTCTTATGTCTTTGATCCATTTTAAAAAATGACATAACACGGTCGGGAGCTGTGGCTCACCCCTGTAACCCCAGTACTTAGGGAGGCCAAAGGGGGGGCGGATCGCTCAAGTCCAACAGTTCAAGACCAGCCTGGGAAACATAGGGACGTTGTCTCTACAAAAAAATACAAAAAATCAGCTGGGCATGATGGCATTTGCCTATAGTCCCAGCTACTCTGGAGGCTGAAGTGGGAGGATTGCTTTAGCCCAGGAGGTGGAGGTTGTGGTAAGCCAAGATTGTGCTACTGCACTCCAGCCTGGGTGACAGAGCAAGACCCTGTCTCAAAATAATAGTAATAATAGTTTTATTTATGTTGCTAGGATTGAGATCCAAGTATATTTCTTTGGAATTATAGGGTTTTTTTTGTTTGTTTGTTTTTTGTTTTGTTTTGTTTTTTGTTTTTTTTTTTTTGAGACAGAGTCTCACTCTGTCACCCAGGCTGGAGTGAAGGCTGGAGTGCAGTGGCACAATCTTGGCTCACTGCAATCTCCACCTCCTGAGTGCAAGCAATTCTCCTGCCTCAGCCTCCCAAGTAGCTGGGATTATGGGTGCCCACCACCATGCCCAGCTAATTTTTGTATTTTTAGTAGAGACAGGGTCTTACCATGTTGGCCAGGCTGGTCTTGAACTCCCGACCTCAAGTGATCTGCCCATCTCAGCCTCCCAAAGTGCTGAGATTACAGGCATGAGCCACGGTGCCCAGCCTGGAATTATGGATCTTCTGTGTTGGCAGGAATATGAAAGTTAATCTTGTCCAGCAGGTCTTCTAATACTTGAATCCCCTCTATGCTGATCAGCTTTCTTTGTAGCTTCAGAGTTAGCTATTACATTTTTAATATGTAAAGAGGGAATGAATACGTTTTAGTTAGAAAATTTAAATATGCTTTTTTTTTTTTTTTTTTTGAGGCAGGGTCTCACTCAGTCACCTGGAGACAGTGGTTTGATCATGGCTCACTGCAACCTTCACTTCCCGGGCTCAAGCAATGCTTCCTCTTAATAAAAAGAAAATGTAGCCTATTGTGACCCCCAGTGTTTTTCTCAAAATCGTAAAGAATGAAGCAAATGGATTTCTAGAGAAAGAATATGACACACTCCCTTCCTGAGTTGTTTCTACCTAGACTCTAAGGTTTGACTTCTGCAGTTGCTGACATGGCATTGTTATGATGAGAGATGCTGTCAGTTCTGAATGAGAAACAGAAGAATATTGTTGGAACACATAGAGAAAAATTGAGCATTACTTATTTACAAGATGCTTTTCTCTATGTGACAACCAGCATTCACTACCTAAATTAATAGCATATTTTAGAAATCGGCCTCTTTATACCATGGGTTTTCCAACTCAACAACTTGGTTAGAAATTTAGTGAAGAGAACAGGGTATTTCTGAATATCAGTCTCATGAATTCTAGCTACACTTTACATCTGTTTTCATCAAACTCTTGGGTTCCAAATGTCTTTATTCTTTCACAAAGTTTTCCTCCCTATTTCCATATAGAAGTTTTTGGAATACCCTTACTTTATGTATGAGAAAGGATGAAAAGTAATGAGACCAATTTCATCAATAATGTACATGTTAATGAACATTGACCTTCAAAGTTAGTTAAAACTTGTCTTGGGGGCCCAGTGTTGTCACTGCTAAAAATAGCTCAAAGATGTTTCAGAACTACTTTATGAGCCACATAGCCTGTTCCACTGCACTGAGGCTAGATTGGTTGTTCTCAACCTTCTTTCACATTAGGATCACATAGGGAGCTTTAAAAATATGATATCCAGGCCCGCCCCTAGAAATTCTGATTAATTTATATGGGATTTGATTCATTTTGAGTTAATTTTTGTATGTGGTGTAAGGTAAGGTATCAAATTCATTCTTTTTCACATAGGTATCCAGTTTTCTTAGTACCATTTGTTGAAAAGACTGTCCTTTCCACCATCAAAAAGTCTTGGCATCCATGTCAAAATCATTTAACCATATATGTAGGGGCTCTTTATTCCATTCCATTGGTCTGTATGTCTGTGTATAAGCCAATACCATACTATTTTGATTAGCTCTGTATCAAATTTTAGCGTTTTATTTTTATTTCTTGTAGGTACGTAGTACGTACCTACAAGTATATAATTATGGAATACGTGAGATACCTTGATACAGGCATGCAATGCATAGTAATCACATCACGGAAAATGGGGTATCCATCCCCTCAAGCATTTATCCTTGGTGTTACAAGCAATCCAATCATACTGTTTTAGTTAATTTTAAAGTGTACAATTAAATTATGATTGACTAAAGTCACCCTATTGTGCTATCAAATACTTTGTCTTATTCTTTCTAGCTATTTTTTTGTATCCATTAACCATCCCCACTTCCCCCTATGCCCACTACCCTTCCCAGATTCTGGTAACTATCCTTCTACTCTCTATCTCCATGAATTCAATTGTTTTTATTTTTAGATCCCACAAATAAGTGAGAACATGTAAAGTTTGTCTTTCTATGCCTGGCTTATTTCACTTAACATAATGATCTCCAGTTGTATCCATGTTGTTGCAAATGACAGGATTTCATTCTTTTTTATGGCTGAATAGTGCTCTGTTATATATATATATACTGTATTTTCTTATCCATTTATCTATTGATGGACAGTTAGTTGCTTCCAAATCTTGGCTATTATGAACAGTGCTGCAAAAAACAGAGGAGTACAGATACCTCTTCAATATACTGATTTCCTTTCTTTTGGGTATATACCCAGCAGTGGGATGGATGGATCACGTGGTAGTTCTATTTTTAGTTTTTTGGGTTTTTTTTTGAGAAACCTCCAAACTATTTTCCATAATAGTTGTACTAATCTACATTCCCACCAACAGTGTACGAGGATTCCCTTTTCTCTGTATCCTTGCCAACATTTCTATTGCCTGTCTTTGGATAAAAGTCATTTTAGCTGGGGTGAGATATTTCTTTGCAGTTTTTATTTGCATTCTCTGATGATCAGTGATGTGAGAACCTTTTCATATACCTCTTTGCCATTCATATATCTTCTTTTGAGAAATTGCTACTCAGAATTTTTGTCTATTTTTAAAATTGAATCATTCACTTTTTTTCCCCCCTGTGGAGTTGTTTGAGCTCCTTATATATTCTGGTTATTAATCTCTTGTCAGATGAGTAGTTTGCAAATATTTTCTCCAATTCTGTAGGTTGGTTCTTCACTTTGTTGTTTTCTTTGCTGTGCAGAATTTTGTTGTTGTTGTTGTTGTTTACCTTGATGTGATCTAATTTGTTCATTTTTGCTTTGGTTGCCTGTGCTTGCAGGGTATCACTCCAGACCAATGTCCTGGAGAGTTTCCCTGATGTTTTCTTGTAGTAGTTTCATAGTTTGAGGCCTTAGATTTAAGTCTTTAATCCATTTTAGTTTGAGTTTTGCATGTGGTGAGAGACAGGGATCAAGTTTCATTCTTCTGCATATGGGTATCCAGTTCACCCAGCACCATTTATTGAAGAGACTTTGTTTTCCCCAATGTATGTTTTTGGCATCTTTGTCAAAAATGATTTCGCTATAGGTATGTGGATTTGTTTCTGGATTCTCTATTCTGTTCCATTGGTTTATGTGTCTGTTTTTATGCCAGTACCAAGCTGTTTTGGTTAGTATAGCTCTGTAGTATAATTTGAAGTCAGGTAAAGTGATTTCTCCAGTTTTGTTCTTTTTGTTCATGATAGCTTTGGCTATTCTGTGTCTTTTGTGGTGCCATATAAATTTTAGGATTGTTTTTTCTACTCCTGTGAAGAATGTCATTGGTATTTTGATAGGGATTGCATTGAATCTGTAGATTGCTTTGGATAGTAATGGACATTTTAACAATATTAATTCTTCCAATCATTGAACATGGAATATTTTTCTATTTTTTTGTGTCCTTTTCAATTTCTTTCATCAGTGTCTAATAGTTTTCATTATAGAGATCTCTTACTTCTTTGGTTAATTCCTAGGTATTTAATTTTATCTGGGGCTATTGTAAATGGGATTACTTTTTAAATTTCTTTTTCAGATTGTTCACTGTAGTAGAAATACTACTGATTTTTGTATATTGAATTTGTATCCTGCAACTTTACTAAATTTTTCCATTCTAATAGTGTTTTGGTGGAGTCTTTAGGTCTTCCCAAATGTAAGATCATATCATCTGCAAAAAAGGATAATATGACTTCTTCCTTTCTAATTTGGAGGCCCATTATTTCTTTCTCTTGTCTTATTGCTCTAGCTAGGACTTCCAGTACTATATTGAATAATGGTGGTAAAAGTGGGCATCCTTGTCATGCTCCATATCTTAAAGGAAAGACTTTCAGTTTTTCCCCATTCCATATGATACTAGCTGTGGGTCTGTCATATATGGCTATTATTGTGTTGAGGTATGTTCCTTCTATCCCCAGTTTGGTTTTTTTTTTTTAGGATTTTTATCACTAAGATATGTTGAATTTTATCAAGTGCTTTTTCAGCATTAATTGAAATGATCATATGATTTTTGTCCTTCATTCTGTTGATATGCTGTATTACATTGATTGATTTACATATATTGGCCCACTTGGTCATGATGAATGATCTTTTAAATGTATTGTTGAATTTGGTTTGCTAGTATTTTGTTGAGGATGTTTGCATCAATATTCATCAGAGATGTTGGCCTGTAGTGTTTTTTTAATGTTTTTGTCTGGTTTTGAATGTTTTATCTTTAAAGCCAGGGTAACACTGGCCTTAAAGAATAAGTTTGGAAGTATTCCTTCTTCCTCTATTTTTCAGAATAGTTTACGTAGAATTGGTATTAATTCTTCTTTAAATGTTTGGTAGAATTCAGCAGTAAAGCCATCAGGTCTCAGGCTTTTCTTTACTGGGAGACTTTATTGTGGCTTTGATCTTGTTACTTGTTACTGATCTGTTCAGGTTTTGGATTTCTTCATGGTTCAATCTTGGTAGGTTATATGTGTCTAGGAATTTATCCATTTCTTCTAGATTTTTCAATTTGTTGGCATATAGTTGCTCATAGGAGCCATTAATGACCCTTCGAATTTCTGCAGAATCAGTTGTAATGTCTTTTTCAGCTCTGATTATTTATTTGGATTTTCTTTTTTTTTTTTCTTAGTCTGTCTAAAGGTTTGTAAGTTTTATTTATCTTTTCAAAAAATGAACTTTTTGTTTCATTGATCTTTTGTATTCTTTTCAAATTTATTTCTGTTCTGATGTTTATTTCCTTTTTTTTTACTTTTGGTTTGGTGTGCTGTGCTCTTGCTTTTTAGTACTTTAAGATGCATCATTAGGTTATTTGTTTGAAATTTTTCTTTTTTGATGTTGACACTTATAGCTATAAAATTCCTTCTCAGTACTGCTTTTGCTATATCCTGTAGGTTTTGGTATGTCATGTTTCCATTATTTGTTTCAAGAAAATTTTCAATTTCCTTCTTAATCTCTTCATGGACCCACTGATCATTCAGTAGATATTGTTTAATTTCCATGTGTTTGTATAGTTTCCAAAAATTCTTGTTATTAACTTCTAGTTTTATTTTGTGGTCAGAAAGATGCTTATATTTCCGTTTTTTTTTTATGTTTAAAGACTTGTTTTGTGACCTAACATATGGAATATCCTCGAGAATGATGCATGTGTTGATGAAAAGAATGTGCATTCTGCAACTGTTGGATGAAATTTTCTGTAAATATCTATTAGGTCCATTTGTTTTGTAGTGCAGGTTAACTCCAATGTTTCTTTGTTAACTTTCGGTCTGGAAAATCTGTGTAGTGCTGAAAGTGGGGTGTTGAAGTCTCCAGCTATTATTGTATTGTGGTGTCTCTCTCTCTCTCTCTCTTTAGCTCTAATAATATTTGCTTTATATATCTGGGTGCTCCACTGTTGGGGGCATACATATTTAAAATTGTTACATCCTCTTGCTGAACTGACCCTTTTATTATTATATAATGACTTTCTTCGTCTCTCCTTACAGTTTTTGTCTTGAAATCTATTTTGGGCATAGAGGTGCATGGTAGCTCATGTCTGTAATCCCAGCACTTTGGGATGCTGAGGTGGGCGGATCACTTGAAGTCAGGAGTTCGAGACCAGCCTGGCTAACATGGTAAAATCCCATCTCTACAAAAATACAAAAATTAGCTGGGCATGGTGGCATGTGCCTGTAATCCCAGCTACTTGGGAGGCTGAGGCAGGAGAATTGCTTGAACCAGGGAGGCAGATGTTGCAGTGAGCCGAGATTGCCCCACTACACTCCAGCCTGGGTGACAAGGCGAGACTCCATCTCAAAAAAAGAAATCTATTTTGTCTGATATAGGTATAGCTACTGCTGCTCTTTCGTGGTTTCCATTGGCATGGAATATCTTTTTCCATCCCTTTATTTTTAGTCTATGTGTATCTTTACAGGTGAGGTGTGTTTCTTGTAGGCAACAGATCAGTGGGTCTTGCTTTTTTATCCGTTCAGCCATTTTTGACTGGAGAGTTTAGTCCATTTACATTCAATGTTATTAATAAGTAAGGACTTACTCCTGTCATTTTGTTAGTTGTTTTCTGGTTGTTTTGTGGTCTTCTCTTTCTTCTTTCCTTCCTTCCTATCTTCCTTTTAGTAAAGGTGATTTTCTCTGGTATGATTTAATTTCTTTTTATTTTTTGGGTATCTGTTGTATGTTTTTCTTTTCTTTTCTTTTTCTTGAGATGGAGCCTTGCTCTGTCACCCAGGCTAGAGTGCAATGGTGCAATCTTGGCTCACTGCAACTGCTGCCTCCCAGGTTCAAGTGATTCTCCTGCCTCACCCTCCCGAGTACCTGAGACTACAGGCGTGTACCACCATGCCTGGCTAATTTTTGTACTTTTAGTAGACACAGGGTTTTGCCATGTTGACCAGGCTGGTCTTGAACTCCTGACCTCAGGCAATCCACCCACCCCGGCCTCTCAAAGTGCTGGGATTACAGGCGAGAACCACTATGCCCAGCCATGTTGTATGTTTTCCAATTTGAAGATACCATGAGGCTTGCAAATAATATCTTATAATCCTCTGTTTAAACTGATGACAACTTAACAATGATTGCATAAACAAACATGCAAAAAGAAAACTAATAAAAACTGTACACTTTAACTTCATTACTCCACTTTTAACTTTTTGTTGTTTTTCTTTATGTCTTATTGTACTGTCTTAAAGTAGTTGTAGATATTATTTTTGATTGGTTCATTTAGTCTTTCTACTTAAGACTAGTTTATACACCACGATTACAGTGTTACAATGTTCTGTGTTTTCTGTGTGCTATTACTAGTGAGTTTTATACCTTCAGATGATTTATATAGATACGCAGGATCTCACTCTGTCACCCAGACTAGAATGCAGTGGCACAATCATGTCTTACTGTAGCCTCGACCTCCCAGGCTTAAGCAATTTTCCAACCTCAGCCTTCCAAGTAGCTGGGACTACAGGTGCATGTTACCACTCTGACTTGCTTTATTTATTTATTATTTAGTAGAAATAAGGTTTCACCATGTCACCCTGGCTGGTCTTGAACTCCTGGGCTTAAGTGATTTGCCCTCCCGTGCCTCTCAAAGTGCTAGGATTACAGGCATGAGCCACCATGCCCAGCTAAGATGATTTCTTATTGCTCATCACTCTCCTTTTCTTTCAGATTAAAAAACTCCCTTTAGCATTTCTTGTAGGATAGGTCTAGTGTTGATGAAAGCCTTCAGCTTTTGTTTGTCTGGGAAGGTCTTTATTTCTCCTTCTTGCTTGAAGGATATTTTCACCAGATATATTATTCTAGGGTGAAAGTGTTTTCCTTCAGTACTTTAAATGTGTCACGCCACCCTCTCCTGGCCTGTAAGGTTTCTACTGAAAAGTCTTCTGTCAGACATGTTGGCACTCCATAGGGCAATAGAGCAAGATTTGTCTCAAAAAACAACAACAACAACACAAACAAGACTCTGATGCATTCTTTAGTATTTAAATTGCATTTTTCAACTCTAGAATTTCTGCTTGACTCATTTTAATAATTTCTCTGTCTGAAAGGCCACATATCTCTGTTTCTCCAGAATTGGTCCCTGGTGACTTATTTAGTTTGTTTGGTGAGGTCATGTTTTCCTGGATGGTCTTGATGCTTGTAGATGTTCATGGGTGTCTAGGCATTGAAGAGATAGGCATTTATTGTAGTCTTTGCAGTCTGAGCTTGTTTGTGCCCATTCTGCTTAGGAAAGCTTTCCCAGGATTGGAAGGGACTTGGGCTCTAAACTCAGTAGCACTGTGGTTCTTGCACACTTACAGAAGTACTGCCTTGGTGGGCTTGGATAAAATCCAGAAGAATTCTCTGGATTACCAGGCAGAGACACTTGTTTTTTTTTCCCTTACTTTCTCTTACTTTGTTCTCCCAAACAAAGCCTTTTTCACTGTGCTGGGCTGCCTGGAACTGGGGCTGGGGGGACACAAGCACCCCTGTGGTCACCACTATTGGGACTGTGCTGGTTTAGACCTGAAGCCAGCACAGCACTGGGTCTTGCCCAAAGCCTGGTGTAACCACTACCTTGCTACCACCTATGTTCACTCAAGGACCTAGGGCTCTTCAATCAGCAGGTGGCAAAGCCAGCCAGGTTTGTGTCCCTCCCTGTTCCGAGCAGCAAGCTCCCCAGGCCCCAGATGGGTCCAGAGATGCTGTCTGGGAGTGAGGGATTGGAGTCAAAAACCTTAGAAATCTACCTGATGTTTTGTTCTGTTGCAGCTAAGCTGGTACTCCAGCCACAAGACAAAGTCCCACCTGATCTTCCCTCCCCTTTCTGCAAGCAGAGGAGCCTCTCTCTGGGCATCACCACCAGTGGCCCAAGGGGTGTTCTGCCAGGCCACTGCCAATGTTCACTTAAAGCCCAAGAGCTCTTCAGTCAGCTTGTGGTGAATGCTTCCAGGCCTGGAACTCACCCTTCAGGGCAGTGGGCTCCCCTTTGGCCCAGGTCCAGAAATGGTTTCCAAGAGCCTAGGTTTGGACTCAAGGACCCCAAGAGCCTGCTTCGTGCTCTACCCCACTGTAGCCGAGCTGGTACTTAAGGTACAAGACAAAGTTTTATTTACTTTTCCCTCTGCTTTCCTCAAACAGAAGGAGTCTTTCACTGTAACACCATACCTGGGAATGTGCTGGGTCACACGTGAATCCAGCCCTTCTCAGAGCCCAAGGCCCACGGCATATTCCCTGGGTATCACTGTTGGTTATTCAGGGCCCAAAGGCTCTTCAGTCAGCAGGTGATGAATCCTGCCAGGATTGGATCCTCCCCTTCAAGGCAGCAGGTTCCCTTTTGGCCCAGGGTGTGTCTAGAAATGTCTGGGAGCTAGGGCTTGGAACAGGGGCCTCATGACTGACTGGTACCCTATCCTGCTGTGGCTGAGCTGGTATCCAAGATGCAATACAAAGCCCTCTTAACTCTTCACTCTCCTCTCCTCAAGCAGAAGGAAGGAGACACTTTCACTGCTGTGAGGTGGGCTGCCTGAGGTGTGGGGAGGGGTAGCACAAGCACACCTTTAGCTGCCCCATCTGTTATCTTCCTAAGTCACATGCCACCCTAGTGTACTGGCTCTGAGTCCTGCCCAGCACCAAGAGTTGCCTAGGAATTGCAATCCTTGTGTCCTAGACTGCCTTTCAAGTTTACCTAGAACCCCAGAGCACTTTGGCCATGGTGGTGAGAACTCAGTTCTTACTGCTGGCATGGGCACTTCCCCTCTGGCTAGGGCTGGTCCTAAATCTGTCTCTGTGCATGGGCACTGGCTGAGCCCAGCACAGCTTGCTCATTGCTGTGTCAGGAAAGCACCAAGTCCAATGTAAAGTCCCCCAGTTGGCCCGGCACAGTGGCTCATGCCTGTAATCCTAGAAATTTGGGAGGCCGACGTGGGTAGATCACTTGAGTCCAGGAGTTTGAGACCAGCCTGGGCAACATGGCAAAACCCCATCTCTACAAAAAAAATAATAAAATTTAACCAGGCGTGGTGGCATGTGCCTGTAGTCCCAGCTACTTGGGACTGAGGTAGGAGAACTGCTTGAGCAGAGGTCAAGGTTGCAGTGAGCCAAGATTGCACCACTGCACTCCAGCCTGAGTGACAGAGCGAGAGCCTGTTTCAGGAAAAAAAAAGAGAGAGAGAGTTCCCCCAGTTACTGTACTTTCCCTCTCCCAAGGTCATAGATTTCTCCATGCCGAATGGTGGTTGTGGGGGTGCGGGGTGGCATTGGCAATTCAAGACTGTTTCTCCTACCCTCTCCAGTGCCTCCTTCAGTAGTATAAAGTTAAAACCAGGTACTGCAATTGCTCACCTGATTTTGGTTCTTGTGATGACGCTTTTTGTGTCAAGTTAGCTGTTAAAATTTGGTGTTCCTTCAGAGAGGACAAATGATGTACCTCCTATTTTGCCATCTTGTTCCACACCTCTCCCCAAACCCATATCAAGTTTTTTGGTTTATTTATTTATTTATTTATTTATTTATTTATTTATTTTGAGATAGAGTTTCACTCTGTCCCTCAGGCTGGAGTGAAGTGGCATGATCTCAGCTCACTGCAACCTCCGCCTCCTGGGTTCAAGCAATTATCCTGCCTCAACCTCCCAAATTGCTGGGACTACAGGAGCACACCACCATGTCCAGCTAATTTTTGTATTTTTAGTAGAGATGGGATTTCACCATGTTGGCCAGGCTGGTCTTAAACTCCGGACCTCAAACGATCCCCCAGCCTCGGCCTCCAAAAGTGCTGAGATTGCAGGCGTGAGCCACTGCGCCCAGCACCATATCAAGTTTTGTAAATCAGGAAATATGAGCTCTCCAACTTTGTTCTTTTTCATAACTGTTTAGGCTGTTTGGGGATCCTTACGATTCCACATGAATTTTAGGATGGGCTTTTCTATTTCTGCAAAAAATCATTGGGATTTTAATAGGAATTGCATCAAATCTATAGACGACTTTGGGTAATATTGTCACCTCAACAATATTAAGTCTTCCAGTCCATGAACACAGGATGTCTTTTCATTTATTTACATCTCCTTTGATTTATTTTAGCAATGCTTTATATTTTTCAGTATATAAGACTTTCATGCTGGGTACAGTGGCTCATGCCTGTAAGTAACCCCAGCACTTTGGGAGGCCAAGGTGGGCGGATCACAAGATCAGGAGATTGAGACCATCCTGGCTAACACGGTGAAACTCCGTTTCCACTAAAAATACAAAAAATTAGCTGGGCATGGTGGTGGGCGCCTGTCGTCCCAGCTACTTGGGAGGCTGAGGCAGGAGAATGGCATGAACCCAGGAGGCAGAGCTTGCAGTGAGCTCAGATCGCGCCACTGCACTCCAGCCTGGGCGACAGAGCAAGACTCCATCTCAAAAAAAAAACAAAAAACAAAAAACAAAAACAAAAACGACTTTCACTTCCTTGAATAAATTTCTTCCTAAGTATTTTATTCTTTGATGCTTTTATAAATGGAATTATTTTCTTAATTTCCTTATCAATTGTCAATTATTAATGTATAAAATGCAACTTATTTTTTGTGTTGATTTTGTATCCTACAATTTTGCTGAATTCATTCTTTGGTTCTAACAATGTGTGTGTGTGTGTGTGTCTGTGCACATGTGCACATGTATCTTAAGAGTTTTCTACATATAAGATTATGTCATCTGTGAACAGAGATTCTTTCACTTCTTTTTTTCCAATTTGGATGCCTTTTGTTGCTTTATTTTATCCTAATTGCTGTGGCTAGAACTTCCAATACTCTGGTGAACAGAAGTGATATAAGGTGGTATTATTGTCTTATTCCTGATCTTAGGGAAAAAGCTTTCAGTCTTACACCCTTGAGTATGATGTTAGCTGTGGGTTCTTCACACATGGCCTCTATCACATTAAGAACGTTTCTGTCTATTCCTAGTGTGTTGAGTGTTTTTATCATGAAAGGGTATTGAAATTTGCCCGATGCATTTTCTATATAAAGTGAATTGATTGTGTGAGTTTTTCCCCTCCATTCTATTAAAGTGGGGTATTACATTATTGTTTTGTTTTGTTTTGTTTTGTTTTCCCCCGAGATGGAGTCTTGCTCTGTCGCCCAGGCTTGAGTGCAGTGGTGCCATCTCGGCTCACTGCAACCTCCACCTCCTGGACTCAAGCAATTCTCCTGCCTCAGCCTCCCTAGTGGCTGGGATTACAGGTGCCTGCCACCATGCCCAGCTAATTTTTGTATTTTGGTAGAGACAGGGTTTCACCATGTTGGCCAGGCTGGTCTTAAACTCTTGACCTCAAGCAGTCTGCCTACCTCAGGCTCCCAAAGTGCTGGGATTACAGGCATGAACCACTACACCCAGCCTTAATTGATTTTTTAATACATTGAACCATCCTTGTATTTCAGGAATAAATCTCAGTTTATCAAGATGTATAATCCTTTAAACTTTATTATTGATTTTGATTTGCTAGTATTTTTTAAGAGTCTTGGCTGGGCACAGTGGCTCATGCCTGTAACCCCAGCACTTTAGGAAGCCAAAACAAGAGCATCACCTGAGACCAGCAGTTTGAGACCAGCCTGGACAATAGGCAACATAGCAAGACTCCACCTCTAAAAAAAAATTTTAAAATATCTGGATGCAGTGGATGCATCTATATTCCCAGCTACTCAGGAGGCTGAGGCAGGAGGATCATTTGAGTCCAGGAGGTCAAGGCTGCAGTGAGCCACGACCATGCCACTGCACTGTGGCCTGGGTAACAGTAAGACCTTGTTTCAAAAAAAATTTTTTTTAACCCAAAAACTAAAAATACAAAATCAAAACAAAAATAATAAAAAAACAGAATCTCACTATGTTGCCCAGGCTGGAGTGCAGTGGCTATTCACAGGCATGATTGTGTATACTACAGCTTCTAAATTCTAAGCTTTAGTAATCCTCCTGCTTCTCTCTCCTGAGTAGTAGGAATAAAGATGTGTGCCACTGAGCCTGGCAATTTGCTAGTACTTTTTGTTTGTTTATAGACACAGGGTCTCACTCTTTTGCCCAACCTGGAGTATGTTGGCATGATCATAACTCACTGCAGCCTCAAACTGCTGGGCTTAAGTGATCTTCCTGCCTCAGCCTCCCAAGTACCTAGAACTACAGGCTCACACCACCATGCCTGGCTAATTTTATTTTATTTTATTTTATTTTTTTAAGAGAAGAGGTCTCACACTATGTTGCCCAGGCTGGTCTCAAACTCCTGACTTCAAGCAATCCTCCTGCCTTGGTCTCTGAATGTCCTGGGATTACAGGTGTGAGCCACTATACCCAGCCTTGCTAGTATTTTGATGAGGATATTTGCATCTTTATTTGTGAGGGATGTCGGTCTGTAGTTTTCTTGTAGTATGTGTCTGGCTTTAGGATTAGAGTTTTGCTGGGTTCTTAGAATAAGTGAGAAAGTTACTTTCAGAGGCCGAGGCAGGTGGATCACCTGAGGTCAGGAGTTCGAGGCCAGCCTGGCCAACATGGTGAAACCCCGTCTCTACTAAAAAAAAAAAAAAAAAAAAAAAAAATTAGCCAGGCCTGGTGGCAGGCACCTGTAATCCCAGCTACTTGGGAGGCTGAGGCAGGAGAATCGCTTGAACCCGGGAGGCAGAGTTTGCAGTGGGCCAAGATCGTGCCATTGTATCCAGCCTTGGTGACGGAGCAAGATTCTGTCTCAAGAATAAGTGAGAAAGTATTCTCCCCTCTTTAGCTTTTTGAAAAATTTGAGAAGGTTTGGTATTAATTCTTTAAATGTTTTGTAGAATTCACCAGTGAAGCCATGTGGTCCAAGACTTTTCTTTATTAGGAAATTTTTGATTACTGTCTCAATCCCATACTCATAAGTCTGTTTCTATTTCTTCATTATTCAATCTTGGCAGATCATGCATTTTTAGCACCACACTCTAACCAACTGAGCTAACCGGCCGACTAGATCATGCATTTTTAAGGAAGTTGTATGTTTCATGTAGGTTATCCAATTTGCTTATGTATAGTTGTTCACAGTAT
The DNA here is from genome assembly GCF_028858775.2 of Pan troglodytes. NCBI lineage: Eukaryota > Metazoa > Chordata > Mammalia > Primates > Hominidae > Pan > Pan troglodytes. The sequence continues at coordinate 85,212,520 of NC_072406.2, forward strand.
TCCCTTATAACTCTTTTTATTTCCGTAAAATTAGTAGTAATGTCCCTACTTTCATTTCTGATTTTAGTGATTTGAGTCTTCTTTTTTACTTAGTCATTCTAGCTAAAGGTTTCAATTTTGTTAATCTTTTAGTAGAACCAGCTTTGGTTTTGTTGATTTTTCTCCATTGTTTTACTATTCTCTATTTTATTTTTTTCTGTTCAGATCTTTATTATTTCCTTCCCCCTTATACCTTTGGGTTTAGTTTACTCTTCTTTTTCTTTTCTTTTTTTGTTTCTGAGACGGAGTCTCACTCTGTTGCCCAGGCTGGAGAGCAGTGGCGCATAATCTCAGCTCACTGTAACCTCCACCTCCCAGGTTCAAGTGATTTTCTTGCCTCAACCTCCAGAGTAGCTGGGTCTAGAGGTGTGTGCCACCATGCCTGGCTAATTTTTGGATTTTTAGTAGAGACGGGGTTTCACCATGTTGGCCAGGATGGTCTCAAACTCCTGACCTCAAGTGATTTCACCCGCCTTAGCCTCCCAGAGTGCTAGGATTACAGGCACAAGCCACCACACCCAGCCTGCTCTCCTTTTTTTTTTTTTTTTTTGAGACAGAGTTTCAATCTTGTTGCCCAAACTAGAGTGCAGTGGTGTGATCTTGGCTCACTACAACCTCCGCCTCCCAGGTTCAAGTGATTCTCCTCCCTCAGCCTCCCGAGTAGCTGGGATTACAGGCATGTGCCATCACGCTTGACTAATTTTTGTATTTTTAGTCGAGACGGGGTTTCACCACGTTGGCCAGGCTGATCTTGAACTCCTGACCTCAGGTGATCCCCGCTCCTCAGCCTCCCAAAGTGCTGGGATTACAGGCATGAGCCACTGCGCCTGGCCTTTTCTATTTCTTTAAGGTATAAAGTTAGGTTATTTACTTAGATCTTCCCTCTTTTTTAATATGTTTACTTACAACTATTAATCTCTCTCTCAGCACTGTTTTTACTGTATCCCATAAGTTTTAATATATTGTATTTATGTTTTCATTTGTCTCAAAGTATTTCCTAATTTCTCTTGTGATTGCTTCTTTGACCCATTGGTTGTTTAAGACTACATTGTTTAATTTCCATATATTTATGAATTTTCCAGTTTTAATTTTATTTATTTTAAATTGACAAATAATAGGCCAGGCTTGGTGGCTCATGCTTGTAATCTCAGCTGCTCAGGAGGCTGAGGATTGCTTAAAGCCATGAGTTCGAAATCAGCCTAGGCAATATAGCAAGTCCCCCAACCCCATCTAAAAATAAATAAATAAATAAACAAATACAAATTAGCTGGATGTGGTGGCATGTACCTGTAGTCCCAGCTACTTGGGAGACTGAGGCAGGAGGATCACTGGAGCCCAGGAGTTCAAGTCTACAGTGAGTTATAGTTGCTCCACTGCACTCCAGCCTGGGCAAAAGAATGAGACCTCTATCTCTAAAAATAATAATTATTATTATATATATACATGGGGGCTACATAGTGATGTTTCGATACATATATAGTGATCAGATCCAGGTAATTAGCATATCCATCATCTCAAACATTTATCATTTCTTTGTGCTTGAAACATTCAATATCCTCCTCCTAGCTATTTGAAACTATATAATATATTAACTAGAGTCATCCTACAGTGATACAGAACACTAGAACTTAGTCCTCCTGTCTAGCTGTAATTTTGTATCTTTTAACAAATCTCTCCTTTCCTCCCACCCTTCCCAGTATCTAGTATCCTCTCTTCTACTTTTTACTTCTGTGAGATAAACATTTATTAGTTTTCACATAAAAGTGTGAACATATTCATTTATTATACTTAACAGAAAGTATTTAACTTTCTATTCCTGGCTTATTTCACTTAGCATAAGGTCCTCCAGTTCCATCCATGTTGCCACAAATGACAGGATTTTATTCTTTTTAATGGCTGAATAGCAGTCCATTGTGTGTATATATATATATATATATATATATATATATATATATATATGTATATATACATACACACTACATTTTCTTTACCTATTCATCTGTTGTTGGACACCTAGGTTGATTCTATCTCTTGGCTATGGTGGATAGTGCTGGAATAAAAGTGGGAGTGAAGACGTCTCTTTGATACACTGATTTCCTTTCCTGTGGATAAATGCTCAGTAGTGAGATTGCTGGATCACATGGTAGTTCTATTTGTGGTTTTTTGAGGAATCTCCATACTATTCTCCAAAACTAGTTTACATTCCCACCAACAATGTATAAGAGTTCCGTTTTCTCTACATCCTTGATGGTATTTGTTATTTTTTGGTCTTTTTGATAGTAGCCATTCTAACTGGGGTAAAATGATACCTCATTGTGGTTTTGATTTGCATTTCTCTGATGATTAGTGATGCTGAGTATTTTTTCATATATTTGTAGCCATTTGTGTGTCATCTTTGGAAAAATGTCTATTCAGATCATTTGCTCATTATTTAATCAGACTGAGTTTTTTTTATGTTGAGCTCTTTGAGTTCTTTACAGATTCTGGATATTAATCTCCTATCAGATGAGTAGTTTGAAAACATTTTATCTCATTCTATAGGTTGTCTTTTCACTCTGTTGATCGTTTTGTTTTGTGGTTTTCTGTGCAGAAGCCTTGTAATTTGATATAATCCAATTTGTTTATTTTTGCTTTTGTTGCCTGTGCATTTGAGGTTTTATTCGTAAGATGTTTTCTTAGATGAATGTCCTGAAGTGTTTCCCCTGTTTTCTTCTAGCAGTTTGATAGTTTTGGGTCTTACATTTATGTTTTTGATCCATTTTTATTATTAAACAGATTTTCCTATAAGGTACATAGGTGGGGTTCCAGTTCCATTCTTCTGCATGTGGATATCCAGTTTTCCCAGCACCATTTATTAAAGAGACTGTCCTTCACCCAATGCGTATTCTTGGTACCTTTATTAAAAATCAGTTAGCTGTAATATGGATTAATTTCTGGGATTCCCTATTCTGTTCTGTTGAGATCAACAGATTTGTCTGTTTGGGTACCATACTGTTTGGGTTACTACAGCTTTGTAGTATATTTTGATATCAGGTAGTGTGATTTCTCCAGCTTTCTTCTTTTTGCTCAGGATTGCGTTGGCTATTTGGGATCTGTTGGAGTTCCAAACACTTTTTAGGATTATTTTTTCTGTTTCTGTGAAGGATGCAATTGGCATTTTGATAGGGATTGCATTGAATTGGTAGATTGCTTTGAATGGTATTGTCATTTTAACAATATTCTGCAATCTATAAGCATGAGATGTCTTTCCATTTGTATCCTCTTCAATTTCTTTCATCAGTGTTTTTCAGTTTTCCTTGTAGGAAGAGGTCTTTTATTTCCCTGGTTAAATTTATTCCTAGGTGTTTATTTTTTGTAGCTATTGCAAATGAGATTGCCTTCTTGATATCTTTTTCAGCTAGTTTGTTGCTGGTGTATAGAAACACTACTGATTTTTGTATAGTGATTTTGTAACCTGCAAATTTACTGAATTTTTTCCCAGTTCCAAGGGTTTTTTAGTAGTCTTTAGGTTTTTCTGTATTTAAGATCATGTCCTCTGCAAACAGACAATTTGACTTCCTCCTTTCAAATTTGGATGTCCTTTATTTCCTTCTCTTCCCTAATTGTTCTAGCTAGGACTTCTAGTACTACGTTGAATAAGAGTGGTGAGAGTAGGCTGGGCATGGTAGCTCACACCCATAATCCCAGCACTTTGGGAGGCTGATGTGGGTGGATCACTTGAGCCCAAGAGTTCAAGATCAGCTTGGGCAACATGGTGAGATCCTATCTCTACAAAAAAAAAAAAAAAATACCAAAAAAAAAAAATTGCTGGGTGTGGTGGCATGTGCCTGTAGTCCCAGCTACTCAGGAGGCTGAGGTGGGAGGATCACTTGAGCCCAAAAGGTCAAGGCTGCAATGAACTATAATCATGCCACTGCACTCTAGCCTGAGTGACAGAAAAGACCCTGTCTCAAAAAAAGAAAAAAAAAAAAGATGGTGAGAGTGGACATCCTTGTCTTGTTCAAGTTCTTAGAGAAAAAGCTTTTAGGTTTTCTCTATTCAGTAAGATGTTAGCCATGGGTTTGTCACATATGGCCTTTATTATGTTGAGATAATATCCTCGTATATCTAATTTCTTAAGAGTTTTTATTGTGGGCCAGGCATGGTAGCTCACAGCTATAATCCTAGCACTTTGGGAGGCTGAGGCAGGTGGATCCCTTGAGTCCAGGAGTTCGAGACCAGCCTGGGAAACATGGCAAAACCCTGTCTCTACAAAAAATATTAAAAAAATTAGCCACGTGTGATGGCATGTGCCCATAGTCCCAGCTACTTGGCAGGCTGAAGCAGGAGGATCACTTGAATCTGGGAGGTCAAAGCTTCAGTAAGCCAAGATCATGCCACTGCACTCAAGCCTGGGTGACAAAGTGAGACACTGTCTCAAAAAAAAAAAAAAGCGTTTTTATTGTGAGGGGATGTTTAATTTTATCAAATGTTTTTTCTGCATCTATTGAGATGATTATACAGCTTTTGTCTTTTATTCTATTGATGCATGATGTATGATGTTTATTGATTTGTGTATGTTGAACCATCCTTGCATTCCTAGGATAAATCCTACTTAATCATGGTGTGTTATCTTTTTGAGGTACTGTTGAATTTGCTTGCTAGTATTTTGTGGAGGATTTTTGTGTCTATGTTCATTAGGGATATTGGCCTGTAGTCTTCTTTTTTGTTGTGTCCTTTCTGGTTTTGTTATCAGGATTATCCTGACCTCATAGAAGGAGTCAGGAAGAATTCCCTCTGTTTCAATTTTTTAAAATAGTTTGACAAAATTGGTTTTAATTCTTTAAAGCTTCAGTAGATCTCTTCCTGTGTTTTCCTTTGCTGGGAGACTTTTTATTATTGATTCAATCTCATTACTTGTTATTGGTTTTTGCAGACTTTATATTTCTTCTTGGTTCAATCTTGACAGTTTGTATGTGTCCAGGAATATATCCATTTTCTCTAGGTTTTTAAATTTATTGGAATAGTTGTTCATATTAGTCTCTAATGATCCTTTATATTTCTGTGGTATCTGTTGTGTTGTGACAACTTCTTTTTTGTTTCTTTTCTTTTTTTGAGATAGAGTCTCGCTCTGTTTCTCAGGCTGGAGTGCAGTGGCATAGTCTCAGCTCACTGCAACCTCCACCTCCCGGGTTCAAGCAATTCTCCTCCCCTGGCCTCCTGAGTAGCTGGGATTATAGGCACCTGGCTGATTTTTATATTTTTAGTAGAGACAGGGTTTCGCCACGTTGGCCAGCCTGGTCTCAAACTCCTGACCTCAGGTGATCGACCCACTTTGGCCTCCCAAAGTGCTGGGATTACAGGCATTAGCCACCATGTTAGGCCTGTTTCTAATTTTATTTGGGTCTTCTCTCTTTTTTTTTTTTTTTTGTTAGTCTAGTTAATGGTTTGTTGATTTTATTTTTTCAAAAAAAAAAACCTTTTTGTTTAACTGATCTTTTGTATTTTTAGTCTCAATTTTGTTTATTTCTGGTCTGATTTTTTTTTCTTCTATCAATATTGGGCTTGGTTTGTTCTTTTCTAGTTCCTTGAGGTATATTACTAGGTTGTTTATTGGAAACCTTTTTACTTTTTTGATGTAGGCATTTATCTCTATAAACTTGCTTCTTAATACTGCTTTTGTTGTGTCCCATAGATTTTGGTGTGTTTCTATTTTCATTTTGTTTCAAGGAGTTTTAAACTTTCATTCTTAATTTCTTCCTTTACCCGTTGGTCATTCAGGTGCATGTTGTTTAATTTTTGTGCATTTATATAGTTTCAAGTGTTCCTCTTGTTATTGATGTCTAGTTTTATTTGTTTCAAGGAAGTTTTAATTTTCATTCTTAATTTCTTCCTTTACCCATTGGTCATTCAGGAGCATGCTGTTTAATTTTTGTGTATTTATATAGTTTCAAGTGTTCCTCTTGTTATTGATGTCTAGTTTTATCCATTTGTGGTCAGATAAGATACTTGATATATTTTGATTTAAAAAAAATTTTTTGAAAACGATTTTGTGTCCTAAAATATGGTCAGTCCTGGAAAATCCAATCCATGTCCTGATGAAAATAATGTATATTCTGCCGCTGTTTGGTGAAATGTTCTATAAATGTCTGTTAGGTCTATTTGGTTTATGGTACAGTTTAAATCTGATGTTTCTTTGTTGATTTTCTGTCTAGATGATCCATCTAATGCTGAACATGGGGTGTTGAAGTCCCCAATTATTATTGTTTTGGGGTCTATCTCTTTAGATCTCATATTTGCTTCTGAGTCCTTTGGTGTTGGGTGCATATTTATTTACAATTGTTATATTCTCTTGCTATATTGATCCCTTTAGTACTATATAATGTCCTTCTCTCTCTTTTTCTTTTAACAGATTTTGACTGAAGTTGTTTTGTCTGATACAAGTATAGCTACTCCTGCATGATTTTGGTTTCCGATTGCATGGAATATCTTTTTCCATCCCGAGTTCAATCTGTGTGTATCTTTAAAGGTGAGATTAATTTCTTGTAGGCAGCATAGAGTTAAGTCATTTTTTTAAATCCATTCAGCCAGTCTATATCTTTTAAATGGAGAATTTAATCAATTTATATTCAAGGTTACTATTGATAGGTGAGGACTTAATTCCTATAACGTTATTGATTGTTTTCTGTTTTATATATCCTTTGTTCCTTACTTCCTCTGTTATTTTAGTGATTGAGTGGTTTTCTGTAGTGATAAGGTTTGATTCCTTTTCCTTTTTCCTCTGTATATCAGCACTACCAGTGAGTCTTATATTTTTCATATTTTCATTCTGGTGATAATCATATTTTCACTTCCAGATGTAGGACTATCTTGAGCACTTCTTGTAAGCTGGTCTAGTGATGAATTCACTTTGTTTTTGCTTGTCTGTGAATGACTGTATTTCTCCTTCATTTTTGAAGGATAGCTTTGCTGGGTATAATATTCTTGGCCAACAGGTGTTTTTTTTTTTTTTTTTTTTTCCTTTCAGTCCTTTGAATATATTGTCCCATTCTTTCCTTGCCTATAAGGTTTCTGTTGAGAAATCCAGTTTTAGCCTAATGGGGACTCTCTTATACATGATTTGCTGCTTTTCTCTTGATGCTTTTAGAATTCTTTCTTTAGCTTTGACTTTTGATATTTGACTAGAATGTGCCTCAGATTATCTGTGTGGGGTGAAATATATTTATTCTTTGAGATGCCTGGACCTGGATGTCCATCTCTCTCCCAAGACTTGGAAAAAGTTTTCTGCTATCATTTCATTAAATATGTTATCCTCACCTTTCCCCTTCTTTTCTAGAATGCCCATAATACAAATATTTGTTTACTTAATGGTGTCCCACAAATCCTGTAAGCTTTCTTCATTTTTCTTTTTTCTTTTCTTTTCCTGTCTATTTTTGTGTTATTTCAAAAGACTTGTCTTCAACTTCAGCAATTCTTTCTTCTGTTTGGTATAGTCTACTGTTGAAGCTCTCAATTGTATTTTTATGTCATTCATTAAATTATCTAGGATATCTGCTTCATTCTTTTTTTTTATAACTGTCCATCTCTTTGGTGAATTTGCCCTTCAAATCATGAGTTGTTTTCCTGGTTTCATTGAATTGTCTATCTGTATTATCACGTAGCTTAGTGAGTTTCCTTAATATTATCATTTTGAATTCTTTTTCTGGCATTTCATATATTTTCCTATGATTGGAGTCTGTTGCTGGAGAATTATTGTTTTCCTTTGGAGGTGTCATGTTTCCTTGCTTTTTCATGGTTGATGTATCCCTACATTGATTTCTACGCCTCTGGTACAGAAGTTGCCTCTTCCATTTTTATGGAGTTGGTGTGATAGGGAAAATTTTATTTGTATGAATGAGTCTTGGGCTATTGGTTTGGTGGGGTGCATTGATTTCTAGGGGATGCAGTAGTAGTATAGTCTCTATGTAGTTGCTTCAGCTGTAATCCATACTAATGATGCTTGTATATTTCTTAGTGGCCTAGGCTGAGAGAGTTTGTGGTGATTGTGGTGCGGCTTTGCCAAGTGTGGGCTTGCCAGGCTGTTTCTCAGGTTAGGGGCATGTGCATGCATGCAGTGGGTCAGCCAACTTGGAGTCTGACTCATTGGGGTTGAGGGTATGGGGCTGTTACGCTGGCCAGAAGCACAGGCACAAAGTTAGTTGGCTGGCCTGGGGGATGTTTCTCAGGCCTGGGACATAGCATGGCAGCTCGGTTGGCCTGGGGTGTGTTTGCCAGGAATGATCCACAGGGTTGTTTTGTAGGCTTGGGACATCATCACGTGGCTTCTCAGCTAGCCTGGGTGCAGGTCTGCTGGTGGTGGCCCACAGGGTTATTTCTCAGGTCCAGGACATGAGCTCTTGGCTGACTGGCCAGTCTAGGGGCATGTCTGTCAGGGGTGGCCCATAAGGCTGCTTCTCAGGGGTGGGCATATGACTGCTTGGCTGGCCTGGGTGCATGTTTGCTGGGGGTGGCCCACAGGGCTGTTTCTATGATCCAGGACTTTGGTGCTGCTTGGCTGCCCTGGGAATATGTCTTACAAGGGTGGCCCACGAGGCTTCTTCTCAGGCCTGGGATGTAGGCACAAGGCTGCTTGGCTGGCCTGGTGGTATCTGTTGAGGGTGGCCCATGTTACTGTTTTCTTGTCCAGGACTTGACTGCATAGCTGCTTGGCTGGCCTGGGGGCGTGTTTGTCAGGAGCAGGTACAGGACTGTTTCTAAGTCTCATGACACAGCTGCACAGCTGCTCAGCTAGCCTGGGGGCATTTTTGCAGGGGATGGCCCATAGGGCTGTTTTGTAGGCCTGGGATGTGGGCACAGGGCTACTTGGCTGGCCTAGGGGTGAGTCCACTGAGGGTGTCCTGTGAGGCTGCTTCTCAAATCTGGAATACTGCTGCAAGGCTGCTAGGGGTGTACCTAACTAGGATGGCCTGTATGGCTTTTTCTCAGGCCACAGACACAGCTGCATGGCAGTTCAGGTGGTCTGCAGATGTGTTTGCTAGGGGCAGTCCATGGGGCTACTTCAAAAGCCTCGATCACAGGTACACATACAGCTGTTTGGCCAGCCTGGGGGAATGCCTTCTAGGAGCACCCTGTAGGACTGTTTCTCAGGACTTGATTGTGAGAATAGGGCCTTTGGGCAGGCTAGGGGTGTATCTGTGGGGATTGGGGGCTCTGCAGAGCTGTTTCTTGGGTCCTGAGTGTCGGTGTATATGCATAGCTCCTCCGCTGGCCTAGGGGTGTATCAGCTGCTCAGGGGCTTCTACTGCTTAGGGGAGAGCATGCCACAGTTTGGCCAGGTCAAGGGAAGGTTTGCACTGAGTGAGACTGCCAGGCTGATCTTCCAGCTGGAAGTGCATTGGCAGGGGTTGGTTTCCCTGCTATGCAGGGTCAGAGTCACAGCCAATCCTGGGCCCAGGTTCCACACAGCTGGGGTTGTGACATTCAGCTACCCTTATAGGCTTGGTGGAATGAAGAGGGAGTCCCAGTACTGGAGAAGTGCAATGGCTACTGGCCCCCAGGGCAGGAAGCACACCAGAGGTGGCTGTTGTCTCAAGATGGTGCCATGCTGCAGAAGCTTGGTTCACAGAGGGTGGGGGTGGGGAGTGCACCTAATCTGGGGCAATGCAGCTGCATGAATTCCTGGCAGTTCTCCAAACTGGGCTCAAGGCTTGTGAGGGCTATGGGATTCTCCTGTTGTAAGGACTGTAGGTGTTTCTGGTGGCAAAGGAGGCTGGTGGAGATCTTCTGCTTACCTTTTCCCTGCAACACAAAGTCCCTACTAACTCTGAGCAGATCCTATCTGGGGAATAGTGGCCAGGTGGAGTAGGGTACAAGGTTGTAGTGGCCGGATGCCTCCATACTGTCCTCCTGAACTTTCAATCACCACAGCTGCATCTCCCCTCCCCTGCTGCACTCTAGTGCTCTCCCATCAACACTCCAGTCAAATCTTAGCTTTCAATCCTTTAACATTTATTAATACTTGTTTTGTAGCCTAAAATGTGGTCTATTCTGGAGAATGTTCTATGTATACTTCAGGAAAATGTGTATTCTACTGTTAGGTGGAGCGTTCTGTATGTGTATTTAGGTCCATTGTTTTATAGTATTGTTCAAGTCCTCTAATTCATTAGTAATTTTCTGTCTGGTTGTCCTATCCATTATTAAAAGAGAGATATTGAATTCCATACCTATTACTGTAGAACTGTATACTTCTCCCTTCAATTCTGTCAATACTTACTTTTTTTGGATTCTTGTGTTAGGTGCATATATGTTTATATTTGTTATACTTTCTTGGTGAATTGACCCTTTTATCAAAATATAGTGTCCTTTGTCTCTTGTAACAGTTTTTTTTTTACGTGAAGTCTATTTTGTCTAAAATTAGGACAGTCACCTCAAATCACTTCTGGTTACTTGCTGTTTTCATGGAATATCTTTTTCTAGCCTTTCATTTTCAACCTCTTTATCTTTAAATCTACAGGGAGTCTCTTATAGACAAGATGTACTTGGATCATTTTTTTTTAAATCCATATTCGCTAATCTCTGCCTTTTAGTTGGAGAGTTTATTTACATTTAATTATTGATAAGGATTTTCTCTTGCCATTTCGCTATTTGTTCTGTGTATGTTTGATAACTTTTTTTGTCCCTCATTTCCTCCATACTGCCTTCTTTTGTGTTGATTTTTTTTTTGTAGTGACACATTTCTATTCTATTCTCATTTAATTTGTGTATATTCTATAGATATTTCTTTGTGGTTACCACGGGGATTACATACAACACATTAAAGTTACAACAATATAACTTAAGTTGATACCAAGTTAATTTCAATCATATACAAAAAAACCCTATTCCTATTTAGCTCTACCCATCCTTGTATGAATGTCACAAATTATATCTTTATGTACTATATGCCCAATAACATAGATTTATAATCACTTTTTAGGTGTTTATCTTTTAAATCCCTTAGAAAATAAAAAGTGGAGTTCCAAAACAAAATTATAATAATCTTTTATAGTAATCTTTTGTATTTGCCCATGCATTTACCTTTAATAAAAATCTTTCTGTCTTCATGTGGCTTTGAGTTGCTGTCTAGCATTTATTCATTTCAACCTGAAGAATTCCCTCGAGCATTTCTTGTAGGGCAGGTGTAGTGGTAATGTACTCCTTCGACTTTTATTTATCTGGGAATGTCTTAATCTCTCCCTCATTTTTGAAGAACAGCTTTGCCGGATAATTCTCAGTTTATGTTTTTAAATTTTAAAAGTTTTTAATTTATATATATATATATAATTTTTTAACAAGAAAATCAAAGATGCCATCAGTTTTTTTGTTTTTTTTTTTCTCTTCCTTTCAGCACTTTAAATGTATCATCTCAGGCCGAGTGTGGTGGCTTATGCCTGTAATCTCAGCACTTTGGGAGGCTGAGGTGGGTGGATCACTTGAGGTCAGGAGTTTGAGACCAGCCTGGCCAACATGGTGAAGCCCTGTCTCTACTGAAAATAAAAAAATTAGCCGGGCATGGTGGCATTCGCCTGTAATCCTGGCTACCAAGGAGGCTAAGGCAGGGGAATTGCCTGAACCTGGGAGGCAGAGGTTGCAGTGAGCCGAGATTGCACTGCTGCACTCCAGCCTGGGCAACAGGGCAAGACTCTGTCTCAAATAAGTAAATAAAAATAAATAAACAAATAAATAAATCATCCCACTGCTTCTGGCCTCTAAGATTTCTGCTGAGAAATTGGCAAGATAATCTTACTGAGGCTAATCCCAGCTGCCTCGAGTTCCTGCAGAGACCTGAACAGCCCTGAGGCATGTATAGTAGACATGTCAGGGGTACCTCAGCTTCCTCCTGTGCCCACAGATCCGATTGTGTCTCCACTGCTCACCTACATGCTCTACTCGCCCATTAGATTTCATGTGCAGAACACGAGTTCAAAGATAAAAATTTTAAGAACTTCAAGACGGTGACAGCAGAACATTAAACCAAGCATGGGGCTCTTCTGGGGGGATGGCACCCACGAAGCTGACCCTGGCTGGGACTAAAACTCAGCTCTCCCAATTCACAGCCCCACATACTCTCTATTCCAGAAGCAGCAGAGCCACTCTTCAATTGAAATCTTAAGTGGGGCTGGGTGTGGTGGTGCACACCTGTAATCCTAGCACTTTGGGAGGCCGAGGTGGATGGATCACTTGAGGTCAGGAGTTCAAGAACAGCCTGGCCAACATGGTGGAACCCCGCCTCTACCAAAAATACAAAAATTAGCCAGATGTGGTAGCATACGCCTGTAATCCCAGCTACTTGGGAGGCTGAGGCACAAAAATTGCTTGAACCCAGGAGGCGGAGGTTGCAGTGAGCTGAGATTATGTCACCATCCAGCCTGGGCAATGTAGCCAGACTCCACCTCAAAAAAAAAAAAAAAAAAAAACTTAAGTGGAAGTAGAATATATAATTCTTGTATTAATAGTAAAATACTTTTTAAAAAACCACAAGTTTATAATAGATAACCTGACCACTTGAGGCTTTTTAAATATTCAACTTCATAGGTATCACCTTATCTTTGCTTCATGTAACTTAAATTCACCTCCAGACTAAAGAAGCATAGCACACTGTCTTTGGCACACAGTCTTTAATTACCACACTCCTCTCCTGAAACGCTTCCTCTGCCTGGTTAAATCTGATGCATCCTTTATGGCTCAGTTTCACTCATTCTTCTATGAAATTTATTTAGCTTAACTGTAATAACAGTGACCACCACTTACTGAGCGCTTACTCTGTGCCTGGCCTGATGCTGAGTGTGTTTTACTTTTTATTTCCAAGAATAGTTAAGTAGTAAGACTCTTACTGCTTAGAACACAACAATTTAAGCAAAAAGTAGTTTGTTAAAAATGATCAATTAGGTCACAAAATCTATGCGAGTGTTGAACTTGGATGCTATATGGCAAATAAAATTTCCAACCTACTACTGCTGCCACTCAATACTTAAGACACTAGCCAAAGTGTTGCACATCTGTAGTTTTAGCTACTTAGAAGGCTGAGGTGGGAGGATCACTTGAGCCCAGGAGTTCAAGGATGCAGTGAGCTATGATTGTGCCACTGCACTCCAGCCTGGGCAACAGAGCAAGACCTCATCTCTCTCTATATAGATAGATAGATAGATAGATAGATAGATAGATAGATAGATGCCAGAAACTGTGTCACAGAAGCTCTGAAAGAACCAGGTGCCACCATCATGAGGCTTACCACAAAAGATCCAGTCTCCTCTTGCAATTGCTGCCATATATTGTTCTGGGGTACATTTGCTTGACAAAGCCTAGGAAGATTCTTACAGATATGGAAGTCTTTTAAATATTTTAGCTTTCAGCTTCTTTGGTATATGAAAGTAAGAATTGGAATAGGCAGAGTGAGGTTTTCTAAATTATCTGCCACATACTTCTTTTCTTTTTCTTTTCTTTTACTTATATTATCAACACATCTAGAACCATTTTGAGTGGAAGAAGTGCTACCAAGCACTCTGACTTTATTTCTGGCATTATCTAAAGTGTTTCAAAATTAGTTTCACAATCAAGTGTGATATTCGTTAGAAGCTTATGGTAGATCCCGCTAATCAAGTTAAGGAGGTTCCCTTCTACTAGTTTTCAAGGAGTATTTTGTTTTAGTTTTAAAATCATAAATGGGTGTCAAATACTTTTCCCTAACAACATATCTATTAATATTGTGGATTTTATTAACAGATTATTTTTTTTTTGAGACGGAGTTTCACTCTTATCCCCCAGGCTGGAGTGCAGTGGTACTATCTCGTCTCACTGCAACCTCTGCCTCCTGGGTTCAAGTGATTCTCCTGTCTCAGCCTCCCAAGTAGCTGAGATTACAGGTATGCACCACCATGCCCAGCAAGTTTTTGTATTTTTAGTAGAGATGGGGTTTTGCCATATTGGCCAGGCTGGTCTCAAACTCCTGACCTCAAGTGATCCTCCTGCCTCAGCCTCCCAAAGTGCTGGGATTACAGGCATGAGCCACCAAGCCCAGCCTCATTAACAGGTTTTTAAAACGTTGAACCATCTTTACATTCTTGGGATACATGATACTTGGTCACAATATTTTTGATGCATGGTTTACATTGCCTGGTTGTTTGCTAATTTTTAAAAAGTAGATTTTAATGAATAATTTACATAGAATAAAATGCATATATTTTAAATATACTATAAAATGAGCTTTGTTAAATGTATGCACCTGAAGAACCACCAGGATATAGAACATTTTAATCACCCCAGAATGTCTCTTGTGCACCTTTCATGTCAATTCCCACCCTACTCCCACCCCACTGTTGCCCGTGGCAAACAGTGATCTACTTTTTAATCACTATAAATTTCTTTCCTACAGTGTCATATAAATGTAACTACAGAGTATTTACTCTTTCATGCCTGGCTTCTTTCACTCAGCATTTTTGGAGATTCATATATATCATTGTATATATCACTAGTTCATTTTATTACTGAGTATTACTCTAAATGGCAATACCATAGTTTGATTACTCATTTCACTGTGGATAGAAATTTGGGTTGTTTCTAGTTCAGGGCCATTATGAATAATGCTGCTGTGAAGACTCATGAGTCTTTATATGCACACATTGTCAATTCTCTTCAGGGAAAAACCCTAGGAATGGAATTCATGGGTTATATGAGAAGTACACAGTCAATCCTTGGTATATACACAGGGGATTCCTCCAGGACCTCCCATGTATACCAAAATCCATGCATCCTCAAGTTTCTCAGTCAGCTCTGTGGAACACGCATATTTGAAAAGTCAGACCTCCATATATGTGGGTTTTGCATCCTGCAAATATGTATTTTCCATCTGTGTTTCACTGAAAAAAAAAATCCAGTTCAAACCCATGTTGTTTAAGGGTCAACTGTATATTTAACTTCGTAAGAGACTGCAAAACTGCTTGCTAAAGTGGTTGTACCATTTTGCATTTCCACCAAGAGTGTACGAGTTCCAGTGGTTCCATATCCTGCATTGTCAGTCTTTTTAATTTTAGCCAGTAGAGTGAGTGTGTAGTAGTATCTTACTGTGATTTCAGTTTGCATTTCCTTGATGACCAATGATCTTAAGCATCTTTTCATATGCTTTGTAGTTATTCACATATCTTCTTTAGTGAAAGCACCTATTAAAATCTTTGCCCTTTTTAAATTGAACTGTCTCAATCTGGATACAAGTCCTTTTTCAGACACACACACACACACAAATTTTCTTCTAGTCTGCATCTTGCCATTTCATTTTCTTAAGTGACTTTCAAAAAGAAGAACTTTCAAATATTGGTAAACTCCAGTGTATTTTTTCTTTTATGGTTAATGCTTTTTTGTTGTTGTTGTTTTCTGGTTTGTTTAATAGAACAGGGTCTCACTATATTGCCCATGCTGGTCTTGAACTCCTGACCTCAAGTGACATTCCTGCCTCAGCCTCCCAAAGTGCTAGGACTACAGGCATGAGCCACCACACCTGGCCGAGCTTAATGCTTTTTATGTCCTAAGAAACTACTGCCTATCCCGAAGTCAAAAGTATTTTTTTTCCTAAGTTTTTATAGTTGTAACTTTCACATTCAGGTATATAATTCATTTCAACTTATTTTTTGTATATAGCATGAAGTAAAGGTTATGGCTTGATAGACACATAGGTGGTAGACAGATAACCAATTTGTTCCAGTTACACTTGTTGAAAGGTATCCATTTTCTATTGAATTGTATTGACTCCTTTGTGGACAATCAGTTGAACGCGTATGTGTTTGTCTCTTTCTGGACTTTCTATTTTGTGCCATTGATCTATATTGTCTATTCTTAGAATAATAACACTATCATCTTCACTTACTGTTGCTTTATAAAAAGTCTTTAGGCCGGGCACGGTGGCTCATGCCTGTAATCCCAGCACTTTGGGAGGCCAAGGTGAGTGGATCACTTGAGGTCAGGAGTTCAAGACCAGTCTGGCCAACATGGTGAAACCCCCATCTCTACTAAAAATACAAAAATTAGCTGGGCGTGGTGGCAGGAACCTGTAATCTCAGCTACTTGGGAGGCTGTGGCAGGAGAATTGCTTGATTCCGGGAAGTGGAGGTTGCAGTGAGCTAACGCTGCTGCACCCAACCTGGGGGACAGAGTAAGACTCTGTCTCACCAAAAAAAAAAAAAAAAAAAAGTCTTTAAATTAGGTCATGTGAATCTTCCAACTTTATTCCTTTTCTTCCCCCGCTAATTGTCATCTTTATTCTGGATCCTTTGTATTTCCATATAAATTTTAGGATGAGGCAAGCATGATAGTTCATGCCTATAATCCCAACTACTCAGGAAGCTGAGGTGGGAGGATTGCTCGAGCCCAGGAGTTCAAGGCTGCAGTGAGCTATGATCGTGCTACAGCATTTCAGTCTGGGCAACAGAGCAAGACCCTGTCTCTTTAAATAAATTTTTTGTTTTAGAATGAGACTATTTTAAAAAAATCTGCTTGGATTTTTATTGGGATTGTCTTGAATATATAGGTTAATTTGGGGAAAGCAAAATTGAGTCCTCTGATCTGTGAACATGATACCTATCTCCATTTATTTAGAACTCCTCTAATATTTCTCAGCAATGTTTTATAGTTTTCAATATACAGTTCTTATACATATTTTGTTAAATTTAAATCTAAGTGTAACATTTTTCAGGCTATCATACTGTTTTTTAAATTCAGTTTTTAATTCGTTTTTGTATATGGACTTTGTATTCTACACTCTTGTTAACCTCTGTTCATTTTTAAAAACTCTTTTGTAGATTCTCTAGGAATTTTTTTTCTAAGCAACACAGTCATGTCACATATGAATAAAGGCTACTACTTTACTTCTTCCTTTCTGAGGTGTGTGCCTTTTATTTCTGTTTCTTACGTTATTGCGTTAACCAGGATTTCTAGTTCAATGTTAAGTAGGAATGGAGGAAAGCAGATATTGTTGACTTATTCCAAACATAGGGAGAAGGCATTCTGTCCTTTACCGTTTAAATATGCTAAAATAAGATTCTTATAAATGCCTTTTATCAAGTTAAGGAAATTTCTGTCCCTTGCTATTTAAAAAAAAATCATGAGGGGCGTTCCAAGATGGCTGAATAGGAACAGCTCTGGTCTGCAGCTCCCAGTGTGATCAACACAGAAGATGGGTGATTTCTGCATTTCCAAGGGAGGTACCTGGTTCATCTCATTGGTACTGGTTGGACAGTGGGGGCAAGCCAAAGCAGGGCGGGGCATCGCCTCACCCGGGAAGCACAAGGGGTCAGGGAATTTCCCTTTCTTAGCCAAGGGAAGCCGTGACAGACTACCTGGAAAGGGACACTCCCACCCAAATACAGCACTTTTTCCAAGGTCTTAGCAACCGGCAGACAAGGAGATTCTCTCCCACGCATGGCTTGGTGGGTCCCACGCCCACAGAGCCTTGTTCACTGCTAGCACAGCAGTCTGAGATCGGCCTGCTAGGCTGCAGCCAGGCAGGGGGAGGGGGCGTAGCCATTGCTGAGGCTTGAGTAGGTAAACAAAGCAGCCGGGAAGCTCAAGCTGGGTAGAGCCCACCACAGCTCAACAAGGCCTACTGCCTCTACACTCCACCTCTGTGGGCAGGGCATAGCTGAACAAAAGCCAGCAGACAACTTCTGCAGACTTAAACGTCCCTGTCTGACAGCTCTGAAGAGAGCAGTGGTTCTCCCAGCACAGCATTTGAGCTCTAAGAATGGAAGACTGCCTCCTCAAGAGGGTCTCTGACCCCCGTGTAGCCTAACTGGGGACACCTCCCAGTAGGGGCCGACAGACACCTCATATAGGCGGCTGCCCCTCTGGGATGAAGCTTCCAGAGGAAGGATCAGGCAGCAATATTTGCTGTTCTGCAATATTTGCTGTTCTGCAGCCTCTACTGGTGATACCCAGGCAAACAGGGTCTGGAATGGACCTCCAGCAAACTCCAACAGACCTGCAGCTGAGGGACCTGATTGTTAGAAGGAAAACTAACAAACAGAAAGGAATAGCATCAACATCAACAAAAAGGTCATCTACACCAAAACCTCATCTGTAGGTCACCAACATCAAAGACCAAAGGTAGACAAAACCACAAAGATGGGGAGAAACCAGAGCAGAAAAGCTGAAAAATCTAAAAATCAGAGTGCCTCTTCTACAAAGGATCGCAGCTCCTTGCCAGCAACGGAACACAGCTGGATGGAGAATGACTTTGACAAGTTGACAGAAGTAGGCTTCAGAAGGTCAGTAATAACAAACTTCTCCAAGCTAAAGGAGGATGTTTGAACCCATAGCAAGGAAGCTAAAACCCTTGAAAAAAGGTTAGATTAATGGCTAATTAGAACAAACAGTGTAGAGAAGACCTTAAATGACTTGATGGAGCTGAAAACCATGGCACAAGAACTTCATGATGCATGCACAAGCTTCAATAGCCAATTCAATCAAGTGGAAGAAAGGGTATCAGTGATTTAAGATCAAATTAATGAAATAAAGCAAGAAGACAAGGTTAGAGAAAAAAAGAATAAAATGAAATGAACAAAGCCACCAAGAAATATGGGACTATGTGAAAAGACCAAATCTACGTTTAATTGGTATACCTGAAAGTGATGGGGAGAATGGAACCAGGTTGGAAAATACTGTTCAGAATATCCAGGAGAACTTCCCCAACCTGGCAAGGCAGGCCAACATTCAAATTCAGGAAATACAGAGAACACCACAAAGATATTCCGTGAGAGGAGCAACTCCAAGACACATAATTGCCAGATTCACCAAGGTTGAAATGAAAGAAAAAGTGTTAAGGGCAGCCAGAGAGAAAGGTCGGGTTACCCACAAAGGGAAGCCCATTAGACTAACAGTGGATCTCTCGGCAGAAACCCTACAAGCCGGAAGAGAGTGGGGGCCAATATTCAGCATTCTTAAAAGAATTTTCAACCCAGAATTTCATATCCAGCCAAACTAAGCTTCGTAAGTGAAGGAGAAATAAAATCCTTTACAGAGAAGCAAATGCTGAGAGATTTTGTCACCACCAGGCCTGCCTTACAAGAGCTCCTGAAGAAAGCACTAAACATGGAAAGAAACAACCAGCACCAGCCACTGCAAAAACATGCCAAATTGTAAAGACCATTGATGCTATGAAGAAAAAACATCAATTAATGGGCAAAATAACCAGCTAACATCATAATGACAGGATCAAATTCACACATAACAATATTAACCTTAAATGTAAATGGGCTAAATGCCCCAATTGAAAGACACAGACTGGCAAATTGGATAAAGAGTCAAGACCCATCAGTGTGCTGTATTCAAGAGACCCATCTCATGTGCAAAGATGCACATAGGCTCAAAATAAAGGGATGGAGGAAATCTACCAAGCAAATGGAAAGCAAAAACAAAAACAAAAACAAAAAAACAAACCAGTGGTTGCAATCCTAGTCTCTGACAAAACAGACTTTAAACCAACAAAGATCAAAAGAGACAAAGACAACCATTACATAATGGTAAAGGGATCAATTCAACAAGAAGAGCTAACTATCCTAAACATGTATATATGCACCCAATACAGGGGCACCCAGATTCATAAAGCAAGTCCTTAGAGACCTACAAAGAGACCTAAACTCCCACACAATAATAATGGGAGACTTTAACACCCCACTGTCAATATTAGACAGATCAATGAGACAGAAGGTTAACAAGGATATCCAGGACTTGAACTCAGCTCTGCACCAAGCGGACCTAATAGACATCTACAGATCTCTCCACCCTAAATCAACAGAATATACATTCTTCTCAGCACATCACACTTATTCTAAAATTGACCACATAATTGGAAGTAAAGCACTCCTCAGCAAATGTTAAAGAACAGAAATCACAACAATCTGTCTCTCAGACCACAGTGCAATCAAATTAGAACTCAGGATTAAGAAACTCACTCAAAACCACTCAACTACATGGAAACTGAACAACTTGCTCCTGAATGACTACTGGGTACATAACGAAATGAAGGCAGAAATAAACATGTTCTTTGAAACCAATGAGAACAAAGACACAATGTACCAGAATCTCTGGGACACATTTAAAGCAGTGTGTAGAGGAAAATTTATAGCACTAAATGCCCACAAGAGAAAGCAAGAAAGATTTAAAATCGACACCCTAACATCACAACTAAAAGAACAAGAGAAGCAAGAGCAAACACATTCAAAAGCTAGAAGGCAAGAAATAACTAAGATCAGATCAGAACTGAAAGAGATAGAGACACAAAAAACCCTTCAAAAAAATCAATGAATCCAGGAGCTGGTTTTTTTTTTTTTTGAAAAGATCAACAAAATTGATAGACAGCTAGCAAGACTAATAAAGAAGAAAAGAGAGAAGAATCAAATAGACACAATAAAAAATGATAAAGGGGATATCACCACCGATCCCACAGAAATACAGACTACCATCAGAGATTGTTATAAACACTGCTACGCAAGTAACTACAAAATCTAGAAGAAATGGATAAATTCCTGGACACACACACCCTCCCAAGACTAAACCAGGAAGCAGTTGAATCTCTGAATAGACCAATAACAGGCTCTGAAATTGAGGCAATAATTAATAGCCTACCAACCAAAAAAAGTCCGGGACCAGAAGGATTCACAGCCGAATTCTTCCAGAGGTAGAAAGAGGAGCTAGTACCCTTCCTTCTGAAACTATTCTAATCAATAGAAAAAGAGGGAATCCTCCCCTAACTCATTTTATGAGGCCAACATCATCCTGATACCAAAGCCTGGCAGAGACACAACAAAAAAAGAGAATTTTAGACCAATATCCCTGATGAACATCAATGCAAAAATCCTCAATAAAATACTGGCAAACTGAATCCAACAGCACATCAAAAAGCTTATCCACCACGATCAAGTCAGCTTCATCCTTGGGATGCAAGGCTGGTTCAACATACGCAAATTGCCGGGCGCGGTGGCTCACACCTGTAATCCCAGCACTTTGGGAGGCTGAGGTGGGCGGATCACGAGGTCAAGAGATGGACACCATCCTGGCTAACATGGTGAAACCCCGTCTCTACTAAAAATAGAAAATATTAGCCAGGCGTGGTGGCGGGCGCGTGTAGTCCCAGCTACTCAGGAGGCTGAGGCAGGAGAATGGCGTGAACATGGGAGGTGGAGCTTGCAGTGAGCCGAGATCGCACCACTGCACTCCAGCCTGGGCAACAGAGTGAGACTCCATCTCAAAAAAATAAATACGCAAATCAATAAACGTAATCCATCACATAAACAGAACCAATGACAAAAACCACATGATTATCTCAATAGATGCAGAAAAGGCCTTTGACAAAATTCAACAGCCCTTCATGCTAAAAACTCTCAATAAACTAGGTATTGATGGAACATATCTCAAAATAATAAGAGCTATTTATGACAAACCCACAGCCAATATCATACTGAATGGGCAAAAACTGGAAGCACTGTTTGAAATCCGGCACAAGACAAGGATACCCTCCCTCACCACTCCTATTCAACAGTGTTGGAAGTTCTGGCCAGGGCAATAAGGCAAGAGAAAGAAATAAAGGGTATTCAATTAGGAAAACAGGAAGTCAAATTGTCCCTGTTTGCAGATGACATGATTGTATATTTAGAAAACCCCATTGTCTCAGCCCAAAATCTCCTTAAGCTGATAAGCAACTTCTGCAAAGTCTCCAGATACAAAATCAATGTGCAAAAATCACAAGCATTCCTATTCACCAATAACAGCCAAATCATGAGTGAACTCCCATTCACAATTGCTACAAAGAGAATAAAATACCTAGGAATCCAACTTACAAGGGATGTGAAGGACCTCTTCAAGGAGAACTACAAACCACTGCTCAACGAAATAAGAGGACACAAACAAATGGAAGAACATTCCATGCTCATGGATAGGAAGAATCAATATCCTGAAAATGGCCATAGTGCCCAAAGTAATTTATAGATTCAATGCCATCCCCATCAAGCTACCAATGACTTTCTTCACAGAATTGGAAAAATCTACTTTAAAGTTCATATGGAACCAAAAAAGAGCCCACATAGCCAAGACAATCCTAAGCCAAAAGAACAAAGCTGGAGGCATCATGCTACCTGACTTCAAACTATACTACAAGGCTACAGTAACCAAAACAGCATGGTAGTGGTACCAAAACAGAGAGATAGACTAATGGAACAGAACAGAGGCCTCAGAAATAACAACACACATCTACAACCATCTGATCTTTGACAAACCTGACAAAAACAAGAAATGGGGAAAGGATTCCCTATTTAATAAATGGTGCTGGGAAAACTGGCTAGCCATATGTAGAAAGCTGAAACTGGATCCCTTCCTTACACCTTATACAAATATTAATTCAAGATGGATTAAAGACTTAAATGTTAGACCTAAAACCATAAAAACCCTAGAAGAAAACCTAGGCAATACCATTCAGGACATAGGCATGGGCAAGGACTTCATGACTAAAACACCAAAAGCAATGGCAACAAAAGCCAAAATACACAAATGGGATCTAATTAAACTAAAGAGCTTCTGCATGGCAAAAGAAACTACCATCAGAGTGAACAGGCAACCTACAGAATGGGAGAAAATTTTTGCAATCTACCCATCTGACAAATGGCTAATATCCAGAATCTACAAAGAACTTAAACAAATTTACAAGAAAAAAACAAACAACCCCATCAAAAAGTGGGCAAAGGATATGAACAGACACTTCTCAAAAGAAGACATTTATGCAGCCAACAGACACATGAAAAAATGCTCATCATCACTGGTCATAAGAGAAATGTGAAGCAAAACCACAATGAGATACCATCTCATGCCAGTTAGAATGGCAATCATTAAAAAGTGAGGAAACAACAGATGCTGGAGAGGATGTGGAGAAATAGGAATGCTTTTACACTGTTGGTGGGAGTGTAAATTAGTTCAACCATTGTGGAAGACAGTGTGGTGATTACTCAAGGATCTAGAACCAGAAGTATCATTTGATCCAGCAATCCCATTACTGGGTATATAACCAAAGGATTATAAATCATGCTACTATATATAAAGACACATGCACACGTATGTTTATTGCAGCACCATTCACAATAGCAAAGACTTGGAACCAAGCCAAATGGCCATCAGTGATAGACTGGATTAAGAAAATGTGGCACATATACACCATGGAATACTATGCAGCCATAAAAAAGGATGAGTTCATGTCCTTTGCAGGGACATGGATGAAGCTGGAAACCATCATTCTCAGCAAACTATCACAAGGACAGAAAACCAAACACCGCATGTTCTCACTCATAGGTGGGAATTGAACAATGAGATCACCTGGACACAGGATGGGGAACATTACACACTGGGGCCTATCGGGGGGTGGGGGGGCTGGGGGAGGGATAGTATTAGGAGAAATACCTAATGTAAATGATGAGTTGATGGGTGCAGCAAACCAACATGGCATGTTTACCTATGTATCAAATCTGCACATCGTGCACATGTACCCTACAACTTAAAGTATAATAAAAAAATCATGAACAATATTGAATTTTGTCAAATTATTTATCTGCCTCTATTGAAGTAATCATGTATTTTTTTCTCCTTTTTTTTTCCTGGTACTATGGTAAATCACACAGGTTGAATTTTGAA
Source organism: Pan troglodytes (assembly GCF_028858775.2). Taxonomy (NCBI): domain Eukaryota; kingdom Metazoa; phylum Chordata; class Mammalia; order Primates; family Hominidae; genus Pan; species Pan troglodytes. Next base: position 85,236,235 of record NC_072406.2, read on the forward strand.
TGTTAAACCAATCTTGTATGCCTGAGATAAATACAACTTAGTCATTTGTTTATTGTTAGACTAGACTTGCTAATATTTTATTTTATTTTACTTACTTATTTTTGTTGAGACAGGGTCTCCTCCTGTCACCCAGGCTGGAGTACAGTGGTGCAATCTCGGCTCACTGCAAACTCCACCTCTTGGGTTCAAGCAATTCTCCTGCCTCAGCCTCCCGAGTAGCTGGGATTACAGGCACCCACCATCACGCCTGGCTAATTTTTGTATTGTTTTAGTAGCGATGGAGTGTCACCATGTTGGCCAGGTTGGTCTCAAACTCCTGACCTCAGGTGATCCGCCCACCTTGGCCTCCCAAAGTGCTGGGATTACAGGAATGAGCCATCATGCCCGGCCGCTAATGTTTTTTTAAGGTATTTTGCATCTGTGATCATGAGAAATATTGATTGGTAGTTTTTTTTCCTTTGAATGTTTTTGGGTTTGGTATTGGTATAATGCTCATCTCTTAAAGCGAGTGGGAAGCTTTCCATTCTCTATTTTCTGAATCGGTTTCTATAGAATGGGTATTCAAATGTTTGATAGAATTCACCAGTAAAGTCATCTAGGCCTCAACTTTGCTCTGTGGTAATATTTTAAATTATTAATTTCTTTACTTGATGTGAGGCTATTCAGACTTTGTTTCTTTGTGAGTAAATTTATATATGGACTTTGTAATTAGTTTATTTCAAGACCTGTACATTTTATATAAGTTGTCAAATTTATTGGCATAAATATGTTAATAATATTCCATTATTGCCCAGGTACAGTGGCTCACACCTGTAATCCCAGCACTTTGGGAGGTGGAGGTGGGCAGATCTCTTTGAGCCCAGGAACTTGAGACCAGCCTGGGCAACATAACAAAACCCAATCTCTACAAAAAAATAAAAATATAAAAAAGAAGTGCTCTTATTTTTTAAAAATTCCATTATTATCCTTTTAATGTCTGTAGACTCTGTAGTAATGTCCCTTTTTCCATGCCAGATACTGGCAATTTGTTTCTTCTCTCTGTTCCTTACCAGTAATCTATTTATGAAATCAACTTTTACTGTAGTCCTAGCTACTCAGGAGGCTGAGACAGAGGGACCACTTGAGCCCACAAATTCGAGGCTAGGCTGGGCAACATAGCAAGACCCTGTCTTGAAAAAAATAAATCAACTTTTGGTTTCATTTCTCTATGGTTTGTCCATTTTCAATTTCTTTCGTTTCTGTTCTTAACTTTGTCACCATCCTTCTGCTTACTTTGGGTTTAATTTGATCTTTTTCTAGCTTTTAAAAAATAGCTTTATTTAGATATAATTCACCTACCATACAACTTACCAGCGTAATGTATACAATTTAATGGCTTTTAGTATATTCACAGAACTGTGCATCTACCATCACCATTTTAAAACATCTTCATTACCCTAAAAAGAAACCTTATACCCCTTAGCTATCATCTCCCAATTTCCCTCCTCCATTCCAAGGCTACCATTAACTACTTTGTTTCTATAGATTTGCCTTTTCTAGACATCTCATATATAAGGAATCATTCACTGCATGGTCCATGACAACTACCTTATTTCTTCACTTCTTTTTATAGTCAAATAACATTCCATTATATGGTTTTTCTAGCTTCATAAGGTGGAAACTTAGAGAAATAATTTTGATTTTTCTTCTAACATGGATATTTAGTGTTGTAAACTTTCAGCAAAGCACTGCTTATTTTCAACCTACTTTGGGTTTTTCTAATAGAATACACAAATTTTAAATTTTTACTATACTATAAAGTTTATGTTAAGTAATGTTTATGGCATACCAAAAACATTAAGATTTGATAACTAGTGAGTGCTCTCATTGTCTTTCACATCTATTTCATAATTTCCATTTGAGTGTCTGAAGCTCAATCTTTAGTAGATTCCTTGGAAAGGGATTATAGGAAGAATATTTTCTGAATTCCTGCATGTTAATAGATTTGTCTGTATGCTTTATACTTAAAGGTTAGTTATGCTGGATATAAAATTCTTCATATTTTCTTTCCTTATCTTAAACATATTAATCCATTTTTCTTCTGGAATAAAGTATTGCTGTCAATATCTGATAATCTAATTTTCTCTATAAGTCATGTGCTTTTTTTTTTTTTTTTTTTTTTTGAGATGGAGTCTCACTCTGTCTCCCAGGCTGGAGTGCACTGGTGTGATCTCAGCTCACTGCAACCTCTGTCTTCTGGGTTCAAGCCATTTTCCTGCCTCAGCCTCCTGAGTAGCTGGGATTACAAGTGTCTGCCACCATGCTCAGCTAATTTTTTGTATTTTTAGTAGAGACAGGGTTTCACCATGTTGGCCAGGCTGGTCTTGAACTCCTGGCCTCAAATGATCCACCCACCTCGGCCTCCCAAAGTGCTGGGATTACAGGTGTGAGCCACCGTGCCTGGCCCAGTCACGTGCTTTTATTGCCTCAATTCCCAGAGAATTTTCCTATTTAATATCTGGTAATTTTGTAAGAATCAATTCGTGTTGGTCATTCTGACTCAATATTCTCACATATATAATATGCTCTCCAATATTTGGTTTTTAAACAGTTATTTTAGGAAAGTTTTCTTAAAATATAATTTTAAAGCTTTGCTCTTTTCCTTGGTTTTGTTTTGGACTTCCATTATCTGTATGTTAAATCTGGTTTTTTGTTTTTTTTTTTGAGACCCATTGGAGGGTCTCACTCCATCAACCAGCCTGGGGCTGGAGTGCAGTGCTGTGATCATAGCTCACTGCAGCCTCAATCTCCTCAGCTCAGGTGACTCTCCCACCTCAGCCTCCCAAGTAGCTGGGACTACAGGCATGCGCCACCCACATCCAGCTAGTTTTCTGTAGAGATGGGGTTTCACCACGTTGCCCAGGCTGCCTTTGCTTATTTTCAATGTCTGTCTCTTTGAGGTCTTTTACTTTTTTAAAAAAAATTATCCTGTTTTCCACCTTTAAGATTTTTGCTAATCTCTTCATCTGTAGATGGACACTTGGGTGGCTTCCACTTTTTGGCTATTGTGAATAATGCTGCTATAAACATGGATGTACAAATATATTTTCAAGTCCATGCTTTCAATTATGTAGGGTATACATAGAAAAGCAGAATTGCAGGATCACACTGTAATTCTGATTAATTTTTTATTGTGATTATGTATGTATATTATTTTTATTGTGATTATGTTTGGATACATATTTTATTGGGATTATATGTATCCATACATAATCACAATAAAATTATAATCACAATAAAAAATCAGAATTTATGTACATATTATAATCACAATAAAGTGTGTAACATAAAATTTATCAATTTAACCATTTTAAAGTGTACAGTTTTTTGGCTTTTAGTACATTTACATTGTTATGCAACCATCACCAATCATCCATCTTCAGAACTTTTTCATTTTCCCCAACTGAAACTCTGTACTCATTAAATACTCACAATCCCCCTCCCCCGAGGTAAACATCATTCTCCTTTCTGTTTCTATGAATTCAATTACTCTGGGCATATCATGTAAGTGGAATCATACAATATTTGTCCTTTTGTGTTTGGCTTATTTCACTTAGCATGTCTTTAAGGTTCATGCATGTTAAAGAAACGTTAGAATTTCCTTCCTCTTTTAGCTGAACATTGTCTGTATTATGTATGTGTATACACAACATTTATCCATTCACCTGTCTATGTACAACTTAACTGCATCCACTTACAGTTACTGTGAATAATGCTACTATGAACATGATGTACAAATACTTCTTTGAGTCCCTGTTTTAATTTCTTTGGGGTATACAATTCCAGAGGTGGAACTGCTGGATCATATGTTAACTGTATAATTTTTTGAAAAGCTGTCATGCCACTTTCCACAGTGCCTGCACCATTTTACATTCCCCCTAGTAATGAAAAGGTTCCAATTTTTCCACATTCTAGCCAACACTTATCTATTTTTTAATAACAGTAATCCTGACGTGGTATTATAGTTTTGATTTGCATTTCCCTAATGACTAGTGATGTTGAGCATCTTGTCATGTGTTTATTGGATGTTTGTGTATCTTCTTTGGAGAAATGCCTATTCAAGTCCTTTGCCCATTTTTAATTGTTTTGCTATTGAATTACAAGGATTTCTGGGCTCTCTAATCTGTCTATGTGTCTTTATGCCAGTACCAGTTTTGATTACTGTAGCTTTGTAGTTTAAGTTTTGAAATCAGGACATGTGAGACCTCCAATATTATTCTTTACCAAGATTGTTGGCTATTCAGAATCCCTTGAGATTCCTTATTTTAGGATGGATTTTCCTATTTCTGCAAAAAATCTTAGTCTTTTCTGTAGCTGTAACAGAATACCTAAGACTGGGTAATTTATAAGGAAATTTACTGGGCTTACAGTTCTGGAAGCTGGGAATTACAAGGGCATGGTGGTGGCATCTGGTGAGGGCTTCACGGTGCTTCATAATAGGGTGGAAAAGTAGAAGGGGAAAGAAGTGTATATAAAAGAGACAGGACAAAGGAGGATGACCCACTTAACGACAACATGCTTTTGCAAGAGTCTCGACTAACCCAGTCTCATGGGAAAGACATTAATCCATCTTAATTATCTCTTAAGGCCCAGGCTCCCAAAACCATTACATTGGCAATTAAATTTAAACATGAGTTTTGGTGGGGACAAACCACATGCAAAACCATAGCACCCTCATTGGGATTTCCACAGGGAATATGTTTTTCCATCCCTTTACATTGAACCTGTGTCTCTAGATCTAAAGTGAGTCTCTTATTGACAGCATCTAGTTAGCTCCTTTTTTTTTTTTGATGCATTATGCCAATGTGTATCTTTTGATCACAGGGTTTAATCCGTTTAGTCACTGATGGGGAAGAACTTCTTTGCCTTTTTGTTTTCATGTCTTAAGATTTTTTTTTTTTTCAGACAGGATCTTGCTCTCTTGCCCAGGCTGGCATGCAGTGGCACAAGCACAACTCACTGCAGCCTTGACCTCCCAGGCTCAAGCAATTCTCCCGTATCAGCCTCCAGACTAGCTATGACTAGGCATGTACCACCACGCCTGGCTAATTTTTTTGAAAAGATGGCATCTATGTTGCCCAGGCTAGTCTCAAATTCCTGGTCTCAAGCAATCTTCCTGCCTCAGCTTCCCAAAGTGTTGATATCAGGTGTAAGCTGCTGCCCCTGGCAGCTTTTTTTTTTGGCCTCATTACTGGCTCCTCCTACCCCCTTTTTTTTTTTTTTTTTTTTTTGGTAACGTATTTTTGATACCCTTTTCCTTTTGTCTATATTCTATACATATTTTCTTTGCAGTTATGAGGATTACATCTTAATGTTGGAACAATCTGAATTCTAGCCTGATGTTGAAGTGAATTTTTCAACTCAGGTATTGTATATTTCAGCTCCAGAATTCGTTTTGCTCCTTTTCTATTTCTTTGTTGATATTCTCATTTTGTTCATATATTTTCCTGACTTCTTCTGGTTCTATGATGTCCATGTTTTCTTTTAGCTTGTTCAGCATACTTAAGACAGGTGTTCTAAGTATTTAATACCTGTGTTTCTTCAGAGAGAGTTTCTGTCACCTTTTCTCCCTTTGAATGGGCATTTTCCTGTTTTTGCCTTGTGGTTTTCTGTTGGAAAAATGGGAATTAAAAAAAAAAAATCATCTCTCCCAGTTTTTGCAGACTGGTTTCATGATGAGGACAACCTTCCTTCACTAATTAGCAGGCATGTTCTGAGCCTTGGGAGCAGCCTGGGGTGACAGCTTCAAGTTGTGTGGCTTTTCCCAGACATGCTGCCTTTCCCCATGTGAGCCCTCTGTTAAGTGAAACACACTCTTTCAAGAAGCCCCCAGATGAGTTAGAATGCTGGAAATAAGTTCTGCTCTATTCCCTCCCGTTCAAGGGAGGGAAATGAGCAACACTACTGAAAAGTTCTGGTTTACACTGAGATTAGAAGTTTATACTATAATGTAAATAACACTGCTTTCTTCATCTAGAAAGACTTGCTACAAAAAGTCAACTGAATTAAATGAAGGAGGTACTTACTGATGTAGTTTATTTTTATTTTGATGTAAATGCCTTTGTGGACAAGAAACCCCATGGCAGCTCATCTATAAGCCACACTGACTAGCACTGTTTCAGAGCACTTTTAATATTACCTTACTTGAACTTTTCATGGACTATTTTCTCCATAGTTGCAGAAATAAGAAAAGAATGTGGGAAAGATAGCACTGATTATTTTTAGTAAGGACTACTTTTTTTCTATCTATCTCATAAGTCAAAAGGTGTTTCATGTAACAGAACCTCATTTTTTTGCTTTTTAAAAGCAAAGTAAAAATAGAACATAACTAAATTCAACTGTTATGTAAGTTATTTTGTCTTCTCAGACTTAATGATTTATCATGCATGTATCAAAAGATGAGATTTTTATTATAAGTTAACCATACGTAGTTATTTTATATATGACTCATGATATATCAAAACCTGGGTAAAACCCACATTGGAATGGAGTTCAACTATACTTATTAAAGTAGATATGATAATTCTGACTCTTTGTTGGACTTACGTGAATGCCTTTTCTAACTTGAAACACAATCCTTCTCCCTAAAAAGCACTGAAATGTAAAAGTGTACATCAATCTATATTTAAAATGTTCTATTCCAAATTTGAAGTGCTTAGCCTAAAACAGATTTCTTTTAGAAATAAGCCTATTATGAATTGAAAAGACCAACTGACAAAATTTGAGAAGTTTTCCTTTTTCAGATTTTAGAGTTTATTTCTTATGTGATTATCCTGCTTTGTATATAACACTACAGTCATGTGCCACCTAACATTTCAGTCAGTGACAGAATGCTTATCTGGTGGTGGTCCTGTAGATTAAAATACTCTATACTGTACCTTTTTCTATGTTTAGATACATACATTGTTAGCTTTGTGTTATAACTGGTTACAGTATTCAGTACAATAACATGCTGTATAGGTTTGTAGCCTGGGAGCAATAGGCTGTATCATATAGCCTAGGTATGTAGCAGACTATACCATCTAAGTTTGTGTAAGTACACTCTGTGATGTTCCCACAACAACAATCTTCTAATGATGATGCATTTTCCTCTCATTAAGCAACACATAACTAATTTCAACAGAACAGTGCTACAATGAAAGTTCAACAAGACCTCAAAAGCAGACGATGGAGGACTTCCACTCCTTTTGGTTGCTCCTTTTACTTAACATCTGCTTGTATATGTTATTTACAGTAAGGCATTCTCATCAGTTTTCCTGAGTAGAAATTTATATTTAACTTAAGGCTACATTTACACAGAAAGTAAACTTCATAGTCCTCAAATTTCAGAAAGTAGGCAGCCAAAGACCTTTACTGGTCTACTACAGTTAATTTTGCAAAACATCATTAAAGTGGTTGAATAATATCTAAGGACATTAGGAGCACAGGATTTTGAAATTTTATTCTGATAAATCTGGTAATTTATGGTACTCTATTAACTCATTCCTTTTTGTCTAAGTTACCCAATATTGTTCCCTCTAAAACACTAACTTTTACTATAGTAAAAATAACCACTGCCAAGAGATTGGTCCTTGTGTTGCTGGCCATCTGGATTAAGATGTCATTTTTCCCATTCTGCTTTCTCCCAGCAATCTTCATTTCATAATTCTGTCTGTTCAAGTGATTTATAATTAATCATAATTTGGTGTATGTGTTTTAGAATCACAGTTTTTTGTTTTTTTTTTTGAGACAGGGTCTTGCTCTGTTGCCCAGGCTTGAGTACAGTGGCACAAGCACAGCTCACTGCAGCCTTGACCCCCAGGCTCAAGGGATCCTCCCACCTCAGCCTGCTCAGTAGCTGGGACCACAGGCATATGCCACTACACCTGGGTAACTTTTTTATTTTTAGCAGAGATAGGGTCTTGCTATGTTGCTCAGGCAGGTCTCAAATTCCTGGGTTCAAGAGATCCTCCCACCTTGGCCTCCCAGTGTGCTGGGATTACAGGCATACACCACTATGCCCAGCCTATAAATTTCTTAACAGCAATCCAGTCATTCAATAGTTTAGTCCATTGGGCTCTGCATAGAAGCTGTTCATTTTTCAGTTATATGGACTTAAGTGGTATGGAAGTTACATATAGCAGTCAACACATGGCTATGTAAAGATACTTAGATTCTTTTAAGCAGCAATAAGATTTCATTTATATACACACACACATATATTAGTTTATAAATTATATATATGTGTTGGTTTACTATTTGTAACTTCTCCACACTCTCACACTGTAATAACCATTTTATTTTTTTTTGGAGATGGAGTCTTGCTCTGTTGCCCAGGCTGGAGTGCACTGGTGCAATCTCAGCTCACGGCAACCTCTGCCTCCCAGGTTCAAGTGATTCTCTCACCTCAGCCTCCTGAGTAGCTGGGATTATGGGCACCTGCCACCATGCCTGGCTAATTTTTTGTATTTTTAGTAAAGACGGGGTTTCAACATGTTGGCCAGGCTGGTCTCAAACTCCTGATCTCAGATGATCCACCTGCCTCGGCCTCCCAAAGTGCTGGGATTACAGGCATGAGCCACCATGCCTGCCCAATAACCATTTTATTATAATTTCACTGAGGTAGATGATTGCTTCTTTTATTACTGCATTTACCATTCAGCTTTCCAAAGAATCATAAAGTCAGTTCACTGCTCTTTTTATAATATTACTAGGTTATTACCACCTAGTTATCACATTTGTTTACCCCACTGTTAAGATGTTCTGGTGGATACTTCAGTTAACTCCATATTGGTGATAACTCCCTATTTAAAGTTAATAAGAATAAAAGTTAGTTAATGAATGATGAAACTTCCAATATGGAAGGAAAGGCTTAGGGTTGGTGAGGAAACAACAGTTTCCACATTTTCCAGGGTAGTTCCAGCCCTCCTTTATGTGAAAGTTCAGCATTAAAAGAAATAACAGAATTGCAGTAATGGAACTAAAAGCTTCATATTGGATTTTTCCCTCTTTTCATTTGGAAAGAAAAATCATTGGTAATTATAAAACTTTAAAGGGTTCTGTATGATCTAATTCTGAAAGAGTTTAATAATTCCCACGTGGGGTTCCAAGTTGAATATAATGAAATTTGTAAGATTATGGAATACGTAATTTCCTTCTGAAAGACACTTGTATTCTACTTTCTATAACACACATGGCAATAAACAGTATTTTCCATTCTTTGAACCCCTATATTATGTCTACATTTTTGAATTTTCTGCTTCCATCCACTTTACTAAAAAAATTTTTTAAAAATCATCAATGGTCACAAAATCTGAGTGGATCAAAGTGCTGAACTTAATTCTCCATATTTCTAAAACACTTATGTTGGAACAAAGGCTAGTCAGAAGAAAGGAACTTCAGAGTTCACTTAAAAGTGGGTAAAAATACCTACTTTCCCAGAGAATCAAACCAAATTCTTCCTTCAGTATTTAAATACTGCATAAAGTATAAAGAACTCTTGTGTGAACTAGGATTCACCATAAGTAATGTAAATAGTCTAAAGCATCAATTAACTTACTTCATTAAGCTCACAGCTATTACCACCACACCATTATTTCTTTTTTTTTTCCTTTTAATTACATTTATTTTAATGCTGAATTTACTCCCGTGCCATAAGTTTTTGTTTCTTCAGTTTCTTCTGGGATATCTTTTTCTTCTGGGCAACCTCCTCTTCTGGTTTAGGAACAATCTGTTCCTTTTCAGTAAAGATCATCTCAATGTGGCAGGAAGAGCTCATGTATGGGTTAATCCATGAGCTCTGTAGGTCTGTTGATGCATCTTAGGTGCTTTGTTCACTTGGATATGCTCAATGACCAGAGAATCTACCCTTAAGTTCAGCATTACTCTCTGTGTTTTTAAGCACGTGCAGCAAAAATTCAGCACTCTTTTTGGGCCACCGACCTTGTGGCCCAAACAGGCTAAGTGGTGAGCATTTTAGTTAAGAAGGCCCAGTGTTGTTATGCAGGACTTTGTTAAAAAAAAAAAAAAAAAAATCGAAATATTTTAACTCAAGTAGGTTTAATTCACCACAGAAGAGCTAAGAGAAAAGGGGGTTGGTAAAATACAGTATACTTTCTTTAAAAAGGACTTGAGAGGAAAAAAATCAACTTAGAAGATCCAGCCCCACTGCTTTGCCTGCGCACACCTGCCAACTCCACCATTGTAATGTCGGAATGGTATGCACTGTTTCTGTAAAGTGACATCTTTCAGATACTTCGTGCCTTTTTGTATATACATACCCTTGATGGCCTGAGCAGTTTCACGAGTGTTCTTAAAGTGAACACGAAGATTGGAACCTCTTGATTTGCATGATTTTGTGGGGTTCTCCAGGTCAAGTGAATAGCGAACCATTTTCAGATTACCTCAGGCCACTTAGGAAAGAGCATCATATTTCTTAATAGGAGAAAGTCTTAAGTACCACTATTGTAATAATTTTTTTCTTTTTTGAGACAGAGTCACTCTGTCACTCAAGCTAGAGTGCAGTGGTGCAATCTCAGCTCACTGCAACCTCTGCCTCCCAGGTTCAAGCGATTTTCCTGCCTCAGCCTCCCAAGTAGCTGGGACTACAGGCATGCACCACCACACCTGGCTAATTTTGGTAATTTTAGTAGGGATGGAGTTTCACCATGTTGGCCAGGCTGGTCTCGAACTCCTGGCCTCAGGTGATCCGCCTGCCTCGGCCTCCCAAAGTGCTGGGATTGAAGGCGTGAGCCACCATGCCTGGCCCATAATAACTTCATAACCACAGTAAAGTATTTTAGAGCTCTCTTTGAAGGAAGCACATCTTGATTCATGAAATATCTGAAACTTCAGAGAGCCTAAATTTTTCTTAACCATGTGACATTAGTGTGAGTGGAAACCAAGAGTATAAACCTAAGCCCTATGTACTAAAGAAATTACATAAGTTAACCTGTTACTGCCACATCATACATTCGGATTTAAATACGAAAAACACCACACAGAAAACAAACTTTTTTTAAAAAAGATTTAAGATCATAAATAGGTCATTGTTGTCACAACACATTTCAGAATCTTAAAAAACAAACATTTTGGCTTTCTAAGAAAAAGACTTTTAAAAAAAATCAATTCCCTCATCACTGAAAGGACTTGTACATTTTTAAACTTCCAGTCTCCTAAGGCACAGTATTTAATCAGAATGCCAATATTACCACCCTGCTGTAGCAGGAATAAGAGGCAAGGTATTAGCACTAAGAAAAACAGCAAAATTCCTGAACAAAATCATCTGTCATTTTAAAAAAGGGATAAAAAAACAGGCTAAGTGGTGAGCATTTTAGTTAAGAAGGCCCAGTGTTGTTATGCAGGACTTTCCGTTAAAAAAAAAAAAAAAACGAAATATTTTAACTCAAGTAGGTTTAATTCACCACAGAAGAGCTAAGAGAAAAGAGAGGGGGTTGGTAAAATACAGTATACTTTCTTTAAAAAAGACTTGGGAGGAAAAAAATCAACTTAGAAGATCATATGAAAGGGCAATCACATGGAACCCAGTTAGTGTCCTAGTTTATTACTAGTCTTCAGATCCAGAAAACAGAGTAAGACACTAGGTAAACAGAACACCTAGACACATCTGTAAGGCATTTGTTTCCTATCACACGGCCCATTCTAGCTTAACACCCACCAACTGAGATGTAGTGAAATACTAAAATTGGATGCTCAAATTATGTTTTTATCCAACCAAAAAGTTCTTTAAATATAAAATTCCTCACTTTAAACTCTTCTGTGATACCAACAGAACTTTAAGGTTTTACATATGCAATATGATGATTTCGTGTTACTTTTAAAAGAACCCACAAAGTAAGCAATTGTCCACAGATGAAACATGGGATGAGGTTCATGACTGAATCAATCATGGAGTGTTAGTCAATTGTAAACTCCTGAAAGTTAAGACTAGGAAATGTGTATATCAGACACATAAGAGTACAACAATAGGAGAAAAAGGGAAGCCTGTTTGTCATTCCAATTCTGACAAGGTACAAGGTCTTCGAAATTCTTGTCCACGTTCATGGAGCCATTTATTGGATACTGTGAGAGAAAAGTAATATATTAATTTTCCCCCTTAATCTAATCAGTATTTAATTAGTTTCTAAAAGCTGGGTCTATAACAAAGTTTCATCATGGGATAAAAGTTCAACACCAAAACCAGATAAAGGCAGATGCTACTTAAAAACTTGGCTAAATGCTGAAAACACAGATTTTATATACCTATATACATATGTGTACACACTTGTGTGCGTTTATGTACATACATGTATGTATACACATGTATATTTGCAAGTCTATGTGCATTTCTTACAGTTTCCAATGTTCAATGTGAGGCTTGAAATGAGACACAAATGGACCTAAGATACAGGTACAGGTAAGAGTAGAATATTGCTTTATGTATTGTTTTCAAAGTACAACCTCCAAAATACAAAGACAATAATGAACACAAACTTTCCACTCTAAAGGAACAACTCTCTTATCAACCATTGCTATTGTATGCTCATCAAGTTTCCAAAATACCTTTAAAAAATGTATACCATGTAAAAATGTATCCCAAAAGCAGTTAATTTTCTGTTTTTTTTTTTGTCTCTGGTACCATAGAACCCAGTCAAAATATCTAAAGCAGGAACCTTAATTCTTAACTCTTTTTCCTTCTTCAACCCTTGTATCTACACTTTATTCATCAAACCCTGACAATTTTCCTTACATCTCTCTCAAATCTATTTGCTCTCCAACCCTTTCACTGATGCTTTAATCCAGGCCATTATCATCTCCCACTTAGACAACAGAAAACAGCTTTCTAAACTCTCTCTCACCAACTAGCCTCTCCTCATTCTAGTCCAGTGGTTCTTAAACACTATAATCATAAGGGGAGATTTTTAAATCCTGATCAGGCCTCACTCCTTAACCTTGTTATGTCCTGTATGTAACCACTAAACATGTGGCTAGTAACACAGATTGAAATGGATACATGGGGCTAATTAATAGATATTTAAACTAATTTCACGTGTTTCTTTTTACTTTTTAAAAATGTGGCCAGTCCTGCACTTGCATGTCCCTGACTGAGAGTGAGTGCCTCTTTAAATTTTGCACATTAGGTGCTACTCGAGCCTCACATTAGAACCTGGTATCTAACATGTTTGGAAAACTGCTGTTCTATCTTCAGGACCAAATTTAAAGAAAAAGCTTTGAAGAAGACTCCCCAAACTTAGGCAGTCACCATCTTCTGTTTACATTTTTGTATTAATATGTACTACATTATAATCCATTAGTATGTCTCAATCAGATTATTAACCCTTTGAGGGGAAGATATTGTCTTATTCAATTTTGAGTCAGTCATTGTTTCTTGGAATAAGTAAAAATAGAGTTAAAAATAAAATCTGTCATCAAAATTCTGATTTCAAATTTGTATTATGATTAGGCACTTGTTTGGCTGAATCCTGTACAATGTTAAAATCATATTAAGCAAACATGGGGGCTTTTGTTTTTAAGACACAGATAATAGTTTCAAAATAAGAAACAAAAATTACATTATCTTCGCAGAATATATGAAATATTTACCCCATTTGTTGCCAACTAGCACTGGACAGGCTGCATGCCGTGTACTATAATCTCCTTCTCCACTGGCAAACAGATTATACCAGAAAACAGCAGTTCCCTATGGAGAACAATTCACAATTATCCCCAAGTATACAATGCCAGGTAATTGCTTTCGGTAGTTATTACTTTTTTTTTTTTTCGAGACAGAGTCTTGCTCTATCGTCCAGGCTGGAATGCAATGGCACGATCTCAGCTCACTGCAACCTCCACCTCCCAGGTTGAAGTGATTCTCCTGCCTCAGCCTCTCAAATAGCTGGGACTACAGGCGTGCAACACCAGGCCTGGCTAATTTTGTATTTTTAGTAGAGACAGGCTTTCACCATGTTGGTCAGGCTGGTCTCGAACTCCTAACCTCAGATGATCCGCCCATCTTGGCCTCCCAAAGTGCTGGGATTACAGACGTGAGCCACCGTGCCCGGCCGTTTTCAGCAGTAATTTTCCCTTTGTTCCTGCGGAAGAACTCTATAGCAGTATTTTATTTTCCGCTAATATAATTCTGAAAATATGGTTATATCACTTTAAGAACCGTTTTTGATCATATGAAAAATACCATAAAAATGTTTGACAACAAAAGTATTTGCCAAAAGAAAGCTAACATATCTTACATAGCAAGATGGAGGGGAAAACACAATGCAGAACCCATTTTAGAAATGAAAAATTTTAAATACTAATTCCTGGTCATTCATTACCTCTAAGTACTCGTGGCAAGGACCATAAAAATACCTTTAAAAATGTAATTTGGTCAGGCACAGGGGTTCATGCCTGTAATCCCAACATTTTGGGAAGCTGAGGTGGGAGGATCACTTGAGCCCAAGAGTTCAAGACCAGCCTGGGCAATACAGGGAGACACTGTCTCTACAAAAAATTTAAACGTTAGCTGGGCATGGTGACATGCACCTGTAGTCCCAGCTATTTGGGAGGCTGAGGCTTGAACCCAGGAGGTCAAAGCTGCAGTGAGCCATGTTTATACTGCTGGGCTCCAGCCTGGGCAACAGAGCGAGAACAGGTCTCAAAAAATGAAAAAGAAAAAAAAATGTAATTCATTAATTAGACCATGAATACAAGTGCATCTCTTCCTTAGGGAAAAAATTAATAAACCAAAAACAAAACAAACAGGCTTACTTTTTTGGGCCAAACACTAGCTCCAACTTCAGGAAAAACAGTGGCTCCTCCTGCAGACACATCACTCATCTATAAGAAACAAGAGGGTGTTATCAAAAGTGCTGGTAGAATAAAGTAAAACATGCCATTATATAGACTTGATATTGGATACTAGAATATTGGGAACATACGGACTTGTTCTTATATAGCAGGTTTGGTACATGCTACTCAGTTTTTCAAAAATAAAATGCCATTTAGGTTTATATACATAAGTAAAAAAACTACAAAAAGCAAAGGAATGATTAACAAAAAACTATCAGGATGGAAGACTGGGGATATAATTTGAGATAGGAACTTATTTATAGCCAGAGGGAAAAAGTAATGACTTAAAACTAATGAGTCAATACATAGATATAAATATGTATTTTATTGTATTAGAATGTAATCTCCATGGAGGCAGAAATTTTCATCTGTTTTGTTCATTACTGATCATTAATGTCTAGAACAATAGTACCTCAAGAACAGTAGGTGCTCAAGAAATATTTAAATAAATGTAAAATAAAAATACTCAGTTTTGCCATCTCTCATGGAAGGTAATCAAACATATTAAATAAAAGTGAGAAAGTTAAAGGATTATATAAAGTTATAGTCATAAAGATAACCTAGAATAAAAATGGAAACCTTTTAAATTAACCAAAGAATCACAAAAAACAAGGCAAAGGAAACATGGATCATAAAGATTTTTTTAAAGCAACATAAGTAGAATGTATAGACTGATTAGATCACAGAGCAAAACCCAGCTACATATTATATCAGAGCTGCATCTAAAACAAGTGACTTACAAACACAGAACACAAAAATGTAAGATTTTGGGCAAATGCTATCCAAGGAAAACAGGATATGATCTTAGTATGAGATACAGTTTAAATCAAGGTAAAAAGCATTAAATGAGATAGAAGGTATTTTACAATGATAAATACATAACTAATAGTAAAGAACTAAGAACACTTAACCAATGAAAAAATTAAACTCTGAGGAAATTAAAAAGTTGTGCATGAGAGGAAAAGTAATTTGAGATATTCTATGTGCCCCTCTGGGAATGGTATTTAAATAACGGAAAAAAATGATAATCAATTAAAATGCTGTACAACTATTTTAGAAAAACAGGAAGGGTGTTTACATTAAGAGGGAGAAACAGATAGTGGGCCAAATAATACAGCATCAATATTCATAAAACAAAGAAATATAAGCAGAACCAGGAACACATAAACACTAATGGCTTTTAAACATCTGAAAAGATGCTCAACCTCTCTAATAAGAGAAATGCAAATTAAAGCCACAATAACTGCTAATTTAATAAGTGAAAGATACATAGATCAAAAAGTCTGACAAACATACTTCACAAACATATCCCACTTAAAATTGGGATATAAACTGGTACAACCTCTAAGACTCACCTCTAGAAAATATGCAAGCCTTTGCAGCATGAATTTGTATACCGTACTAACCCTCTCCTGGTTTTCCCTTTGTGGTATTTCTCTTTTTTTTATATGAATCTTTGTAATGTACCTTACCTCCTTTTGGAAACAAGATGGAGTTGTGAGAGAAATACAGATTGGGAATTGGGGAGAAAAGGAGGCATACGGAGAGGAAGGAGATAGGGAAGAAGGGAAAGAAAACAGAAACAGGGAAGGTAGCAGGAAGAGAAAAAGGAAATCGACTGAACAGAGAGATTTTGGTAGGGAGTGAGATACTACAGACAGCAAAAAGATGTAATTCAAATAGGGCTAAGGAATGGAAAAAGTGATGAAATAACCCAAATTAAGTCTACATATAAAATATATATATTTTTTTTATTTTTATTTTTTGAGATGGAGCCACGCTCTGTTATCCAGGCTGGAGAGTGCAGTGGCGCGATCTCGGCTCACTGCAACCTCTGCCTCCCAGGTTCAAGTGATTCTCGTGCCTCAGCCTCCTGAGTAGCTGGTACTACAGGCGTGTGCCACCACGCCCAGCTAATTTTTGTATTTATAGTGGAGAAGGGGTTTCACCACGTTGGCCAGGCTGGTCTCGAACTCCTGACCTCAAGTGATCTGCCCGCCTCGGCCTCTCAAAGTGTTGGGATTACAGGCGTGTGTCACTGTGCCTGGCCTAAAATATCTTTTTTAAGTTAACAAAGGTTATGACATTATGGCAGATTGCATTTTCCAAATATAATACATCCCAATATGTCCCATCCTACATGCTCTTTTTATGTGACGCTGACATTCGTCTGCAGTGGTAGGGTCTGTGTGCCCTCTCCTTGAAGCTGGGCAGACCTTTGTAATTGCTGTAACAGAACACAGCAGAATTAACATCTGTGACTTCTGAGGGTAGGTCATAACAATACCATGTACTTTTGCATTGTTCTTTTGGGATGCTTCCTCTTGCAATCCAGTCACTATGCTGTGAAGAAGCTCAGCCACATGTATTGGCCAGAATTTAGGCCTCAACCTTAGCCTTCAAGATACCCCAGTGCCAGGCATTTGACGGCAAATACATGTCAGATTTGGAGCAGGAACCATGAGTTGAGCCCAGTCAACCTCATAACTGTTAGAGATACATTAAGAAAATCGTTGTTATTTTAAACCACTCAGAAAGGAGAGTTTTGGAGTGCTTTATTTGGGGTAACTAGAACAAACACTACAATCAAAACTTTTTTCCATATATAAAAATATATAAACAATTTTAAATATTGAATTATGATCATACTGTTTTAAAACTCTGAGATAGGGTTTCTGGGGGTTGTAATATGCTATTTCTTCACCTTAGTACTTAATACACCAGAAGTGTTCACTTTGTGAAAATTAAGTTATAATACTTAATTTGCGCACTCTTCTGATATACTTCAATAAAAAAAGTAATTCAGAAGTTTACTGAAATAATGTGTATGTGTATGTATAGAAATTCAAATATATAGAGATTTTTATATACACATATTATATATTACTAAACAGAGAGACTATATGTTAAAATATTAATGATTATCTGCAGGTAGTGGCACTATAAATTCTAAGTTTGTCCAGAAGTGTCTATAATGAACATCTATCTTATAGCCTGAAAAAGTTGCAAGTGCAAAATAATTCTTAACTCACTTTAATTCAGTTGTAAAAATGTTAAACTAGGATGCTGAATCAGAGCTACACAGAACAAACTTAAAACATTAAAATGAATCTTGTCATCAAATCCCAACTTAATCTAAAAATTTTAGTGACGACTTACATAAAACAGCCATGTAGCAATTCTATTTCCTGTCCCCAGCTCTTTGAAAGCATCTGGCTCATCTTTCTGTGAATAAAAACACAGTAAATTCAATGGTGTAAAAATTCAGTAATACAAACACTCTAGTGGCAACTAAACATCAGTAGTAATATCCTGAAGAATATGCCAACAACAACCGCAAAAGTTTCCCTTGTAATGTCCAGTGCACTATAAACATCAGGCACTCTTTTTGTAAGATGGAGTCTTGCTATGTGGACCAGGGTGATCTTGAACTCCTGGCCTCAAGCGATCCTCCTGCCTTAGCCTCCCCAAATGCTAGGATCACAGGTGTGAGCCACTGTACCTGGCCTCAAATACTTGATGACTGAACTTGTATACTGGATACTTTAGACAAGATTACTGGATAAAAAGCAGACTTATTAGCCTAAACAACAGCCATTATCTGCAAGCTACATACTATTTTAAAAACAAATACCCACAATTTTAGCTTCTAAAAAATATGACTTGACAGCCATCTCTTAGCTATATTCCTGAAGCTTAATTTACCTTGAGACTTACTTTGAACTCACGACCTACTGAAATATTTCCTAGTATTATTTTCTTTTTTCTTTTCTTTTTTTTTTTTTTTTTTTTTTTTTGAGACAGAGTCTTGCCCTGTCGCCCAGGCTGGAGTGCAGTGCCATGATCTCAGCTCATTGCAACCTCCACCTCCTGGGTTTAAGCAATTCTTCTGCCTCAGCCTCCCAAGTGGCTGGGGCTACAGGCATGTACCACCATGCCTGGCTAATTTTTTTGTATTTTTAGTAGAGATGGAGTTTCACCATGTTGGCCAGACTGGTCTTCAACTCCTGACCTCAAGTGATCCACCCACCTTGGCCTCCCAAAGTGCTGGGATTACAGGCATGAGCCACCACGCCTGGCCCCTAGTATTATTTTTCTAATAATGCTAGTAAAGTGACTTTCAGCACTATAATCAAGCTAAAGAATTAATATCTAAATATTTATATCTAAATTAAAATACAATACAACCTCTTGGCATTTCTCCCAGAAAAATGAAAATGCATTTTTCACATAGAAATGTAAACACATCTTTATTTGTAATAGCCAAAAACTAAAAACTATCCAAATGTCCTTCGATGGGTGAATGGCTAAACTGTGGTATATCCGTAACATGGAATACAGGTTGAGCATACCAAAAGTCCAAAATGCAAAATGCTCTGAAGTTCAAAACTTTTAGTGCTAACATGACACAAGTGGAAAATTCCATACATAGTACTCCCTGAGGTAGCTCCCCTATCATACACACTATGCCCCAGCCAGGATGGAAACAGACAGTTCCCCATAAGGCTCCTGTATCACAAGAGATTTATTTTCAAACCCATTCTTTCTTTACTGAAGGTGTAATCCTTGTGGAGATTTAGAGTTTATGCCAGGGTCTCAAATTCAGCAGCCTACACTGTGGCAGATCCTCCTTTTACAGAGCTGTTATTCCCAAAGCTCTAGTTCCTGGAGGCACATACCTCCAGCCTCTGTGTTTTGTCCCCTCTTTAATTCTCTAAGTTTGGGATCATTGTTCAGTTTGCCTTTTGGAACACCCTTTACTTTCTTCCAGGCTTGCCAATGCATTTAAAGTATCTTAAGTGACTTTATTGGGTATCTAGGTGTTTGTTTGTTTTTTTTTAACTGGTAAAAAGGTTTCACAGAATATCTGCCACACCGTATTTCCATAATTCCAAATAGGCTATGAATTTTTAATGTTAAAATAACAGAATTAACATGTTGACAAAGAATCTCTCCTTGACCCAACTACTCAGGCTCCTCTGAACTTTCTTCTCAAGTAGGCCCTGACTTTGGGCTTCTGGTATTTACCTCTGCATTGTCCAATTTAAGCAAGAACCCTGCTAAGTCAGGTTAGCCAGAATTCCCCGTCCTTGCCATGTGATCACCCTCAAAACCTAACTGGGTTCTTCATCTTCCACTATCCCCTGGATGATGATCACTCTGCCCTGACTTCAGCAAGAATCCTGTTAGGTCAGTTTAGCCAGAATCTTCCCTTACCTCTTAGTAATTTTCCATCTACTAACACCCACCCTTGCTCATTGGCTATAAATTCCCACTTTTCCTTGTTGTATTTGGAATTGGGCTTAACCTCTCTCCCTTACTGCAAAATCCCACTGCATTTGCAGTGGTCCCTATACCTATCGCAATGGTCCCCCCTTGAATGAAGTCTGCCTTACCATCTTTAACAAGTGTCAAGAATAACTTTTTCTTTAACAATGTAATGCGGCCGGGCACAGTGGCTCACGCCTGTAATCCCAGCACTCTGGGAGGCTGAGGTGGGTGGATCACCTGAGGTCAGGAGTTCAAGACCAGCCTGGCCAAAATGGCGAAACCCTGTCGCTACTAAAAATACGAAAATTAGCAGGGCATGGTGGCGCATGCCTGTGATCCCAGCTACTCGGGAGGCTGAGGTAGGAGAATTGCTCCAACCCAGGAGGCAGAGGTTGCAGTGAGCCAAGATCGTGCTACTGCACTCCAGCCTGGGTGACAGAGTGAGACTGTTTTTTTGTTTTGTTTTGAGACAAACAATGTAATGCATAAGCCTCAGTGAATTTCTCCATTTCTTTTTCACTTACCCGTGCAAAGTCAAAATGGGGTTCATACTGTCCTCCAACTCCATAATTTGCTACCTGAAGGAAAGACACAAAGCATGAAAGAAAAGAACTATAAAGATTACTATTCAAAAAAATCTATGAACCTCATTTTTTGGACTTTTATAGACCATGGTCAGGTATTTACAGAGAAATGAAAAGTATTTAAAATCAACAAGAGTTCCTATGAAAACAGGGATGAAAAACAAAGGACAGCTACTATATATCTATGTATAGATCTATATCTACAGATGTATATATAGATATCTATATCTACAGATGTATATATAGATATCTATATCTACAGATGTATATATAGATATCTATATCTACAGATGTATATATAGATATCTATATCTACAGATGTATATATAGATATCTATATCTATATATAGATCTACATATATAGATATCTATATATATAGATCTATATCTACATATGTACCCCTCCCCACCCCCCACCAGAGACAGGCTGGAGTGCAGTGATGCAATCAGAGCACACTGCAGCCTCAACCTTTGGGGCACAAGTGATCCTCCCACTTCAGCCTCCTGAGTAGCTGGGACTACAGGTGCATGCTACCACACCCAGCTAATTTTTAAAAATTTAATACATAAGCTAAAATTTGAGATTTCTATTATTTTGTTTCACTAAACACTTTCCTTTGGAACTTCAATCAAAAAATGTTTTCCAAAGCCCCAAATGCTGCTGAACTCGCAATCCACTTTAATAAAATATCTTTTCTTACATATTTTTTCCCTGCTAAAAAAGGAAAGAAATTAACACCAATTTAATTATTCCTGTTGAAGGGCCCTAACAACTTCAGTTGCTTACGACAATGTCCCAGTGTGACGCACCAAAATTTAAGAAAAATATTTGGTCTGAGTTCAAGTTCCAGCTCTCTTAATTACAATGTAACTTTGGATATAATCTCAGTTTTCTTATTTGTTAAAGTGAAGAGAATGATACTTAACTCTTTCCCTCAATCACACAACACAATAAAATGCTGACAAAATCAAAGGAGAACATAATTAAGAGTGCTGCTGATGAAACCAGAAGGAGAATACTGGTGGAACTGGAACTGCTGGAGTGTGTCTTGCTCTGGGGGCCAGTAGCCACAGCACCCCTTCATCCCTGAAGCTAAGCCAGGAATGAAGGCCTACTTGAAGGCCTGACATTCCCAAGCAGAGCTGCCAGCAGCTGTTACACCCTTCCTGGTGGGGTCAAGAGAGGTGGAACTGCTCTACCCACCCCTCCCCCAACTCCCTGAGGCAGGAGCTGCAGCCATGTACTTACTCCCTTCCCAAGAAAATAGTACTTTGGCAGAACCCTGCATCCCATGAGATGTCTGG
The DNA here is from genome assembly GCF_028858775.2 of Pan troglodytes. Classification (NCBI taxonomy): domain Eukaryota; kingdom Metazoa; phylum Chordata; class Mammalia; order Primates; family Hominidae; genus Pan; species Pan troglodytes. The sequence continues at coordinate 85,258,257 of NC_072406.2, forward strand.
GCCACCCAGAACAGTCACGTCCCCTGAGCCTGAGCTGAAACAGCACATCACCCTTGGGGAATTGTTGCACTGGCCAAGCTGAGCAGCTGCACATCCCAGGGCTGAAGTAGTACCCAGAGACCCAGGGAAACAGAGCAGTGGCTAAGCTGAGAAATGTGCCCTGCAGGGCAAATAACTCTAGTACCCTGCTTCCCTGGAGAGTCTGCGCTGCTGAGACACTTCTCTTTCTAGGGAGTGAAGTCATTGCTGTGCTGCTCTCTGCCCCACAGGGCCCAAACAACAGGCATGCTTGGCCATTCAGGGGTGCCTGTTCCTGCTGTACCTGGCCTCAGAGTCTGGGATCCATCTGAGCTCCACCAATCCAGGTTCTAGAGTGACTACTAGAACCTGGTGCCTCATCCCCAGGGATAGGAGTTGCCACTAAGCCCTACTGGCTCAGGCTCCTAAATTAGAGCCAAACCCTGCATCCCAGACTCAAACCTCCAGAGCATCCTCTCTTCCCTGGAGTTGGGCCAGGGCTGTGCCCTGTCCACCAGGGGTAGACTCATAGCTACAACCTGACACTCTTTTCCCAAGCAGCTAGAGGGTGCCTCAGAGTCACAGATCCTGGCACTATAGGCAACCTACATCCAACCCTGCCATAGTGACCCTGTACCCTAACACCCAGGTGTTACAATAGTATGCAAGACCCTGAGCCCAGGATCCTAGCCCCACAGCCACTCCAAACGCTTGCACCTGGATTGCAGCACGATGGCAGCTGCTTGTAGGATATGTAAGACCTGCCACCAAGAAGACTCCCACTGGCTAAAACTCCCTATTGTGGGGAAAACAAGAATGGAAGGATTCCAAAAGCTCTTGCCACTGAAGATATTAACAATCTACTCCACAGCTACCACCACTGCAAACTTCTCCAGCCTAGGCTGTTGAGGCACCCACAGTTATTCTGACAATGAATGCAACTGAATAGGCTATAAGAGACTACAGTACTGAACCTACCTGGAAACAGAGTCACCACACCCTTCCCAAACAGCCCAACAGAAGCGGAAAGTTTAAAAGAGCCAATTGTTCCACTAGATGCACAGACATCAATGCAGGAAACAAGAAACATTAAAAAGCAATGAAATATGACACTGCTGAGAATGTAACTCTCTAGTTACAGGCCCAAATGAAAAGGAAATCAACACCTAGCTAGAAAAAAATTCAAATAATGATCTTAAGGAAACTCAAACAGATAAAAGAAAATACAGATAGATAATTCAATGAAATCAGGAAAACAATTCATGATATGAATCAGAATTTCAACAAAGAAAGATATCATAAAAAAGAACCAAACAAAACACTTGCAGCTGAAGAATTCAATGAATGCGGGAGGCTGAGGCAGGAGAATCGCTTGAACCTGGGAGGCAGAGGTTGCAGTGAGCCAAGATCTTGCCACTGCACTCCAGCGTGGCGACAGAGCAAGACTCTGTCTCAGAAAAAAAAAAAAAAAAAATTCAATGAATGAAATTAAAAATACAATACAAAGCTGCACCAGCACACTTGATTAAGCAAAACAATCTCTGAACCTGAAGACACATTATTTGATATTACTCAGAGGGGAAAAAAAAAGGAAACAATAATGAAAAAGGATAAAGAGAGCCTACAAGACTTCTGGGACACCATTAAACATTTGTATTACAGGAGTTCCAAAAGGAGAAGAAAGGTAAAAGGCACAGAAAACCTATTTAATAATAGCTGAAAACTACCCAAGTCTGGGGAAGAGATAAGGGTATCCAACTCCAGGAAGTTCAAAAGTCCCCAAATAGATTCAACCAAAAAAAGTCCCCTCTGAAGCACATTTCAGTCAGATTGTCAAACATCAAAGACAAATAATTCTAGAAACAGCAAGATAGCTAGATTAACAAAGAAAAAAGATCCAAATAAGCGCAATCAGAAATAACAAAGGTGACATTACAACTGACCCCAAAGAAATATAAAAAGTCCTCAGAGATTATTATGAACACCTCTATGCACACAAACTTTTATAAAAAACCTAGAAGAAATGGATAAATTCCTAGAAACACACAACCTCCCAAGACTGAAACAGAAAAAAACTGAAACCCTGAACAGACCAATAAGGAATTCTGAAATTGAAATTCAATTTTAATTAAAAACAAAAAAACAAAAAAACAACCTACTAACCAAAAAAAGCTCTGGACTGGATGGATTCACAGCTGAATTTTACCAGACATACAAAGAAGAGCTAGTATCAATCCTACTGAAATTATTCCAAAAGATTGAGAAGGAATCTTTCCTTAACTCATTTTATGAAGCCAGCATCATCATTCTGATACCAAAACTCATCACAGACATAATGAAAAAAGAAAACTTCAGGCTGATATTCCTGATGAACACAGACACAAAATACTCAAAAAAATACTAGAAAACAAAACCTAGCAGCACATCAAAAAGTTAATTTACTATAATCAATTAGGCTTTATTTGTGGGGTGCAAGGTTGGTTCAATAAATGTAATTCACCACATAAACAGAATTAAAAACCATATGATCATCTCTGCAAATGCAGAAAAAGCTTTCAAAAAAATTCAGCATCCTGGCCAGGCACAGTGGCTCACACCTGTAATTCCAGCACTTTGGGAGGCCAAAGTGGATGGATCACCTGAGGTCAGGAGTACGAGACCAGCCTGGCCAACATGGTAAAACCCTGTCTCTACTAAAAATATAAAAATTAGCTGGGCATGGTGGCAGGGGCCTGTAATCCCAGTTACACAGGAGGCTGAGGCAGGAGAACTGCATTAACCCAGGAGGTGGAGGTTGCAGTGAGCCAAGATCACACCACTGCACTCCAGCCTGGGCAACAGAGTAAGACTACATCTCAAGAAAAAACAAACAAAAAAACCCAGAAATAACAGACACTGGCAAGGATGAAGAGAAAGGGGCATGCTCATACACTGCTGGTGGGAATGTAAATTAGTACAATCACTATGGAGAACAGTATAGAGGTTCCTTTAAAAACTAAAAATAGATCTACCGTATGATACAGCAATCCCAGTGCCAAGTATATATCCAAAAGAAAGGAAATTAGCATGACGAAGAGATATCTGCATTCCCATGTTTATTGCAGGACTATTCACAACAGCTAACATATGGAATCAACCTAAGTGTCCATCAACAGATGAATGGATAAAGAAAATGTGGTGCTTATATATAATGAAACACTATTCAGCCATAAGAAGAATGTAATCTTATCACATGGATGGAACTGGAGTTCATTATATTAGTAAAATAAGCCCAGCATAGACAAATATCACATGTTCTCACTCACATGTGGGATTTCTGCATTTCCAACTGAGGTACCTGGTTCATCTCATTGGGACTGGTTGGACAGTGGGTGCAGACCATAGAGAATGAGCCAAAGCAGGGCGGGGCATCGCCTCACCCAGGAAGCACAAGGGGTCAGGGAATTTCCCTTTCCTAGCAAAGGGAAGCCATGACAGACTGTACCTGGAAAAACGGGACAATCCTGCCCACATACTGTGCTTTTCCCACGGTCTTAGCAACTGGCAGACCAGGAGATTCTTTCCTGTGCCTGGCTCAGTGGGTCCCATGCCCATGGAGCCTTGCTCACTGCTAGTGCAGCAGTCTGAGATGGACCTGAGAGGTTGCAGCCTGGCTGGAGGAGGGGTGTCCACCATTGCTGAGGCTTGATTAGGTAAACAAAATGGCCAGAAAGCTCAAACTGGGCGGAGCCCACCACAGCTCAGCAAGGCCTACTGCCTCTGTAGACTCCACCTCTGTGGGCAGGGCATAGCTGAACAAAAGCCAGCAGACAACTTCTGCAGACTTAAACGTCCCTGTCTGACAGCTCTGAAGAGAGCAGTGGTTCTCCCAGGATGGCATTTGAGCTCTGAGAACCAAAGACTGCCTCCTCAAGAGGGTCCCTGACCCCCGTGTAGCCTAACTGGGGGAAACCTCCCAGTAGGGGCCAACAGACACCTCATACAGGCGGGTGCCCCTCTGGGATGAAGCTTCCAGAGGAAGGATCAGGCAGCAATATTTGCTGTTCTGCATCCTCTGCTGGTGATACCCAGGCAAACAGCGTCTGGAATGGACCTCCAGCAAACTCCAACAGACTTGCAGCTGAGGGACCTGACTGTTAGAAGGAAAACAGAAAGGAATAGCATCAACATCAACAAAAAGGTCATCTACACCAAAACCCCATCTGTAGGTCACCAACATTGAAGGCCAAAGGTAGACAAAACCACAAAGATGGGGAGAAACCAGAGCAGAAAAGCTGAAACTTCTAAAAATCAGAGCACCTCCTCTCCTCCAAAGGACTGCAGCTCCTCACAAGCAACAGAACAAAGCTGGACGGAGAATGACTTTGATGAGCTGACAGAAGTAGGCTTCAGAAGGTCGGTAATAACAAACCTCCCAGCTAAAGAAGCATGTTCTAAGCCATCGCAAGGAAGCTAAAACCCTTGAAAAAAGGTTAGACGAATGGCTAACTAGAACAAACAGTGTAGAGAAGACCTTGAATGACCTGATGGAGCTGAAAACCATGGCACAAGAACTTCATGGTGCATGCACAAGCTTCGGTAGCCGATTTGATCAAGTGGAACAAAGGGTATCAGTGATTGAAGATGGAATTAATGAAATAAAGCAAGAAGACAAGTTTAGAGAAAAATGAGTAGAAAGAAACAAATAAAGCCTCCAAGAAATATGGGACTATCTAAAAAGACCAAATCTATGTTTGATTGGCGTACACCTGAAAGTGACGGGGAGAATGGAAACAGGCTGAAAAACACTATTCAGGAAATTATCCAGGAGAATTTCCCCAACCTAGCAAGGCAGGCCAACAGTCAAATTCAGAAATACAGAGAACACCACAAAGATACTTCTTGAGAAGAGCAACCACAAGACACATAATTGTCAGATTCACCAAGGCTGAAATGAAGGAAAAAATGTTAAGGGCAGCCAGAGAGAAAGGTCGGGTTACCCACAAAGGGAGGCCCATCAGACTAACAGTGGATCTCTCTGCAGAAACCCTACAAGCAAGAAGAGAGTGGGGGCCAATATTCAACATTCTTAAAAAAAAAGAATTTTCAACCCAGAATTTCGTATCCAGCCAAACTAAGCTTTGTAAATAAAGGAGAAATAAAATCCTTTGCAGACAAGCAAATGCTGAGAGATTTTGTCACCACCAGGCCTGTCTTACAAGAGCTCCTGAAGGAAGCACTAAACATGGAAAGGAACAACTGGTACCAGCCACTGCAAAAACATGCCAAATTATAAAGACCATCGATGCTATGAAGAAACCGCATCAATTAACGAGCAAAATAACCAGCGAACATCATAATGACAGGATCAAATTCACATATAACAATATTAGCCTTAAATGTAAATGGGCTAAATGTCCCAATGAAAAGGCACAGACTGGCAAATTGGATAAAGAGTCAAGACCCATGAGGAGACACATCTCATGTGCAGAGACACACATAGGCTCAAAATAAAGGGATGGAGGAAGATCTACGAAGCAAATGGAAAGAAAAAAAAAAAAAGCAGCGGCTGCAATCCTAGTCTCTGATCAAACAGACTTTAAACCAACACAGATCAAAAGAGACAAAGAAGGCCATTACATAATGGTATAGGGATCAATTCAACAAGAAGTGCTAACTATTCTAAATATATATGCACCCAATACAGGGGCACCCAGATTCATAAGGCAAGTCCTTAGAGTCCTAAAAAGAGACTTAGACTCTCACACAATAATAATGAGAGACTTTTAACACTCCACTGTCAATATTAGATCAACAAGACAGAAGGTTAACAAGAATATCCAGGACTGGAACTCAGCTCTGCACTAAGCAGACCATTATAATAGACATCTACAGAACTCTGTCCACCCCAAATCAACAGAATATACATTCTTCTCAGCACCACATTGTACTTATTCTAAAACTGACCACATAATTGGAAGTAAAGCACTCCTCAGCAAATGTAAAAGAACAGAAATCACAACAAACTGTCTCTCAAGACCACAGTGCAATCAAATTAGAACTCAGGATTAAGAAACTCACTCAAAACCACACAACTACATGGAAACTGAACAACCTGCTCCTGAATGACTACTGGGTACATAACGAAATGAAGGCAGAAATAAACATGTTCTTTGAAACCAATGAGAACAAAGACACAACGTACCAGAATCTCTGGGACACATTTAAAGCAGTGTAGAGGAAAATTTATAGCACTAAATGCCCACAAGAGAAAGCAAGAAAGACCTAAAATCGACACCCTAACATCACAATTAAAAGAACAAGAGAAGCAAGAGCAAACAAATTCAAAAGCTAGCAGAAGGCAAGAAATAACTCAGATCAAAGCAGAACTGAAAGAGATACAGACATAAAAAACCCTTGAAAAAATCAATGAATCCAGGAGCTGGTTTTTTGAAAAGATCAACAAAATTGATAGACAGCTAGCAAGACTAATAAAGAAGAAAAGAGAGAATAATCAAATAGACACAGTAAAAAATGATAAAGGGGATATCACCACCGATCCCACAGAAATACAAACTACCATCAGAGAATACTATAAACACCTCTATGCAAATAAACTAGAAAATCTAGAAGAAATGGATAAATTCCTGGACACATACACCCAAGACCAAACCAGGAAGAAGTTGAATCTCTGAATAGAAAAATAACAGACTCTGAAATTGAGGCAATAACAGCCTACCAACTAAAAAAAGTTCAGGACCAGATGGATTCACAGCCGAATTCTATCAGAGGTACTAAGAGGAGCTGGTACCATTCCTTCTGAAACTATTCCAATCAACAGAAAAAGACGGAATCCTCCCTAACTCATTTTATGAGGCCAGTATCATCCTGATACCAAAGCCTGGCAGAGACACAACAAAAAAAGAGAATTTTCAGCCAATATCGCTGATGAACATCGACGCAAAAATCCAACCGAATCCAGCAGCACATCAAAAAGCTTATCCACCACAATCAAGTCAGCTTCATCCCTGGGATGCAAGGCTGGTTCAACATACACAAATCAATAAACGTAATCCATCACATAAACAGAACCAATGACAAAAACCACATGATTATCTCAATAGATGCAGAAAAGGCCTTTGACAAAATTCAACAGCCCTTCATGCTGAAAACGCGATAAACTAGGTATTGATGGAACATATCTCAAAATAATAAGAGCTATTTATGACAAACCCACAGCCAATATCATACTGAATGGGCAAAAACTGGAAGCACTGTTTGAAATCCGGCACAAGACAAGGATACCCTCCCTCACCACTCCTATTCAACATAGTGTTGGAAGTTCTGGCCAGGGCAATAAGGCAAGAGAAAGAAATAAAGGGTATTCAATTAGGAAAACAGGAAGTCAAATTGTCCCTGTTTGCAGATGACATGATTGTATATTTAGAAAACCCCATTGTCTCAGCCCAAAATCTCCTTAAGCTGATAAGCAACTTCAGCAAAGTCTCAGGATACAAAATCAATGTGCAAAAATCACAAGCATTCCTATATACCAATAACAGACAGAGAGCCAAATCATGAGTGAACTCCCATTCACAATTGCTACAAAGACAATAAAATACCTAGGAATCCAACTTACAAGGGATGTGAAGAACCTCTTCAAGGAGAACTACAAACCACTGCTCAACGAAATAAAAGAGGACACAAATGGAAGAACATTCCATGCTCATGGATAGGAAGAATCAATATCCTGAAAATGGCCATACTGCCCAAGGTAATTTACAGATTCAATGCCATCCCCATCAAGCTACCAATGACTTTCTTCACAGAATTGGAAAAATCTACTTTAAAGTTCATATGGAACCAAAAAAGAGCCCACATAGCCAAGACAATCCTAAGCCAAAAGAACAAAGCTGGAGGCATCATGCTACCTGACTTCAAACTATACTACAAGGCTACAGTAACCAAAATAGCATAGTACTGGTACCAAAACAGAGACATAGCCCAATAGAACAGAACAGAGGCCTCAGAAATAACAACACACATCTACAACCATCTGATCTTTGACAAACCTGACAAAAACAAGAAATGGGGAAAGGATTCCCTATTTAATAAACGGTGCTGGGAAAACTGGCTAGCCATATGTAGAAAGCTGAAACTGGATCCCTTCCTTACACTTTATATAAAAATTAATTCAAGATGGATTAAAGACTTAAATGTTAGACCTAAAACCATAAAAACCCTAGAAGAAAACCTAGGCAATACCATTCAGGACATAGGCATGGGCAAGGACTTCATGACTAAAACACCAAAAGCAATGGCTATAAAAGCCAAAATATACAAATGGGATCTAATTAAACTAAAGAGCTTCTGCATGGCAAAAGAAACTACCATCAGAGTGAACAGGCAACCTACAGAATGGGAGAAAATTTTTGCAATCTACCCATCTGACAAATGGCTGATATCCAGATCTACAAAGAACTTAAATTTACAAGAAAAAAACAACCCCATCAAAAAGCGGGCAAAGGATATGAACAGACACTTCTCAAAAGAAGACATTTATGCAGCCAACAGACACATGAAAAAATGCTCATCATCACTGGTCATAAGAGAAATGCGAAGCAAAACCACAATGAGATACCATCTCATGCCAGTTAGAATGGCAATCATTAAAAAGTGAGGAAACAACAGATGCTGGAGAGGATATGGAGAAATAGGAATGCTTTTACACTGTTGGTAGGAGTGTAAATTAGTTCAACCATTGTGGAAGACAGTGTGGTGATTTCTCAAGGATCCAGAAGTAGAAATACCATTTGACCCAGCAATCCCATTACTGGGTAAATACCCAAAGGATTATAAATCATGCTACTATAAAGACACATATACACGTATGTTTACTGTGGCACTATTCACAATAGCAAAGACTTGGAACCAACCCAAATGTCCATCAATAATAGACTGGATTAAGAAAATGTGGCACATGTACACCATGGAATACCATGCAGCCATAAAAAAAGGATGAGTTCATGTCCTTTGCAGGGACATGGATGAAGCTGGAAACCATCATTCTCAGCAAACTCTCACAAGGATAGAAAACCAAACACCACATGTTCTCACTCATAGGTGGAAATTGAACAATGAGAACACTTGGACACAGGGCAGGGAACATGACACACCGGGGCCTGTCGGAGGGTGGGGGGCTGGGGGAGGAATAGCATTAGGAGAAATACCTAATGTAAATGATGAGTTGATGGGTGCAGCAAACCAACATGGCACATGTATACCTATGTAACAAACCTGCACGTTGTGCACATGTACCCTAGAACTTAAAGTATAAAAAAAAAAGGGGAAGGAAGGAAGGAAAGAAGGGAGTCAGGGAGGGGGAGGGGGGAGGGAGAGAGGAAGGAAGGAAGTAAAGAAATAAAGAGGATGGGAGGGAGGAAGAGAGAGAAGAAGAAAGAAAGGAAAGGAGGGAAGGATGGATGGAGGGAGGGAGGGAAGGGAAGGAAGGAAGCAAGCAAACATGGAAGGAAGGAAATATGGAAGGAAGGAAGGGAGAGAGAGAGGAAGGAAGGGAGGGAGAGAGGAGGGGAGGGAGGGAGAGAGGAGGGGAGGGAGGGAGGGACAGAGGGAGGGAGGGAAGAATCAGAAATCATAGCCAGTGAAACCCAGGAAAACCATTAGGCAGGAATCAGGACGATACCTTATTCAGGTTTGCATTCCCAACATTTAGCACCACATGTATCAAAAATGTTGTTGGATGAATACTGAACAACAGTCAAACACTGAATAAACCTGGCAGGTTTGCATCACAGGGGAGGGCACAGTGTTACTGGACTCTGAGTGGGTTGCTGTTTTTCATGCCAAGTCATGATAGGATTCAGTGTGTTGGGTGAACACAGTTTTATGAATCTCACTTTTAAAAAACTGCAAGTGCTATAAATAAAAGCTTTCGTAATTTTGAGATAGAAAAAAAAAAACAGAAGAGAAGACCACGTGTTCTGACAAAGACGGAGTAGGATGGCATCAAACTGTGTCACTGTAAAACACATACACACACACACACACATACACACACAAAATACATTTTTAAAACTTAATTAGAAAAAGGGAATTAACTGTCTTTAAGAATACATTTTGGTCTTCTGATAAATTAACAGTTTGTTTATTTATTTCTGAAACAGAGTTTTGCTCTCGTTGCCCAGGCTGGAGTGCAATGGCGCAATCTCAGCTCACCGCAACCTCCACCTCCTGGGTTCAAGCAATTCTCCTACCTCAGCCTGCTGAGTAGCTGGAATTACAGTCATGTGCCACCACGCCCAGCTAATTTTTTTGTATTTTTTAGTAGAGACGGGGTTTCTCCATGTTGGTCAGGCTGGTCTCGAACTCCTGACTTCAGGTGATCCACCTGGCTCGGCCTCCCAAAATGCTGGGATTACAGGCATGAGCCACCAGACCCGGACAACAGTTTATTATTTAAAGTTGAAAAGAGGCCAGGCACAGTGGCTCATCATGCCTGTAATCCCAACACTTCGGGAGGCCAAGGCAGGCAGATCACTTGAGGCCAGGAGTTCAAGACCAGCCTGGCCAACATGGTGAAACCCCATCTCTACTAAAAATACAAAAATTAGCTAGGCGTGGCGGCATGTGCCTGTGGTCCCAGCTACCTGGGGGGCTGAGGCAGGAGAATCACTTGAGCCCAGGAAGCAGAGGTCGCACTGATCCAAGATTGCACCACTGCACTCCAGTGAGACTGTCTCAAAAAGAAAAACAAAGGTTGAAAAGAAGCAAAAGTATCACCTTTCTAATGAATTTATGAGCTGCATATTGACTGCATCTGTCTTAGAATTTTGCAACCAGGCCAGGCACAGTGCCTCACGCCTGTGTAATCCCAGCACTTTGGGAGGCCAAGGCAGGTGGATCACTTGAGGTCAGGAGTTCAAGAGCAGCCTGGCCAACATGGTGAAACCCCATCTCTACTAAAAATACAAAATTAGCTCAGTGTGGTGGCGCATGCCTATAATCCCAGCTACTTGGGAGGCTGAGGCAGGAGAATTGCTTGAACCAGGAGACAGGGGTTGTAGTGAGTCGAGATCATGTCACTGCACTCCAGCTTGGGCCACAGAGCCAGACTCCATCTCAAAAAAAAAAAAAAAAAATTTGCAACCAGAAAGGCTAAAATAAAGGCATTGGTTTTTTTAGTGCACATTTTGATAACTTCAAAAAAAAAATCTAATACAGAAAAGGGAACTCAAATATTTTAAAAAGTATTTTTCTACAGGAAAAGACTAAGGAATAGTAAATAACGCTGACAAAGGGGAAGACTAAGCTGTTTCTTTTCTCTGGTTTATAGGCCTATGCTTATTTTTTTTTTTTTTACTATTGAAACCAAGTGAGATTATTATACATGGATTTTATGTTTATTCCCTATAACTAACATTCCTATATATACCTGTTTACTACAGATATTTTGAGTCAAGTTGTGATTATGACGGAGTGAAGAAGAATTATTTTGGGACAGCTACTTTTGATGACAAATGATTTATAGACATAAAAGTAACAGAAAAAGAGAAGTGATGAAAAAAGTCCTATGTTTCACTATTACAAATAAAGGAAAACTATTTGCTTAAAAATAAATAAATAAAAAGGAAAAAAAACCACTATTTTTTAAAACCCACCCTGGCCACTTGACAGGCAAAGTGAGGCCTGGGGGATAGAAAAAAAAAAATTACAGTGTACTTAGTAAGTATTAGTGATATATATTTTTCATTTCCCTAGATAAGAGTTTTCATGTTTTGACAAGAAATTTAAAAGTCACAGAACAATCACAATTTTTCCCATTATTAAAATCACTTTGCATGGTTGCAGCTTACAGGGTCACTTTTTAAGGTCCCAAACTATCATGCAAATTGAGGACTGCCTGTTCAGTGTCAGGAAATCTCCTCTGAAGCATCTCCTGAAGTGTAAAAATGACTTAAGGATAATGTGATTACCTACCTGTAATTCCTCTGCTGTGGAAACATCTAGTCCTGTTAGATCTTGTATTCTCATATTAATTCGAGACACCACAGGATTTTCATAGCCAGAGAGCCAGGCACTAAGAATAAGAGGAATATTAGTTTTATTGATAATGTTTCATTACATGGAGACTAATAGCTGTTATTTTTAAAGCCATAATATTTAATATATAGGACAATAAACCTTTACTGAAGGCATTTAGTTCATTTTCTTGCTTAGTATCATCTTTATTAATGGATATTGTAATTTTTTTTAAATGTCACATTCTACTGTTAGAGGTTCGGAAGGAAAAAACTAATCAAATTTATTATAATGCTTCTATGAAAACAGTTGGATTAATGTAAGGAGGCTATATTGAAAGCCACCTACATTGAGAACTTCAAAAAATTCTTTAAAAAACCATACCAAACAAAACAACGTTCTTTCCAGGTAAGGTATGGGAACTGACTATGGTGGAAGTCATGGGGTCTTTAGTCTGAGCTACATAATGCTAATATTTTATAAGAAAAAAATTCTGCTTACTGCTTAAGTTTTGAAAAGTTACCCAAACACACCTACTGAAGGATGGACAATAACAGGTGTTGGTAAGGATGTGAAGAAACTGGAGCCCTCATACATTGCTAATGGGAATGTAAAAGGGGCAGCCACTTTGGAAAACAGTTTGGTAGTTGCTCAAAATGCTAAAACACAGTTATCAAATGACCCAGCAATTTACTTCTAGGTATATATCCAAGAGAAATTAAATCTTATGTCCATACAATAACTTGTACAGAATTTTTTATGGCATCATTACATATAATAGCCAAAAAGTAGAAACTACCCAGATATCCATCAATTTATCAATGGATACATAAAACGTGATAGGTCTATAAACTGGAATATTATTGTGTCACAAAAAGGAATAAAGTACTGGCCAGGCACAGTGGCTCATGCCTGTAATCCCAGCACTTTGGGAGGCTGAGGTGGAAAGGTCACTTGAGGCCAGGAGTTTGAGACCAGCCTGGGCAACACAGTGAGACCCCAACTCTACAAAACATTTAAAAAATTAGCTGGGCATGGTGGCATGCACCTGTAATTCCAGCTACTCTGGCAGCTGAAGCAAGAGAGCTGCTTGAGCATGGGAGTTTGAGGCTGCAGTGAATTATGATCACACCACTGCACTCTAACCTGGGTGACAGAGTGAGACCATGTCTCTACATACATGCTACAACATGGATGGAACATCATATTAAGTCAAAGAAGCCAGATACAAAGGCCAAATGTTATATAATGCCACTTCTATGAAATATACAGAATAGACAAATCAATAGATAATAGAAAATAGATTAGTGGTTGCCAGGGGATGGGGATGGGGCTGGGGGGAATGGGAAATGACTCCTAATGGGTACAGGATTTTTTTTGAGTGACAAAAATGTTCTGGAACTAGACATTGGTTATAGTTGCACAAGGCTAAAAACCACTGAAACGCATACTTTAAAAGCATGAATTTTATGATACGGGAACTATATCTCAATTTTAAATGGTACTCCCAAATTCAGCTATATCCCTTTTTCACATATGCTTTTAAGCAGTCAATCAGTCCTTCGCTTTCTTCACTTCTCCTCTCACTGAGCTTTGATTCCATAGTTCATCATTTTAACATTCTTTCTAAATGCCTAAACTCAACTGTCTGGCAAAAACAATCCTGGATGAATCTCTTTTATCCAAGCGTATATCTCTGTCACCAAACCCTACTGGAGAAGTCATGAAATAGGGCAGATATGTTCCACTAAAAATTCATGAATACCAACTTCAAATGGGCTCTTCACTTTTACTTCCTCTTCCACTCTGTACCCTAACTCACTTCAGCCTCTCCCTTCACTCAGTAGATAATGTATCTCCTACTTCATAGAGCAAATAAATGCCTTTACAATTAAAAATTATTTCCCCAAATCTGTATATCCCTCCAGTTACCAATCTTTCTTTTCCCTCTTCAAGCTAACTTTGTCAGATTCCTAATCTCTGAACCCACTGTAATCTAGCTTTAGTCACTTATATCACTCCCTCAAAATTGCTCTTGCTAATCTTACCCACAGCCCTATTGTGCTTCTAAATCTAATGACATTTTTCAATTCTCATTGTATTTGTTCCTTTGGTAACATTTGTGACAATACTCATCCTTTTGGAAACTCTCTCAAACACTCATTCTCCAGGAATTCCTCTAGTATCTCAGGCTGCTTTTTCTTGGTCTCCTAATTTACAGCCTCCAACACTATATTCTGCCTCCCTCTCAGGACAGCAGCAACATTTCCTCAAGAACGTATTTCCTCTAGCCCTAAGGCTAGTGCGTATGCTCTTCTCTCTGCCCAGAATATTCTTTTTCACTTTGCAAAATTAAGACTCTGGATATCACCTTAGTTACCACTTCTTTAGAGGAGCTTTCCTTTACCTCTCCCGCTGCCAGACGAAGCCAAAGCTTCCACAGACAAAGGAAGCGAGCAAGCGTAAGAGAGAGAGCAAGAGAGAGTGTGTGGGTTTTTCTTTAACAAGAGAAAGACATGGAGAAGAAAGAAGTTTTTACTAATCATTACCAACATGAAACTAACATGACAAACAGGGTGGATTCTTAGATGAATCTAAGATTTATCCTATATTACTAAAATTATTTGCTTGGTGATATCTTGCAAATTTTTTGGGACTGGCTGAGTATTACAGAATTCCTCAGTGTAGCAAAAATGGGAAGAATCAAAGTGTTATTGTTGTAAAGAATATAGCTGATTAAGTATATTAAGAATTTTTTTCTTCTAATTCTGCCCAAGTTCCTGGTAGAACTAATCTGGTATATGTCAATGTACCTGTCTTTCCTGCCTAGCACAATTTGATGGATGTCTGAACTTTATAAGCAACCAACCAACTACTGACTTGATTTTTACAGGTAATTGCAATGCTAAATTGGAAAGCATTCTAATAAAGCTTCGAACTAAATGCCTCATGAACAAACTGTTCCTATTCCATCCTGGAACCTATCACCCACAGAGAACGTGTCTTCTGATATCTTCAACTTCCCTCCCTGCTACCAACAACTTTTAAATATCTAGTCTTATCTTTTCCTCTTGTACTTTGGTAGAATCATCGTCCTTCAGCCTTATAGAGGCAGACTTTCTATCTATGCTTTTGATTCTATGCTTTCTAACTCTAGATGCCTTACTCCAGCAGTTACTGCCTCCCTTTTATCTTTAATCTCCTCCTTGTCAATGCTTGCTTATTGAAGTCTCCTGCTACCAAGAAAAATACCTTCACTTTAGCCATTCTAGCAAATTACCACTCCAGTCTTTCACTTTACTCCTTTAAAACTGCAAAAGCAAGAAATGCTTGTTACATTCCACAAATGGTCATGGGACACTGGTTATCTACATGCAAAGAAAGAAGCTGGACCTCTGCTTCACATTAAAAAGAATTTCTCAAGATGGATCAAAGACCTAAATGTAAAAGCTAAAATTATAAAAACTGTGGGAAGAAAACACAGGAGCAAATCTTTGTGACGTTGGACGAAGCAATGGTTTAGCTATGACATCAAAAGTACAGGCAACAAAAGGAATAAATAAATGGGACATTATCCAAATAAAAACCTTCTATGCTTCAAAGAATAACATCAGGAAAGTTAAACAGGATGGGCACAGTGTCTCAAATCTGTAATCCCAGCACTTTGGGAAGCCAAGGCAGGAAAATCACTTGAGTTCAAGACCAGTCTCGGCAACCTAGCAAGACCCTGTCTCCACAAAAAAAGTTTAAAAATTAGCCAGGCATGGTAGCGTGTGCCTGTGTAGTCCTAGCTACTCATAAGGCTGAAGCGGAAGGATTACTTAAGCCCAGGAGTTCAAGGATGCAGGGAGCTACAATCACACCACTGCACTCCAGCCTGGGCCCCAGAATGAGAACCTATCTCTAAAAAAATAAAAATTTGTGGTAAAATACATGTAACATAAAATTAGCCATTTAGACTATTTTTTAAATTATGGTAAAATATATATAACAGCAATTTTACCATTTTAATTATTTTAAGTGTACAATTCACTGGTGTTAAGTACATTTACAATACCTTACAACCATCAGCACTATCCATTTCCAGAACTTTTTCATCAAAACCAAACAGAAAACTGTACCCACTGAACAACAACTCCCATCTCTCCCTCCTCACAACCCCTGGTAATCCTCTATTCTACGTTCTGTCTGTATGGATTTGCCTATTCTAGGTATCTCCTGTAAGAAGAATCATATAATATTTGTCAATTCTAGCTTATTTCACTTAACATGTGTGTGTGGTTTTTTTTTTTTTTTTTGGAGACAGGGTCTCAACTCCAGTTGCCCAGGCTGGAGTGCAGTGATGCAATCTTGGCTCACTGCAGCCTCAACCTTCTGGGCTCAGGTGACTCTTCCACCTCAGCCTCCCAAGTAGCTGGGACTACAGGCATGCACCACCATAGTTTTTTGTATTTTTAGTAGAGACGGGGTTTCATCATGGTGACCAGGCTGGTGTCAAACTCCTGGACTCAGGCAATCTGCCTGCCTCAGCCTCCCAAAGTGCTGAGATTACAGGTGTGAGCCACCACACCCAGCCAAAATAATGTTTTCAAGGTTCATCCATGTTATAAGCAGGGTATCAGAAATTCATTTCCTTTTTTAAGGCTGAATAATATTCTATTATCTATATATACCACGTTTATCCATTCATTTGTTGATGGACATTTGGGTTGCTTCTAACCTTGGGCTATAGTGAATAAATGCTGTTATGAACATTGGTGTGCAAGTATATGACTCCTTGCTTTAAATTATTTTGGGTATGTACCTAGAAGTAGAATTGCTAGATCACATGGTAACCCTAAACTTTTTGAGGAGCTGGCAGACTATATTCCACAGCAGTGACACCACTTTATATTCCCATCCCTCACTGCCTTTTAAACTACTGCTTTTAGAAAAAAAAAAAAAATCTAATAACCTCCCAGCACTTTGGGAAGCCAAGGTGGGAGGATCGTTTGGGGATAGGAGTTCAAGACCAGTCTGGGAAACATAGCAAGACCCCGTCTTTACAAAAAAATTAAAATAAATTAATGAGCAAGGTGTGGTGGCACATGTTTATAGTTTCAGCTACTTAGAGGCTGAGGTAGGAGGATTGCTTGAGCCCAGGAGTTCGAGGTTGCTATGCCCACACCACTACACTCCAGCCTTGGCAACAGAATGAGACCTCATCTCTTAAAAAAACAACAGAACACCACCACAAACTTTTAATTCCAGGAATGGCCATGAAAGTCTACCAATTAAGTACTGGTTAAATAATAGGTTATTTCTAATTTTTCTCTATTATAAACAATATTGTAACAAAATGCTATATCTTTGCACACTTGTGGGAGTATCTCTGTACGATAAATTCCTAGATGTGGAATTGCTAAATGACTTTTACATTTTGATAAATGTCAAATTTCCCTCCAAAACAGTTGCAATGATTTACACCTACCCATTTCATAAAACCCTTGCCAGTTTCAATCCTTTTATTCTTTGTCAATCTTAGCAAGGCAAAAATATTTTAATGGTTTAAATTTTTTAAGTTTTTATTTGCATTTCTTGTTATATCATAACATATCTCGGCCAGGCGCAGTGGCTCACGCCTGTAATCCCAGCACTTTGGGAGGCTGAGGCGGGTGGATCTCTTGAGGTCAGGAGTTCGAGACCAGCCTGACCAACGTGGTGAAACCCCGCCTCCACTAAAAATACAAAATTAGCCAGGTGTGAAGGTGCACACCTGTAACTTCAGCTACTTGGGAGGCTGAGGCAGAAGAATCTCTTGAACCAGGAGGCAGAGGTTGCAGTGAGCCGAGATCACGCCATTGCACTCGAGTCTGGGCAACAAGAGCAAAACTCCGTCTCAAAAAAAAAAAAAAAAAATCTTGATGAAGGGTTTGAGGCTTAGCAGTTAAAACCAATGTTGATTGTAGGTTAAAAAAAAATAACTGTCAACCTGTCATCTTAATTGTAGTTCTGTTGTAGTCACTACAGAGAAAAATGAATTCTACTGATGCATGGGAAGTTATTTCATTTAATTTGACTTTCATGTAAAATCCCCTCCAAAATATAGTAACACTCCCTTTTTTTTTGAGATGGAGTCTGGTTCTGTCACCCAGGCTACAGTGCAATGACGCTATCTCGACTCACTGCAACTTCTACCTCCCGGGCTCAAGCAATCCTCCCACCTCAGCCTCTGAAGTAACTGGAACTACAAGCATGCACCCCCACGCCCGGCTAATTTTTGTATTTTTTTGTAGAGATGAGGTTTCACCATGTTGCCCAGGCTGGTCTCAAACTCCTGAGCTCAAGCAATCTACCTGCCTTGACCTCCCAAAGTGCTGGAATTACAGGTGGGAGCCATCACACCTGGCCCAAAATACATTAAGACTTTCCTTAGTTTAAGAACTATCTTCAAGTTACTCATCTGGATCCCATCCTTAACAATTACTGCTAATCTGTCTTCAGTGACATTATTATAGACATAATAGGTTATCTAAAAACTCAGCTCTGAATTTACATTGTAACATTACTAAAATTCAGTGGAGACCATTATACTGTAATGTATGTTAACTGTCCATTCTTCTAGGACCTGGAAGTCTTATTCCTGTGTTAGATTAAATCATAAGAAATCCAGAGGTTTTGCTTTCTAGTACCCAGTGCTTTAACTGAGTTGGGATTTTTTTTTTTAATGTTATAGCATTTAATAGGAAAAATCATTTGAAGATCATTTATCTTTTGTATAACTGTAATTGAAAATGTCAACTAATTATACAGTGTTTTTCCCCATAAAACACAATTTAGTGCCAGGAGAAAAAAGAACTATTTCTTCAGATAACTTTATATGTGTCCTTTTTTTTCCATTAAAAATTAAATAGCCCAAAGTATCTTCCTTTTGGCCTTAATGACAGGACCTGAAGCCAAAGCTGTGCATTCAATTAGAGTAACATTTCTATGCTTTTTTCCTTTCTACTGAGTTTCCACTGTTAAAAAAAAAAAAAAAAAAAAACTTCATGATTTTGTAAAATACCACTAGAATGCGCAGAGTAAGGGAGCAACATTCTCACACTGCAAAACTACACTTCTAATATGTGAGTAAGGAAAGCTCCAAAGAAAAATGTCAGTAATGTAATTTGAACATGATCACTACCTTCTTCTAACCCGACACACACATAAGAATATTCTATGATTAGCTAATCGAAAACCACTATATATATATATATATATATATATATTTTTTTTTTTTTTACAAAAGCAAAAGATAAGTCACACCCCAAAGTGCCAGTTACAGAGGACAAAATTTCCAATAATTCTTCTCTAGGTGCTTGATGGTTAACAAAGGCTAATAATCTAGACTGGGAATTTATCCAGTCCCTTTGCTTCATAGTGGGATAATTATGCAATAACACTATACATCCACTCGTTTCAGTTATCTCAGTCTGAGTACCACAGTTCAACCCATTACAGAGCAGTGTTGTTAAAAGTTATGCCATTAAAAAAAATTAAAAAGCTGAACCACTCAAAACTTTTTGTATTTGTTTATATAATTATACTTTAATACTAATTTGCTCCTTAGTAACAAGGGTAAACAAAATCTTAAGCCTAAATAACATATTTATGATATATTTAAGGCCAGACATGGTGGCTCATGCCTGTAATCCCAGCACTTTGGGAGGCCAAGGTGAGATGATCACTTGAGCCCAGGAGTTCAAGACCAGCCTGGGCAACAAAGCAAAACCGCATCTCTACAAAAATACAAAACTTAGCTGGGCATGGTGGTGTGCACCCGTAGCCCCAGTTACTCAGGAGGCTGAGGTGGGAGGATTGCTTGAGCCTGGGAGGTGGAGGCTGTAGTGAGCCATGACTGTGCCACTGCACTCCAGCCTGGGTGACAGAGTGAGACCCTGTCTCCGAAAGAAAATAAAGTAAAATAAAATAAATAAATACACACATATACATATATATCATGTTACATTCATGATATCATAAATACCGTATTGTAGGAAATCATCACTTCAGAGTAAAAAAATGAAAATCACTTTCCCACCAGAATCAAAAAAGCTTTTCTACCACTCTAAACAGATTATTGTTTATTTGCATAGGTCATTATTTATATTACTTTAACTAGACTTTATGAGTTCACTTAACTATCTTTTCAGAGCACAAAACTGAATGTTTACATTTCAAAAACTTCAAATTCCATTTCTCTGATCTACCCAAAATTATTAGCTTTTTCATTTACAAGCTGTAGTAAATTTTTAGGGTTTTTATTTGCTTTTTAATAGTGGAAAAGACAGAGATGACTTGCCAAAAGTTAACAGATGGTCAGTAACATAAGTAAAGCCTTTTTTGGCTGGATACAATGGCTCGCGCCTGTAATACCAATACTCTGGGAGGATCACTTGAGCCCGGGAGTTTGAGACCAGCCTAGGCAATATAGTGAAACCCTGTCTCTACAAAATAAAAAATTAAAAATTATCCAAGCATGGTGGTGAGCACCTGTATTCCCAGCTACTCGGGAGACTGAGGTAGGAAGATCACTTCTGCCCAGGAGTTGGAAGGAGCAGTGAGCTATGATCATGCCACTGGACTTAGGCCTAGATGACAGAGCAAGACCCTGCCTCTTAAAAAAAAAAAAAGCCTTTTTTGTTTTATGGGTTTGTTTGTTTTATGGGTTTGTTTGTTTTTTGAGTCTCGCTCTGTTGCCCAGGCTGGAGTGCAGTGGCGCAATTTCAGCTCACTGCAAGCTCCGCCTCCTGGGTTCCTGCCGTTCTCCTGCCTCAGCCTCCCCAGTAGTTGGGACCACAGGCACCCGCCACCATGCCCGGCTAATTTTTTTGTATTTTTAGTAGAGATGGGGTTTCACTGTGTTAGCCAGAACGGTCTCGATCTCCTGACCTCGGGATCCGCCCACCTGGGCCTCCCACAGTGCTAGGATTACAGGCGTGAGCCACTGTGCCTAGCCTGTTTTATGTTTTTTAAATAGTAAAGGAGTTCCAAAAATATTTTGCCAAAAAAATTCTATTTGCTGAAATGCTGGAACAAATTATTACTTCCACTGAAAGTGATGTCATCGCTTAGACAGTTCTCTAAATACAGATATTTGAAATTCCTTTCTAAATCATTCAAAATACAGATGTTCCCAGGCTACAAGGGATTAAATTAACTGACATCAGAACACAAATTTTCTTCCATTTGGCAACTGAGATGCCCTTTTTTTTTTTTTTTTTTTTTGAGACAGAGTTTTTGCTCTGTCACCCAGCCTGGAGTGCAGTGGTGCAATCTCAGCTCACTGCAATCTCTGCTTCCCAGGCTCAAGTGATCTACCCACCTAAGCCTCCTGGGTAGCTGGGACTACAGACGTGCACCATCACTCTCAGCTATTTTCTTAATTTTTTGTAAATAGAGACAAGGTCTAGCTATACTATCCAGGCTGGTCTCAAGCTCCTGGGCTCAAACCATCCTCTCACCTCAGCCTCCCAAAGTGCTGATATTACAGGCATGAGCCACCATGCCCGGCCTTCTAATGCTAGTAGCTAAATACCTTCTGCTATCATTTATAATATGTAAGTATGGTTGTACCTTTCTCAAAAATCCAATAAAACTGCTTAAGAGCTACAAAGTTAGAATATTTAAAAAATAGGTTTGAAATGTTTAGCAATATTTAGTTTTTTTTTTTTAAGTGTATAGATCACTTTCCTACAGTGATTTATTTTGATTTATTGGCAACAGTCCATTGACTGTGGGCTGGATATTTCTTCAAAAGGGCCATTGCATACATAGAAAATTTCCAAAAAACAGTCTTCCAAAACACTGAATTCATGAATTTTTTTTTTTTTTTTTTTTTTGAGATGGATCTCTCTCTGTCGCCAGGCTGGAGTGCAGTGGCATGATCTCGGCTCACTGCAATCTCTACCTCCCGGGTTCAAGCCATTCTCCTGCCTCAGCCTCCCGAGTAGCTGGGATTACAGGCGCGCCACCACACCCAGCTAATTTTTGTATTTTTAGTAGAGATGGGGTTTTACCATGTTTGCGAGGATGGTCTTGATCTCCTGACCTTGTGATCCACCCACCTTGGCCTCCCAAAGTGCTGGGACTACAGGCGTGAGCCACCACTCCTGGCTGTAATTTTGTTTTATATGCTTCCTAGAAGCATGCAAATCTAGAGGATTTAGCTATTTACAAACTTTAGGACAAAAAATGTGTAAAACCATGCAATAATCTGATAAAATCTGTTAACAGTTTAATTTTTATTTTTTTTAAAGAAGGGGTTTTTTGTAGATATGAATTAGGTTCTGTAATAGAATGGAAAATTAGCTTAATGTAAAAATCGGGTTAATTGCAATGTTCAGAAGCACTGTAAATCATATCTCAAAACATGTCTATGCAAATTAGTTTCTGCAAATCCTTACTATCTATTAGTGTTCCTTAAGGATAATTGCTCCTGTGATTAAAATGAAAATCATATTACGGCAAATTTAAATTTTCTTCATGTCTTGTAATGGGGTTCAGGACACTCAACCCCAAAATATGGCACTGTAGCATTTGAGCAGAAGCAGGTCTCTCTGACCTTCTCCCACTCTTTTCCCCTTAAGCAGGCTATAAAAGAATTCTCTAGGCCGGGCACGGGCTCATGCTTGTAATCCCAGCACTTTGGGAGGCCGAGGCAGGCGGGTCACGAGGTCAGGAGATCGAGACCATCCTGGCTAACACGGTGAAACCCATCTCTACTAAAAATACAAAAAATTAGCCGGGCAGCAGCAGGCGCCTGTAGTCCCAGGTACTCAGGAGGCTGAGGCAGAAGAATGGCATGAACCCAGGAGGCGGAGCTTGCAGTGAGCCAAGATTGCGCCACTGCACTCCAGCCTGGGGGCGACAGCAAGACTCCATCCCAAAAAAAAAAAAAAAAAAAAAAAAAAAAAAGAATTCTCTGACCTTCCTCTAAAGTAGTATAAGACTTTCAATCCAGAAGTATCCTCTCTCTACCTGGAAGAAAGGAACATCCTTATCCTGAGACACAGAGATACCAAGAGGTATGTGAACAAACAGGCTTTGCTAAGTTTCCCCCAGTTTATTACCATTAGATCATATCCCCTTTGTTCATCATACTTCTGTATGACCATCCACTCATCAAACCTAGCATAAAAATACACAGGTTTCCCGGTTTCTTTGGGTTCTCATTTTTTTCTATTTCTTTTCTCTTTTTTTTTTTGAGACAGGATCTTACTCTGTCACCCTGGCTGGAGTGCAGTGGCATGCTCATGGCTCACTGTGGCTCTCTGTAGCCTCAACCTCCTCAGGCTCAGGTGATCCTCCCACCTCAGCCTCCCAAGTAACTGGGTCTACAGGTACATGCCACCACACCTGGCTAATTTTTTTTGTATTTTTTGTAGAGATGGGGTTTTACCATGTTGCTCAGGCTGCGGTCTTCATTTCTAAAGGCTTCTTGTCAAGTAAATTTTGTATTAAATAAATTTGTATGCTTTTCTCTTGTTAATCTGTCTTTTGGTATAGGGGTCTCAGCTATGAAGCTAGTGATAGGCAAGAAAAAAAATTTTTCTCTCTTACTGGGGCAAAAGGGCAGGTGGTGTTATACAGCAGAGACAAGAAACCAAGACGTGTATAGTAACGTTTAAGGTTAATATATAAAAGGCATATGGTCCTGCCCAAAAAAGAAAAAGGAAATGCTGAATCAATGCATTCGGTCCAGCCTAATCTTTTTGTCTTTTTGAAGACAGCAGTAATCTTCAAAATTTCTCTGAGCACCTCCTAAAATGCCTGTTAAAATCTATGTTTGCCTTTGCATAATTTTTTTAGTTGACAACTAAATTTTTTCATAATTTAGTTTTGAATGATTGAATTGTCATATTGAAAACGTTGGTAATTTCTAAAAAATGATTACTTTAAATGTATCCACTGGAATCTAAATACCATAATGATTTGATATCCACCATCATCCACTTAAAATATGTGAACAAAATATTTTTTAATACTTGGACATTTTACATCTTTTTTTTTTCCTGATGTTATAGTTTCATTCCATTCTTATCCTAGAACAGTTAATTCTCAACAGGGGTGGAGTCACTAGAGGTAGTGGTGGGGATTTTACGTATCAGGGGACATTTGACAATGTCTGGAGACATTTTTGATTGTCACAACTTAAGGAAGGGTGCTACTGGCATCCAGTGAACCACAGATGCTATTAAACATCTTACAAAGCTGAAGATAGCCCCCAACAACAAGAATTATCTGACTCAAAATGTCAATAGTGCTACTGATAAGGTTAAGAAACCTTGTCCTACAGTGACACATTTTTATGCCTGAAAATCTTTTATTTATCACATTATACTTATCTATATTAAAAATATTTATACAATTAACAAAAATATGAATTTCCTAAAACAAAAAGCCTGTGTTAAAGACCTATAAAAAGGCTGTGTTAAAGATAGTATCTTCTGGATTGTTACTATAATTATTATTCACATTTGTTAATCTAAATAACATGACTAAACAATCATTATCAAGTATAAACAAGTGAAAATGTATTAAGATGTTCCTAATGAGATGGATGGGGCTTATGTTTGTTATATTTCATTAGTTATTGTGTCTGTGGATAAATATTCTACTTGTTAGAATAAAAATTCAGCACGAAGATATTTCTATTTTCATGAGAGCCGAGAAACCTTCACAAGTAGATGGAAAAGGAGTTCTATTGTAATACTGTCACCCAATTCTGTGAGCTCTAAGTTACACAGTGAGCTCTTTTTAAAAAAACATTTTAGTGATCAATCAACTAATAACCTAATAAGATTATCTTTAAACACTGTTAAAAGCAAGGAACTTGCAAAGGCTTTGTTATAAAGGCACTTACTTACACAATACCTGCAGCTACTAGGTGACCCTGAGATTTTTAAACCCCTGCTTTACTGCAGAGTCCAAAAGAGGCCTTGTTTAATGAAG
Organism: Pan troglodytes; assembly: GCF_028858775.2. Classification (NCBI taxonomy): domain Eukaryota; kingdom Metazoa; phylum Chordata; class Mammalia; order Primates; family Hominidae; genus Pan; species Pan troglodytes. Next base: position 85,283,268 of record NC_072406.2, read on the forward strand.
GGAATTTGGGAACTTCTCTTAGTTCAATATGAGAACACATTTCACTTATCAAAGTTTGGGGAGCCTCAACAGACATTATGTAAGTTAATGTTACTTTGGAAAACCCCTATTAACTGCCCCATAACCATGTTTATTAGTCCGTCATGAAAACTCCAGCACAGATATTATCAAACATCTATGCCTAACCACCTAGGTCTTAGAAACTATATCATGAGTTTTCAGAAAATTAGATTCCCAAGAAAGAAATGGTCCAAATATGACTAAAGTTCTCTCCATTACTCCCTTACCTCTTAGATACTCTGTACTGTGCTGTGGTCAATTTTCCAGTCTCAGGGTCATGTACTGTAGCTCGGCTCAGCTACAAAAAAAGAGAAAGGACAAGGACTTACTCCAGTAGCAGGCAATTTTGGGCTTTTTGTTTGTTTTGTTTTGCCAAGCCACAGGTGATTGGAAGGGTTCAGATTGGTCTGGATGGTGGGTAATCGTCTCGAATCCACAAAAACATTTAGAAAAGTGGCAGTAAGAACAGCCACTTCCAAATCAAGAGAAAATGAGTTGACAGATTTTTGTTGTAGATTTATTGTCCTTTCACTTTTTTTAAACAAAAAATCATTTGAAGCTGTATGTAAATGATTTATAGCACTGGGTTTCACAGAAACTTTCTCAGATCTAGAAGTTATTTAAATATTTTGAAAAAAAATAGTAGACTCCTTAAATTCATTTTTCAAACCTCTCACTGAGATAAAACTGTTTTTAAATCTCTCTGGCAAAGTAAAAGGCAACTAAGTTTACAACTAATTTTTGGAAGACAGAGCTCAGAAGCGTAACTCTGTTCTTCCTACTGCCAACTTTTGAGTCAGCGAATTTTTTTAAATAAAAAACTCAAACAGGAGGAATACAGATTACTACATAATGACAATGGTATTTTACAAGATGTATGAACAAATGCCAACATAATCACCATGAAGGAGGACATGAATCACCGCAGCATTTATGAATATGAGAAAACTGCATAGGTGAAGACTACTACTCCCAGATTCAGGAGGCTGCTGCTTTATTTCCCCCTTTGGCAACAAAAGGGAAAAAGAAAACAAGTATCAGGCCACTTCCTGGATATTTGACACCTGATCTGAAGAAAGATAAAAAGCATATTAATTCCCTAAAAATAACATACCAATTAAAGATTAAAAACAGAACTTCTAGTGAAGGAGAAAGACCTGTGAAACACAAAGCAGTTTATCCATGCGTTATCCTGTTTATATACAGGGTGGTGACTTGAGCTGGTGACTGAAAATGACCCACTTTCCTTAAATGAATAATTCCTGTAAGATGTATAAAACACTCATTAGAGGGCAAAATATGCAGCATACACATCTCTTACCTTTTGCTAATTCTGTAATGTACCGTCTCCAAGTCTCCTGTTATTGGGTTTGAAATGGTGGCTCGCCTCAGCTGTGAAGCCAACCATCAAAATAGTTGCATTACAAAACAAAAAACTGAATCACATTTACCCAACCAGTCAGAATTCCAGGGTTTTTACAAAGGAGGCTAAAAAGAGAAAATAACTCCATACACTTCCAGTCACCTTGTGCTGAGCCTTGAAAGCCAGTTAGTTTTTTAGGTTTTTGGGGTTTTTTTTTTTCTTCAATTTTTTGTTTTGCATAGATGGAGGACATACAAACAAAAGAGATTGGAAATTAAATTTCTTTCAATGGTGAAAGGACATGACAGTAAGAAAAAGAGACATATCTAGAATTTGAAGTCTAATTTACAGTTAAAAGAATAGCCATCTGGGGGTGGGGAGAGAAGGAGAAAAAAAGAAGAATGCCTATTTGCAATTAATGATCCATTCCAAAACCTTTGACTTTAATTTTTTTTAGTGATGGAACTGTTTGCACAGGTTAATGTTTAAAATTCATTTTAAGGTCAATCTTTTGTCCCTTCAAGATAGCCACTCATTAACATATACAGTGAAATAATCTTGGACTGAGAACAAAGGCAGAGGAAAAGAGCTCATAAATGTTAAAAACAGCAAGAAAGAGGTGACCGCCTAGATAATAATTTCAATTTTTTTTAATGGAACGATGATTCTGAGGTTGTGAGAGCATGAAATTTTATTGCCATTAAATTTATTGATCAAAAACAATCCAAATTGAGGAATCTCCAGAATATAACTTGATCTCCAAGTTGAAATGAATTAATTACCTTGGATGGCACCAATAATATATATTAATGTTAGACCAGTCTTTTGCATTTATAATGTAATCTTTGGCCAAAAAAAAAAAAAAAAAAACCACCAATTTGGAGAAGCAGAAAAACTCTAAAAGAAATTCTAACTTCATTTTGTAGTATAGATATCCAGATAATTCAAACCTTTGATATAATAAGGGTCAACAAACTATGGCCACAGACCAAATTCAGCCTGCTACCACCTGTCACTGGAAATAAAATTTTACTGTAATATAGCCACACTCTTTCATTTACATATTTTCTTTGGCTGCTTTTGCACTATAATGGCAGAACTAAATAGTCATGACAGAGATCATATGGCCTCCAAAGCCTAAAAAATATCTAATATTGACCTTTATGGAAAAAATCTGCCAACTCCTGTGTAAGACAGCAAAGCATGCCTAGAATTTATTCAACAATCTCTTTATGAAAGTGATGGCAGCTTGTATTTTACTATCAAGAAGACCAAATATGTTTTAAGAACAAGCTGATGGGGGAAAAGGCAAGAGCATAAAGGGTAGTCTTTTCCACATTCTCACTAAAGAGTTTTTATGCCTTTGGGAGGCCGAGGCAGGCGGATCACGAGGTCAGGAGATCGAGACCATCCTAGCTAACACGGTGAAACCCCGTCTCTACTAAAAATAGAAAAAATTAGCCGGGCGTGGTGGCGGGCGCCTGTAGTCCCAGCTACTCGGGAGGCTGAGGCAGGAGAATGGCGTGAACCCAGGAGGCGGAGCTTGCAGTGAGCTGAGATCGGGCCACTGCACTCCAGCCTGGGCGAAAGAGCAAGACTCCGTCTCAAAAAAAAAAAAAAAAAAAAAAAAAAAGAGTTTTTATGCTCAACACTAAGCTTATAGATTGGGTTTACGTTAGATTCTTTTTCTTTTTAAGAGAAATTCTGTGGGTTAAAGTCAGAAAACTATCACCATTTCAAATTAACATAATACTTGTGCCCAATTATATCTTTTTATAATAGTAACAATGTGCCTAAAAGGGAATAAAAATACTTCCACGGTATTCTTTCAGTAAAAATACAGAAGTGAAAAAGCTGGGCTTTGAGTAGCCTCTGAGATTAAAAGACTCCAAAATACAGAGAAAAGTTTATCAGGAAGACAGTGAAACACAAATTTGTTAATGGTGAATAAAAATCTCACAATAATTTTCATAATTCAGTGCTTAAAACCCAGTTGAAGGGTACATTACTCGTGTTGATAACAAATGGAAAAACTGGCATAAACACAGCATCATTAGTAACTCCATTATGCTGAGGCAAAATATCTTTAAAAAGTCTGTGGCATTATTCGTATATCAATTATCCTATTTTTTTACAAAGAAAAACTGATACAAAGGTACAGTAAATTGAGGAGAAAGAAAGAAAACATTATTTACCCTTGGTTTTGCTAGGTCTTTGACGATTTCAATTTCTGCATCAGAAATAATATCATGGAAGCGAATAATACGAGGTTTGTCCCATTCATCCTCCTGTTTAGCTGGAGCCAGAATAAATTTAGGATTACGGTTTCCATCATGGTAGCGGCAAAAGAGTTTTTTCTGTCTCCGAGGGGTCTAAACATAAAGTTAAGAATATGATGAATATATTACAGTAATAATACTTTTAATATCTATTCCTATGCAGATAAGAGACAATAATCATGCTTGCATATACAGAGTATCTCTGGAAAAACATACAAAAGAAGCAGTACTCTGCAAATATTTTGCCTCAAACAGGATGTTCAGAATTTTAAATACAGTATTAATGATTATTTTCTGGGTGAGAGAGGCGAGGTCTTAAATAAGGAAAAAGGTAGTGTATCTCTTTTAACCCTTCACTCATCAAAATAAAGTTCAACTGTTTAAATATGAAAAAAAAAGCCATGTTTATGAAAATATTAAATGAATGCCCGGCATTGCTCTAAATGGCACAAAGTAACTGGAAAGTACCCAGAGACAAAAAGTTTCCAGAAGAAAAAAAAAACTAGGTTTTCCTAAATACCTCACAGTTAAATGCTTGTGGCAAAAAAAAAAAAAAGGAATTTTTTAAGGGCAAAATAAAAAATGGATAGCTCTGAAAAAGAAAAAATAAGTTATTAAAGATCCCAGATGCTTTTATTAGGCAGTATAAAAATAGAGCAGTCAACAAAACAAATTCCCTTCAATCATCTATGTATTATATTAATAAGTTATTTTGTTGCCTACTTCTCTTAATTAAACAAGTATGTCAGGCCTGGCATGGTGGCTCATGCCTATAACCCCAGCACTTTGGGATGCTGAGGCAGGAGGATCACTTGAGCCCAAGGAGACCAAGACCAGCCTAGGTCACACAGCGAAATCTCGTCTCTACAAAAAATTTAAAAAATTAGCCGGACATGAGGGCACTTGCCTGTAGTCCCACATACTTGAGGGGCTGAAATGGGAGGATTGCTTAAGCCCAGGAGGTAGAGGTTGCAGTGAGCCATGATCATGCCACTGCACTCCAGCCTGGGTGACAGAGCAAGAAGCTGTCTCAAAAAAACAAAACAAAACAAAAACAAGTATGTCACATAAGCAGGAATATGAGTAGTCTGTTTCAATTATTATACTAATAGTATACTAAAACAAATAATGATTCATGTTTATTCTCCATGCACTTTACCTAGAGTCAAATCCAAGGCTTTAATTTTTAGTAAGTCTTTTATATAATGATGAGATGAATGTAGCTATTCTGAGAAAAAGAATTTTTTGTTTTTGTTTTTGTTTAGACAAAGTCTTGCTCTGTTACCCAGGCTGCACTGCAATGCCTTGATCTCGGCTCACTGCAGCCTCTGCCTCCTGGGTTCAAGCAATTCTCCTGCCTCAGCCTCCCAAGTAGCTGAGATTACAGGCCCCTGCCACCATGCTTGGCTAACTTTTTGTATTTTTAGTAGAGATGGGGTTTCACCATGTTGGCCAGGCTGGTCTTGAACTCCTGACCTCAGGTGATCCACCCACCTTGGCCTCCCAAAGTGCTGAGATTACAGGCATGAGCCATCGTGCCTGGCAAGAATGTTCTTTTGATCTTAGGCAAAGTTGAGTATGTGTTACATTAACAAACCGGGAAATTAGCAGACTCTTGTTTTATATCTACAGTTTTATTTTGTTCCTTAAGAGTTATTAAGAGCAATAAAAATTTCTGCTTACTGCAGAAATTTGAACACTAGATATTTGATATTACAAAACTTGTGAATTTTTAGGTGATAATGGTATTGTAGTTATTTTGAATTTGTATCTTTAAAAGATACATACTAAAATATTTAGTAATGAAACAGAAAAGAAAATGTTTAATGAGGGAACAGGTGCAGTGGCTCACGCCTGTAATCCCAGCACTTTGGGAGGCCGAGGGAGGCGGATCACGAGGTCAGGAGATCAAGACCATCCTGGCTAACAAGGTGAAACCCCATCTCTACTAAAAATACAAAAAATTAGATGGGCGTGGTGGCAGGTGCCCATAGTCCCAGCTACTCAGGAGGCTGAGGCAGGAGAATGGCGTGAACCCAGGAGCCGAGATGGCGCCACTGCACTCTAGCCTGAGCAACAGAGCGAGACTCCGTCTCAGAAAAAAAAAAAAAAGAAGAAAATAATGAGTCTAACAGTGTCACCATCTTTGTATTTACTCATTAGCTCAAGCATGTCCTCCTAGGACTCCATGAACCTATCTATCGAAAGTGTCACCATACGTATTGTATACTTTGCTGTTAGTGGTTAAGCTGTCAACAGTCATCAATATCGAAATGCAAAGCCCAGCTTGAGTTTACCAGTAGTAAAGAAAATGTTAAACACTTTTCAAATGTTTACACTTAAAAGTACTTACTCCAAAAATTCACTAACTCCTTCTATGCAAGCCTGTGTTCAACTGAAAACTAATACCACATGAAATTCCTTTTCAAAAGATTCCATAATCAATTAATATTGAGAAAGAATGTATACCATATCACAATGCACATTATCATAAAAAGGTTCTGAGAAATTTTGAGGCTAAACAAAAACCTATGTTCAACTTTGTTTAACAAATGTTCCCCAGACTTTGTTCTTTTTGCTTTTGGCCTAATATCTATTAACATCTATAGAACTGCAATTCTGAGTTATAAATACATATACAATAAACAAAGTAATATTTATAGATATATTTTAAAGAAATATTAAAGACAAAATCTGTTGAAAACTTTCTGCATTTTCAGTATTAAACAGACTAAAGCATTTCACTAAGCAATCTTGTGAAGATTAACTAGGAGCAAAACTACAAGGGATTATTGTATAGATGAATCTGTTGTATCTCATAAGATGCACAGAGTAGTGTTATTATCTCTAATTAAGGCTGCTGAACAGATGAGTGTGGTGGCTCACGCCTGTAATCCCAGCACTTTAGGAGGCCGAGGCGGGAGGATCACCTGAGGTCAGGAGTTTGAGACCAGCCTGGCCAACATAACGAAACCCCGTCTTTACTAAAATACAAAAAAGTTAGCCAGGCATGGTGGCGAATGCCTGTAGTCCCAGCTACTTGGGAGGCTGAAGCACGAGAATTGCTTGAACCCAGGAGGCGGAGGTTGCAGTGAGCCGAGACTGCGCTACCGCATTCCAGCCTGGGTGATAGGGTGGGTTTCTGTCTCCAAAAAAAAAAAAAAAAAAAAAAAAAAATACTGCTGAAATCTCTTGCATTAAATATAAAAAAAAACTATCACTTCCTTTAAACTTATTTGATCCTTCACCCTGGAAGGATCAAATGAAAAAGGTAATATTGCCCCAAACATATGTAATAGTATATGATTCACAAGCTTTATTTTAAAGCTATTTTACTAATAATTGGAACATATTAAATGTGGCACCCACAGAGAGAGAATGGTATACTGTAATTTTTTTTTTAAAGTTTTTTAGGCCGGGCACAGCGGCTCACGCCTGTAATCCCACCACTTTGGGAGACCAAGGCAGGTGGATCACAAGGTCAGGAGTTTGAGACCAGCCTGGCCAACATGGTGAAACCCCATCTCTACTAAAAATACAAAAATTAGCCGGGTATGGTGGCGGGCACCTGTAATCCCAGCTACTCAGGAGGCTGAGGCAGGTGAATCGCTTGAACCCAAGCGGCGGAATTTGCAGTGAGCCGAGATCATGCCACTGCACTCTAGCCTGGGTGGCAGGGTGAGACTCCATCTCAAAAAAAAAAAAAAAAAAAAAAGTTTTTTAGAGACAGGGTCTTATTCTGTAGCCCAGGCTGGAGTGCAGTGGTGTAATTATAACTCACTGTACCCCTGAACTCCTGGATTCAAGTGATCCTCCCACCTCAGACTCCTGAGTAGCTAAGACTACAAGTGTACACCAGCATGCCCAGCTAATTTTTAAATTTTTTTGTAATGGGGTCTATGTTGCCTAAGCTGACATACTGTAATATTTTATGCAGTCATTCTGATTTTTATCACATAGGCTTAAATATAAAATAACTGATTCTCTCCAGAACTGTGTACAAACACATACACACACACATTCACATACACACAATTGGCTTTTCCACTTTACCATTTTGATACCCTCCCCACGGCACAGCATTTCGTACTTCTGTCTCTCTGGCAGGTAATCCACAGCAACCCCTTTTTTCTTTGGTGTAGTTTTCTGATCAGATTGGTCATCTGAAGCAGACTTATTGACATCTTTTTCTTTAGCCATTATATACTCAAAATATTTTAAGTTACCATTAGCTCTCTGATGTTCAGGATCTATTAGAAGAGAAACAAAGCATGTCCATGGGTAAGTTCATGCTTGTTCAAGCATCAGAATACAGTAATATAAAAATAGGAGACATTATAATTTATCTTCCAAACCAGGTTGCTTTTGTGAGTGAAAGGAGGCACTAATAAAAATTATTATACCAAAATAATAGGTATAAGTTACTACTGCCCCCAAGTAAATCAGGACATATAGTCACCTATATAAAAACAGTTCTGGGCCAGGCCTGGTGGCTCACACCTGTAATCCCAGCATTTTGGGAGACTGAGGTGGGTGGATCACCTGAGGTCAGGAGTTCGAGACCAGCCTGACCAACATAGTGAAACCTCGTCTCTACTAAAAATACAAAATTAGCTGGGCATGGTGGTGGGTGCTTGCAATCCCAGCTACTCAGGAGGCTGAGGCAGGAGAATCACTTGAACCTGGGAGGCGGGGGTTGCAGTGAGCCGAGATCATGCCATTGCACTCCAGCCTGGGCAAAAGGAGTGAAACTCTGTCTCAAAAAAGACAGTTCTGGAGACAGAAACAGCTATTTATTTAAAGGTGGCAACTGGTGCTTTTACTTTGAGAATTTGCTAATCAGCTAAAGGAACTAAGTTCAATTTGATGTCAAATGAAGTTTAAAATCTTACTCATCCTACTTATTTTAAGAAATGAAAAAGATTTTTCCAAGACAGAAAAACAATCACATGAGGAAGACAGGGGATAAGCAATTCAAAAGCAACCTTTACCACAGATACATTATAAATGTAGCCTACTTCTAAGGGCTGAGTGAAGTTCAGTCCCAAATTTCTAAGTAAGAAGGAAAAGGGAAACTAAAGATATAATTTTCGAATAAGCTAGAATCCACTAACTGCCTCAGAATTGCTAGTCATAATTTTGAACTACCTTTTAGTAGAAGAAAAGATGACTACGCTACCCATCTGAGAGGGGAAAAAAAAAAACTAAAGAACCACACACACATAAAAATAAAAAGGCAGAAGAATATATAGAGACTTCACTTGTGACAGTAACTAAGTGTTTAGGATACCTAGGCTTAGATTGTAAAATACTTCTTGTCCTTCAGAAACTGCTCACAATAAATGTTACGATATCCAATATTAACCTAATTTTGTAAAAGCAAAGGAAAAGTGTGTGCAGGGAAGAGGCGTATACACTAAAAGGAAACAAATGTGTAGGTGTCTTTGAGTGACTGGCTTATAGATGACTCTTCTGTATCTTTCTCTGTTTTAATAAATTTTCTATAATGAGTACAAAGTATATTTTAAGTCAAGAGGAAATACCACTGGAAAATACTGAAAGGAAAAAAGATTACTTGAACCAATATCTTGATTTATTATTACCCAACTAAGAAATAACCCAATTATCCAAAGTTCATTTTCAGCAGATCAATCCTTTTGAGCTGTTTGATTCTAACATGCACATATTTTCCTATTTTGTAAAAATAATTTTTAAAGTTTTAAAGCTTCATTATATACCAAAGGCCACCTAAACTTATTATCATACAAATTCTGGACTCCATCTCCAGAGATTACAATTTAGCAGATCTAGGGTAGAGATCAAGAAATTTTCATTTCTAACAAGTATCCAAGTAATTCTGATGCACGTGGTGCTTGGGCCATACTTGAAGAAACACTACATCTCTGTTCAAAGTACTACTGATAAAATTCTCCTAAGGTGTATTTTTCCAACATTTGAATATGATAAATATATTTTCAGCCCATCTATTTTAAATCACTTTATTTTAAAATATGAAATGCAATAAAACATAACACCCTTCAAAGGAAACTGATTAAAATGGCAACATGGTAAACAAACATTTTTGACTTAGTTACGTTAGCTTCAATTTTGAAATTCCTGGAGAATATAGAGCAAAGAAACACAACCACTGTTATAGCACTATTAGGTGAGAAAAATCAGCCATCATTTACTTTGAGAATAAAGAAGAGGATAATGTATATTTAACAAGTAAAGCTCCTGACTTCTAACAAGTAAGAAAATACCATATATAAATGAGGGAAAGACAGAAAAATAGAGAATATATATCCCTCAATATAACTATAACCTTAAATTAGGCCCAGATAACATACCTAGTTCAAGAAGCTTCTTTGTGAGCAAAAGTGCCTTATCCAGGTCTCCCTGCTGATATACCGCATAGCTCAAATAATCTAGAACAGAGACTTTATCTATGGTAGAAATCTCGCCTTCATCCAGTTGCCTTAGGGCTTGTTCCATCCACAGTTCCGTATGGTAATAATCTGCTTCTGTATAGGCCACTTTGCCCAACTCAAAGCAGTCCTCAGCCGTTAGAAAAGATTTGTGTTTCACTCCTATGAAAAGAAAATACAGAGAACTTTAGGAATCTTAACACTACTGTGTATTTATTTAGGACTACACAGCTTTCAAAATGCTGTCTCACTTCTATTTGAAGTTCACAATAATCCTCTGGATAAGCAAAAATTACCCTAATTTTATAAACAATGGAACAATCTATAATATAATGTAGATAAACAAGAATCACACAGCTGGTATTAGGGGACACAGAACCTAGAGAACCCAAGACTGAAATTATCAGCCATCATACCAAAATGAAACATCCATTAAGTTGAAATATACTATTTCCTAACAGTAGGAATTACCATATGAGATACATCTCTTTTTTTTTTTTTTCTTTTGAGACAGAGTCTTGCTCTGTGCCCAGGCTGGAATGCAATGGCACAATCTCAGCTCACCACAACCTCCGCCTCCCAGGTTCAAGTGATTCTCCTGTCTCAGCCTCCTGAGTAGCTGGGATTACAGGCATGTGCCACCATGCCCAGCTAATTTTGTATTTTTAGTAGAGATGGAGTTGATCAGGCTGGTCTCGAACTCCTGATCTCAGGTGATCCACCCGCCTTGGCCTCCCAAAGTGCTGGGATTACAGGCATAAGCCACCGCGCCCGGCCACCATATGAGATATATCTATCTCACCCCTAACCAACAATCTGGGCAAGAGATGAATGTACAGGAGGAGAGGTAAATACGTCAACTGGATTCTTTCTTTTAAACAGCATTAATACGTCATTTAAATACCATAAATTCACTCATTGAAAGATTACAGTAGTTCTTAGTATATTTACAGAGTAGAGCAACCATCACCACAATCTAATTTTAGAACATTTTCATCACTCCAAAAAGAAACCCTGTAACCATTAACAGTCACTACCCATTAACTTCCCCACCTTGCCCCAGCCCTAGACAACCACTAATCTACTTTCTGTCTCTACAAATTTGCCTATTCTGGACATAATGCTACTGTGAACATTTGTGTGTAAGTTTCTATGTGAACATGTTTTCATTTCTTGAGTATATACATATGAATGGAACCGACTGGTCCTATAGCAACTCTACGCTTAATGTTTTGAGGAACTGCCAAACTGTTTTCCAAAGTGGCTACATCATTTTACATTCCCACCAACAAGGTATGAAATTCCAATTTCTCCACATCCTTGCTAATGCTTGTTATTGTCCTTCTTTTTTATTGTAGACATTCTGGTGAGTATGAAGAGGCATTTCATTGTGGTTTTGATTTGCATTTCCCTGGTGACTAATTATGTTGGGCCTATTATCGTGTGCTTATTTCCATTTGTGTATCTTCTTTGGAAAAAATACCTTTTCAAAGCTTTTGCCCATTTAAAAAATTTGGTGGCTAGGCACGGTGGTTTCACACCTGTAATCCAGTGTTTGGGAGGCCAAGGAAGGAGAACTGCTTAAGGCCAGGAGTTTGAGATGAACCTGGACAACGTAATGAGACCCTCATATCTAACAAAAAAAAAAATTTTAGAAATTAGCCAGACATTGTGGTGCATACCTGTAGTCCTCGCTAGCTGAGAGGCTAAGGCAAGAAGAATGCTTAAGCCCAAGAGTTCAAGGTTACAGTGAGCTATGACTGCACCACTGCTTGCACTCTGTTAGAGTTCTTTATTGAGACAGAGTCTCACTCTGTCACCCAGGCTGGAGTGCAGTGACACGATCTCAGCTCACTGCAATCTCCATCTCCCAGGTTCAAGCGATTCTCCTGCCTCAGCCTCCCACGTAGCTGGGATTACAGGCGTGTGCTACCATGCTGGCTAATTTTTGTATTTTTAGTCAAGACGGGGTTTCACCATGTTGGCCAGGCTGGTCTTGAACTCCTGACCTCATGTGATCCACCCACTTCAGCCTCCCAAACTGCTGGGATTACAGGTGTGAGCCACTGCAGGTGCCTGGCTCAGCTACATGATTTTAAAATATTTTTCCCATTCTATGTGTTGTCTTTTCACTCTCTTGATGGTGCACTTTTGAAACTGTGATGAAGTCCAACTTATTAATCTTTCAGCACTTGTGCTTTTGGTGTTATTATGTCAACTCACTTCTGCAGTGAAACTTCTATTTTAAGAAAAGGAGGTATTTGATAGTTCACATGAGATAAAATATAAATAGAAAACACTTCAGAAAATACTTAGTCTCATTCATCACTGAAGAAATTAAAACCACCACAAATAAAAATATTTTAAAATAATGGCCTAGATTTATTGAGGTCTTACTATCTGCCAAGTATTTGTCACTTATTTAATCCTCAAAGCCATCTTATTACAGATGAGGAACTAAAATAGAGGTTAACTAATATGTCCAAGGTCACATGTTTAAAAGTAAGAAATGGAATCTGTTCCATACACCTCCAGAAGTTTGTGCTCCTGATGTTATAACATTAAATGGCAAAACCTAATAGTGGGAGGAAGCAGCAATGTAAACTGGTAACTTTGCTTTTAAGAAATTCAGCAATAAGAGAAAAGAAGAATTTAAACTCTATGACTTAATACTACTATTTTTCAGTTATTTCATTGAGATTTAGTACTAGGGGTTGGGGACCTTCCTGTATAAAAGATTTTTGTGGCTGAAATATATTATAGCTAAAAACTGTAATAAGCTAAAAGCGAGGAAATAAGGAATATATAGGCAGATATATCAATTTAATGGAATAGCATTTTTCATTAAGAAAGATAATTTCAATGCTATAGAGAAAATTATAATAAATTTAAAAATAAAAAATATGAACAAATAAGATACCCTAGGCCAGGCGTGGTGGCTCACGCCTGCAATCCCAGCACTTTGGGAGGCCGAGGCAGGCGGATCACCTGAGGTCGGAAATTCGAGACCAGCCTGGCCAACATGGTGAAACCCTGTCTCTACTAAAAATATAAAAATCAGCCAGGCATGGTGGCGGGTGCCTGTAATCCCAGCTACTCAGGAGGCTGAGGCAGGAGAATCACTTGAACCTGAGAGGCGGAGGTAGCAGTGAGCCAAGATCACGCCATTGCGGTCCAGCCTGGGCAACAACAGTGAAACTCCATCAAAAAATAAATAAATAAATAAATAAAAATTAAAAATACCCCAACAAAGAGCAGGCATATTGGAATGGGAAAAACAAAAGACCTTCCAAAAATCATAAAGATAATCAACGACAGTTCAAAACTCATTAGGCTGGTTAAAATGTAGATTAAGGCCGAGTGCGTGGCTCACGCCTGTAATCCCAGCAGTTTGGGAGGCTGAGGCAGGCGGATCACGAGGTCAGGAGATTGAGACCATCCTGGCTAACACGGTGAAAGCCCGTCTCTACTAAAAATACAAAAACTTCGCCGGGCGTGGTGGCGGATGCCTGTAGTCCCAGCTACTCAGGAGGCTGTGGCAGGAGAATGGTGTGAACCCAGGAGACAGAGCTTGCAGTGAGCCAAGATCACGCCACTGCACTCCAGCCTGAGTGACAGAGCAAGACGCTGTCTCGAAAAAAAAAAAAAAATAGATTAAACACAACTAAAAAGAAAATAATAAATCCAGCAGAGAGAGCTGAATAAATTATCATGGCATAAACTACCCAGAATGCAGTAGAGAGAGATAAAAACATGAAATGCTAGTTAAAACACAAAGACAAGGCCGGGCGCGGTGGCTCACGCCTGTAATCCCAGCACTTTGGGAGGCCGAAGCAGGCAGATCATGAGGTCAGGAGATCGCGATCATCCTGGCTAACATGGTGAAACCCCGTCTCTACTAAAAATAGAAAAAATTAGCCGGGCGTGGTGGTGGGCGCTTGTAGTCCCAGCTACTTGGGAGGCTGAGGCAGGAGAATGGCATGAACCTGGGAGGTGGAGCTTACAGTAAGCCAAGATCGCGCTACTGCACTCCAGCCTGGGCGACGGAGCGAGACTCCATCTCTTAAAAAAAACAAAACACACACAAAGACAAAAAAACTAAAGTCTGTCTACTTGGAATTCTAGAAGAGAACAGAAAGAATATAGATAAGATAGTATTTAAAGAGATAATGGTAGAAAAATTTCCAAAATTAAAATGCATGGAAGTTCAGATTCAGGAAACAAAGAATTCCAAGCCAAACAAAGCACATTTGAGGGCTTCTTAACAATGTGTTTCAGGGAGGAAAATTCCAAAAGGAAAGTCTGAGGTACAATAAAGAATGATGAAAAATGAAAATGGTATACATAAATGCCAGTCTAAATTAAAGAAAAGGGCTGGGCACAGTGGCTCACACCAGTAATTTGAGCACTTTGGGAGGCAGGCGGACTACTTGAGCTCAGGAGATCGAGACCAGCCTGAGCAACATGGCGAAAGGCCGTCTTTACTAAAAATACAAAAAATTAGCCGGGCATGGTAGCACACGCCTGTAATTCCAACTACTGGGGAGGCTGAGGCACGAGAATCGCTTGAACCCGGGAGGCGAGGTTGCAGTGGGCCAAGATTGCACCACTGCACTCCAGTCTGGGTGACAGAGCAAGACTCCGTCCAGGGGAAAAAAAAAAAAAAAGGGGGGGTGAATAAAGACAACATTGATAGGGGCGAAACTAAGGGAAAAAAGAAAGGGGATGGTCATGGGACGCGCTCTAGCAGGGTGGCAATCTTTAGATGGTTATTAAGAAATGGGATGAAAAAAGTAGAAACTGATGGGCGTGAAGACAACAGTGACTCCATCTTGCATGCTAATCTACCATGTTCACTTTTGATTAACCTCAGTCCCACGAATGCCTGCTGATTTCTGCTTTACTTGCTGTCCTTAGTGTAGGAACATGTACCCACTATAAATTCTGCCTTTAGAGCAAAGCAACCTTGATGTTATCACAAAAATTACAGGCTATGACACGCATAGCATTCTGGCCTGTTCTGGAGCTTGCCTTTGTCCCTACAGAGCATGTACATCCTTTCCCTATGGCACTTAAGTCATGGGTCTGGGGACTAACGGTGCAGAGATCTTGCTACTGCCCAAGACCATGCTTCCATCTCTAAGTTTCCCAATAAATCATCCTCTACTGACAATAAGTAAAAAAACTGTAGAACCTCCACAAAATAGAGTAATAACACGTAGCTATAAAAAGAAATGAGGATTTCTATACATGAAGTAATGACTGGGGTATATCAATAAATTAAAGCACCAAAGTACGTAACAGTATTTATAGTATGCTTTTTTTTTTTTTTTTTTTGAGACGAAGTCTCACTCTGTTGCCCAGGCTAAAAATGCAGTGGTGCGATGGCTCACTGCAACCTCCGTGCCCCGCCGGGTTCAAGAAATTCTCGTGCCTCACCCTCCTGAGTAGCTGGGATTACAGGTGCCCACCACCACGCTCAGCTAACTTTTGTATTTTTAGTAGGGATGGTGTTTCACCATATTGGCCAGGCTGGTCTCGAACTCCTGACCTCAGGTGATCCACCCACCTTGGCCTCCCAGAGTGCTGGGATTACAGGTGTGAGCCACCACGCCCAGCCAGTATGCTATCTTTTGTGTTTATGTTGAGAGAATATAGGAGTAGATATATATTTGCTTGTATTTTAAAAAACTGGAAATAGTAAAACTAACAGAATGGTCACATAGAAAAAGGAAGGGAATAGGTTGAAAAGTATAAGAATGAAAGTGAGACTTCTATTAATGTACCTTATTAGTCTAGTTTGGACTGTCAAAGAATTTAAAAGTTTTACATAATTAAAAACAATAAATTGGCTGGGCATGGCGGCTAGAGCCTGTAATCCTGACACTTCGGGAGGCCAAGGCAGGAAGATCTCCTGAGCCAGGGAGTTCAAGACAACCCCGGGCAAAATAATGAGACAATATATTTAAAAAAAAAAAAAAAAGGCTGGGCGCAGTGGCTCATGCCTGTAATCCCAGCACTTTGGGAGGCCAAGGCAGGTGGATCATGAGGTCAGGAGATCGAGACCAACCTGGCTAACATGGTGAAACCCCATCTCTACTAAAAATACAAAAAATTAGCCGGGCATGGTGGCAGGCGCCTATAGTGCCAGCTACTCAGGAGGCTGAGACAGGAGAATGGCGTGAACCCGGGAGGCAGAGCTTGCAGTGAGCTGAGATCACGCCACTGCACTCCAGCCTGGGCGACAGAGCAAGACTCCATCTGAAAAAAAAAATAATAAAATAAAAATAAATAAAATAAAAAAAATAGCCAGGTATGGTGGTACGTGCATGCCTGTAGGCCTAGCTATTTGGGAGGCTGTGACAGGAGGATCCCTTGAGCCCAGGAGTTCAAGGCTGCACTGAGCTATGATCATGCCACTGCACTCCAGGCCGGGCAACAGAACAAGATATTGTTTCTAAAACAAACAAATTAAAACAATGAATCAAAAGAAAAAACGAGGACAATCCCTAAAAATCTGAGGAAATGAAATAAATGAACTCAACTGTATAACATGTTAAGGGCATAGCCACAAAGAGAAATGAATTACCTCAGATGTCTTTAAAACAAGATTTTGACTGATCATATCTAGAGTGATATATTTTAAGGATATAAAGTACAAAAAAACCTGTATTCAGTAGTCTTAATGTTATTAATAGTATGAATAAAATAGTATGAGTTAATAGTATGAATAAAAGAATAATCATGTTAATATCCTTAGGAACCAAATTTTCAGAAGAAAAGAGATATAAATATAAACCCTGTGGTTTTCAATTTGAACCATATGAACTTACATATTTCCTGTCTCTGTTTATGACAAACTATATAGCAATAATCACCCCTAGAACCTAGCTAGACTCTGCTGCTTAAATGTCATCCCTGTTCAAAGCAATCAAGCCTTGCCAGGCAAGGAGTGGAAAACCTGTAGTCCCAGCTACTCAGAAGGCTGAAGCAGGAAGATCACTTGAGCCCAGGAGTTCCAGGCTGTAGTGCACCATGATCGCATCTGTGAATAGCCACTGCACTCCAGCCTGAGCAACATGGCAAGAACCTATCTCTTAAGGGGGGAAAAAGAAGGGCCAAGGCTCATTGAAGAAATGCCTAGTTCCTACTCTGGAATAGAAACCTGGAAAAAAAACTGTGCCAGAAAGCAAGGAAGTTTCCTCTCTATCAAAGAATAATAACACAGTCAATTCAAAAAAACAAGCCTATCTAAAGATGCTCCCCACTGGCCTAAAATGGGATAATCTGAGATCAAAGTAATACTGAATAGGCTGAAATACAAAAAAAAAAAAATAATATCCATATTCATGATATGTCATGAAAATTACAGATCACTACTAAAAATGGTTAGGACACCAACTCATTACTCTGAAAACTGATAAAGACGACTAATTATAGACTTACCCTGCCTTTCCTATATATAGTTCAGGGTAACCAAATGGTTCATGAAGGACGTTCCTGTTTATAGAATTCCAGTTAATAAAAGTAAAAGGAATAATGGAATGAAAAAAATCATCATTTTGTAACCCCTAATGAAATAGTGGTTCTAGGCAATGATCATCAAAGGCTGCCAAAACTAGTAGATAAAACTTAAGGAGAACTTTATATGGAGGGATCAGGCTCTCATCACCTGAACCTCACTCATCAATCAGCATCATAAAAAGTGGGACAGGACATTAGGTGTTGGTTCACGCAGTTCAAAAGAAAGTTCATAGCGCCACCTATGGAGTTAATTTTAAAATTTAACTCGAATCTAATCAAGCCACAAGCTCTAACCAGTGTGTAGGAAACATAGGCATTAAAGGAACATGTTAACCACCAAAGTAGTCAACTCCAGAATGTGGAACATTCCACATAACATATGACTAGGTTTCCCCAGCTAACCAATGTCATAAAGAGAAAGAAAAAAAAGGAAAAGGGAATAAAAGGGACTTAACAGACATAATTTTAAAAAATACAACTGTAAAACAACAACTTTGAGATCACCAGAGAAATAATATTGACTGGGTATTAAATTATATTAAGGAAATACTGTCAATTTGTTAAGCAGGGAGATAGTAAGTGGTTATGTTACTTTTTTAAAAAGACCAGCTGGGCGCAGGTGACTTATACCTATAGTCCCAGCTACTTGGGAGGCTAAGGCAGGAGGAACACTTGAGCCCAAGAGTTCAAGGCTGCAGTGAGCTATAATGGTACCACTGCACTCTAGCCTGAGCAATAAAGTGAGACCCTGTCTCTAAAAAAAAATTAAAAATAAATTACAAAGACCTACTTGAGGCCAGGAATTCAAGACCAGACTGGGCAACATAGCAATAGCCCACCTCTGCAAAAAATTTAAAAATCAGCCAGGTGTGGTGGCACGCACCTATAGTCCCAGCTGTTCAGGAGGCTAAGGCAGCAGGATGGCTTGAGTCCAAAAGTTCAAGCCTGCAGTGAGCTATGATCATGCCAATGCACTCCAGCCTGGCTGATAGAGTGAAATCTTGCCTCAAAAAAATAAATTTTAATAAAGACCTGATCAGTTAGATATGCATGTTGAATTATTTATGGATAAAATGACATGACGTCTAGGATTTGCTCTTAAAATACTCCAACAAAAATGACAGAAAGAAAGGGTGGAAGGAGTAGATAAACCAAGAATGACAAAATGTTTAAAACGTCTGGAGCTTGGTGATGGCATAGGTTCATTAAGTTATTACCTTTATTTTTGTGTATGTGTGACATTTGATATTTTCCATAATAAAAGAAGTTTTATAAATAATGGAAAAAGGAGAAAGTCATGTCCTACAGGGCTCTTTTTATGCTGTTACACAGAAAATCACATAGTTCCCTTTCTGACACTATAAAAAAAAAATGACAGGTATGTGAAAAAACAACAACAAGACTACACAAGAAAATATGACTTCTCCAACAACATTTCTCTCAGAATATACAGTTATGAGACTAAGTCAATATTATACTAGTATAATATTGTATTTGACCAGAAACTACTGGTCAAAGACAGACTAGCCTACATTTTCTCTGATAAAACACATAAAACTGTATATATTTATTAAGTGTCCGATAACATCACAAAGAAAACTGGTAGAGAAACAAACACAATGGTGGTTTCTTTAATAAATTTTGATTGAATACACTTCAAAGAGTCACTAAAATGGCCAGAACCGGACTTAGCTATAACCTATCCAATGGTGGTCACATATGTTTTTAAAAAGATGCTAACAGAAAAGGCATTTATGAGAAATAAATCAAAAGGAAGTAAAGTTATGGGCACGTTTTGCTAGTGATCAGACATTTGCAGACTACAGAAAAGCATGCCCTGGTCTGACAATGAGCTGTTGAATTCCAGTATCGAACAGAGTCCAAGCTTGGAGGTGTATGCACTGGAGGATCACATGACCCAATATAATCAAATATTCAAATCATACAATCATCTCCATTCACTTTTTTTTTTCTGGCCCCCCATTAGTCACTTACAGGCAGTAACTATTATCAGTATACTCCTAAAATGAAGATGAAGACCCACGTTTTGATGTTTTTCCCTTAAATAATTCTCTATCCCGCCTTCCACTCTAGGAAAGGATACTATCTTAGTGCATTTATGCTCCCATAACAAAATACCAAGGACTGGATAATTTATAAAAAAACAAATTTATTTTCTCACAGTTCTAGAGGCTGGGTAGTCCAAGATTCAAAGCACCAGCGGGTTCAATTGTCTAGTGAGGGCTGCTCTCCACTTCCAAGATGGCACCTTGTTGCTGCATCCTCCAGAGGGGAAGAATGCTATGTCCTCACATGGTGAAGGCTGAAGGGCAAGAGAGCTAGTGGCTGCATAAAGCCTCTTTCATAAGGGCCTTAAATCCCATTCCTGTAGGCCCCACCTCTTAATACCATCACACTGGCCATGAAGTTTCACCACCTAAATTTTGGATGGACATAGTCCAACAACAGCAGATGCTAAGAAACTAACTTCTTAATAGTTTAACATGAGTTAGTTCCAGAAACTAAAGATGCATATTAAATTTTAACAATGCTATTATTTTTTCGGTTACGAGAACTAGTAAACTGAGAAGACAAGCTCATAATGCAGCAATTATAAATGTTTCTCTTAGGGACATGCAAAACACATAAGATGACAGTATGCCATTAATCCACGCAGATAGCACCAATAATTTTTTTTACATGACTTGATATTCTGGCAACATTATTTGAACATGCATGGCAGAGACAGTAGAAGATTTTTAGCTATTCTGCTTTGGTAAAGTATTTCTGCTTGTCTTACCTACTGATCTATTAACAATATTAAAGGCAGACTGCCTGGGAATCTGATTTTAAAATAAATCAAAAGTAATGCAGCATTTGAAAAGGAAGGCTGTTTCCAAAGTAGAGAACATGAGAAGAAAAAGTAGGCAAGAAAACAAAGAAGAAAATGAAATAAGGAAAGTGGTATGGGCAGAAAGAGACTGTAAAAAGCTTCATATAAAAAGCAAACCGAGTTTGATGAGAAACAAGAATAAGTTGTAAATTCCTTTGGTTCAAAGGAAGAGGCATAGATGACTGACATGAACATACCAAATTGAATATAATAAACCAAATTGAAAGTAAACTAACACTAAAGAGTCTTTTAATTTATTGTCACAATAGAAACTATAATATCAGACCAGGTACGGTGGCTCTTGCCTGTAACCCCACCACTTTGGGAGGCTGCGGGGTAGGGGGGGGTGGATTGCTTGAGCTCAGGAGTTCGAAACCAGCCTGGACAACATGGCAAAACCCTGTCTCTACAAAAAATACAAAAATTAGCTGCTTGTGGTGGCACATGCCTGTAGTCCTGGCTACTTGGGAGACTGAGGTAGGAGGATCACCTTAGCTTGGGAGGTTGAGGCTGTAGTGAGCTGTGATTGTGCCACTGCACTCCAGCCTGGGCGATAGCAGAGTGAGATCCTGTCTCAAAAAAACAAAATAAAGAAAAGAAAGAAAATAAACTATAATATCATAGGCACTATAGGAAAAACATTATTTAGAAATACATTTTTAGCTAGACGTAGTGGCTCATGCCTTTAACTCCAGCAGTTCGGGAGGCTGAGGTGGACGGAACACTTGAGGTCAAGAGCTGAAAACCAGCCTGGCTGACACGGTGAAACCTCATCTCTACTAAAAATAACAAAATTAGCTGGACATGGTGGTGGGCACCTGTAATCCCAGCTACTTGGGAGGCTGAGGCAGGAGAATCGCTTGAACCCAGGAGGCAGAGGTTGCAGTGAGCCGAGCTGCGCCACTGCACTCCAGCCTGGGTAACAGAGTGAGACTCCATGTCAAAAAAGAAAAAAAAGAAAAAGAAATCGATTTTTATGGTTCATCCGTTAAACTGAGAGAGACACGTAATCCAAAAACTCTTGCACTTCACAAGAATACTTAATGGATCAAAACTTAATTTGTAAGGGATAATTATGTTTAAAATGCACACACTTAGAAGTTAATGTCCCACCTCTGAGGCAGTGTGGTACACTCATAGCTGAGTGAGCTCCAGAGATGTCTGGAGAATCTACTGTTTGCTATAGTTACCTTATTAACTTACCAAGACAGTGATGCAAGTGACCAGAAGGGTGAACATTCAACTTCCACATGAAGCAAATTGAATTTTATACATATGACATTTTCTATTACTGACCCCCACCCCCTAAAAAAAACCACAGCTTAAAAAAAAGCATGATATCTTTGGCAGATATGGATCTATTCAACAAATCAGGGTTGGGAACAAACAATCTGAAAACTGAAGGAAGTCCTTAAGAACTATAAGGACAACACTGATGTCAAAATGCATGTAACCTATCAGATTTTTCATTAAAATACCAACAAAGCATTTCAAAAGATAGGCCCAAAGAGGCAAAAGAAACAGATGAAACTAATCAAGGAGTGATGTGGCATCAATATAAATTCACTAAGCATTTCTCTGACTTTTTTGTTTGAAGAAAATTTAAAATACATGCATCCTTCCTCCCTCACCCCCACCATTTCACACCCAGATTGCTAAAATTTTTAAAGTCTGACAAAACCAAGAGCTGGCAAGGATATGAAGAAATGGGAACTCTCATACAATGCTGGTGACAGTATAAATACATGCTCTGGAAAGCAATCTGGCCACATCTGGTAAGTATGATGAAAAACCAAATACCCTATGATTTCTTATACCCTAAGAGAAAGCCTTGCACGTGAGTACATGGCCACAAAAAGAAATCAACAAAGATGTATCAAACTTCCATTTGATAAAGCAAAAAATTGGACAAAATCTAAATGTACATCCATCCACAGAAGAATGAATAAATAATGTTATACAATACCACATTAGCAGTTAGATGAATCTGATCAACACAGATAAATTTACTGAAAATATTAGGTTAAAAAAAGGTTGTAGAAAGATACATAGAGTATGATGTACTATTGACATAAAATTTAAAAACACAATACAATGGAAAATATATATGATAAAGTATAAAAAGATGACAGGATACGCACCAAGTTCAGAACAGTCATTACCTCTAAACAAGGGAAGGTGCACAAGAAGCCTTCGAACACATTTGTGATATTTGACTATTAACAACAGAAAATAATCTGGGTTGGGGGAGCCTAAAAACTCTTATGCTAGTATTCATGCTATTATTTTTACCACTTATAGGGTATAATGTGATTAGGAAATTTCAGTCATTCTAGTTATAAGGAATTTGCCTGAAAGAAAAGTCAATAAGAACTAGCCCAAAACTGTGATAAAAGAGGAAAAAAGTCAACAAGGAGATAAAAAGCACCTGAGAAAGAATGAATATTGCCCCTAAGACTAAACACAGTGAAATCAGGGTTAAATAATATTCAGGACCATTTTGATGGGAATATAATCATTTTTTAAACAAAACACATATAGTAATCTAAATAACATTTATTACTCACCACCACACATTTGGGAGGCTGAGGTGGGATGTTTTCTTTTTTGCTTTTTGTTTTTTGAGATAGGGGTCTCACTCTGTTGCCCAGGTTGGAGTGTAGTGGCGTGATCACAGCTCACTGCAGCCTTGAACTCCTGGGCTCAAGTGATCCTCCCGTGATATGGTTTGGCTCTGTGTTCACACCCAAATATCACCTTGAATTTTAATAATCCCCACCTATCAAGGGCGGGACAAGGTGGAGATAACTGCATCATGGGGACAGTTCCTCCATGCTGTTCTTGTGACAGTGAGTTCTCATGAGATAGGATGGTTTTATAAGCACCTGGCATTTCCCCTGCTGGCCCTCATTCTCTTTCCTGCCACCCTGTGAAGAAGTGCCTTCTGCCATGATTGTGAGTTTCCTAAGACATCCGTAGCCATGCAGAACTGTGAGTCAATTAAACCTCTTTTTTAAAATAACTTACCCAGTCTTGGGTATTTCTTCATAGCAGTGTGAATACATCCCACCTCAGCCTCCCAAATAGCTAGGACTACAAGCAAGCACCACAACACCCAGCTAAGTTTTCATTTTTTTGTAGAGTCAGGGAATTGCTATGCTGCCCAGGCTGGTCTTGAACTCCTACCCTCAAGGGATCCTTTCCACCTTAGCCTCCCAAAGTGCTGGGATTACAGGCATGAGCCACCATGCCAGCCCTATTTTGTTAAATGGAATCTATCTAGTTGATGAAGCCAGAAATTCCTATCAAGTACATCATCAAATTCTACTATTCTACTCTAATAAGTAGCTTGATAATCTATCCACTACCACCTCTTACTTAAATATTTGCAACAGCCTCCTCCCTGGTTCTTCGTCCCTTGGCCCCAACCCAATCTCCATTCGGCAGCCAGAATGGTTTTCTAAAAGGAAAAATCATAAATTTCCCTTACAAACTTTTTAATAGCTCCGCACTGCACTCAGGACAGTTCAATCTCTTCCACATGGCTTACAAAGCTCTCCAAGAGATGGCTTCTGCTTACCTCTCTGGTCTCAGCTCTCACTACTCTCACAAAGCCAAACCCCCATATCCACCTGGTGCATTCACCTCTTGAACTCTACATTAAGCCATACAAACTACATGTTAGTTATCTGAATATGATATGCTCTCTCCTTTTGACCTTTCTACATGTTCCCTCTGTCTGAAACACTTTTCCCACACCCACTCCTGTCCCCCTCTCCCCCATTTTTCTGGCTAATTCCTGGTCCATTAGATCTCAATTTTTTTAATGTGTATCTTCCAGGAATTCTTCCTTTACATCCCTTATGAGGTCCAGCAATAGGTTTCTTTTGATGTGCTCATATGGTATCCTGAATTTCTCCCATCCAAGCACTCATCTTACTATACTGTAAGAATGTTAAATACCCTAATGGTGAGGGTAGTGTATGTCTTGTTCATTATGTGTCCCCAGTACCTAACATAATAGCTGGCACATATTAAGTATTTAATATCTATTAAAACCTGAAACCAATTTTAAAAATAAGGTTATAATCTTATCAAAAGCGTTATAATGTATAATATTAGTAGAAACTGAAAATTTGCAAATTTGTACATTTCTGGAAGTTCAAATTAATGGAATTATATTCCATCTTAACAGAAATTTTATTTACTATTATACCATGTTTAGTTTTTACCAACGGATACCTTCACCTCAAATAAAGGGAGATGAGCAAGAAAACATTTTGATTAACAACTCATCCCACTGATTTTTTCTTACGGAGAAAATCAATTTCAATGTGAAGACACAGACAACATATTTTATTTCTGCAGCTGACAATAACAGGAGATAGTAGTGGTAATGAGTCACAAACTTTGAAAAAGTGAGGGACGGCAGAAGTAAATTATCATGAAAGCAACTGTAACTTAAAAAGAGGACTTTGCCAAAAATAGGTCAGAAAGTAGGATGTTCCATACTATGGAACACTTTAAACATATGTGGATACCCAAAACATCTTGGCTTTTAATTATTTAACATATAAACTTTGACTATCAATCCCTTATAGCTTTACATACAAAGCTTTCAAATAGTATTAGGTGTTCTGAATAAAAACATTTGGTGAAATGATAGTTTCTTTTCCTTACACACTAAAATTCCCTACTTAAGTTAGTCTCTATCAATACAAGCTTTCAGAGTAACAAGCTAGAAGCTAGAAGCATACCCGTAACTATTAAGCCCTAAGAGAAAGGGAAGGTGATTCTTTAGTCTTCGAAGGCTATGAAACAAACTACAATTTAAAATCTTAAAATGCAAGTCTTTTTTATACTAATATTGTGTTAATGGACTCAACAGAGAAGCTACGTGATAGGTATTTTATAGAATGGAAGAATGATCTTACCTGGAAGATTACCCTTTGAGATGGTATCTGTATCCAAATTGTAGGTATCCTGGAGACGTAACAGAGCTTTGGCTGCCCCAACCTGATCTTCATCATTAGGAAAGTACTGTCTCTGAATGGTTAGGTTAGAGATAAAGCCTTGAAATAGATAAATCAAAGAAAAAAAAGACTGTAGAACCTCATAAACTTCCCATAAAGAGACTTAATAAGGATTGTTCAAAATCTATTTTATTATTTTCTACCACACCATGAAAAGTTCTACATACTCAACAAGAAAAAATTAAATACACTGAATAAGACTTGGCATACTTCTAACTTGTTCAATCTTCCAAAAGCCTAGTGTTGCTTAAGGACTGTGACACTGTTATATAAATTGTATCTGTATTAGCAGGTAAAGATCACCTAACATACTAGTTATGAGTTTTTAGTTATATAACACAGCAAGAAAACAAAGTGCATCCACTAAGTTTGAGAAATGAACACATTTATGGGTCTGAAATGACATTCATTGACAATCAATTATACTTCCATATAACAGATGGTAAGTAAAATATGTGCTCTTAAAGTTGTTTTTTTCTTCCATGTATTACACATTATATAAATATGTAAATATATAAAGTTTGGTGGAATTCTTCAAGGAGAAGGAAGAGATATTAATTATATATTTAAGATCAACAGCCAAGCTAGTTTACTAAAATATATTTAGATCAGTTTAATTATCAAACATGATGTTGATCAACCAAAATTTACAATATATAAACCTAATCTTAGAGGATTTATATAAAGTATGCAAAAATCAAACAAACCAATTACTGATAACTATATAACCCCAAGAAGAATGGATGCTGAACACTCCTTAAGAAACAAAAAATTGGTTTAAAATTTTAATATCAGTATCATTACTTGTGAATAAAAGTTAGGTATGAGACTTCCCTCTCTTCTCATTAACTTATAATCAACTGGTTTTTTTTTTTTTTTTTTGAGACAGTCTCACTCTGTCATCCAGGCTGGAGAGCAGTGGCAGTGGCATGATCTCAGCTCACTGCAACCTCCATCTCCCAGGTTCAAGCAATTATCTTGCCTCAGCCTCCCAGTAGCTGGGATTACAGGCATGTGCCACCACACCTGGCTAATTTTTGTATTTTTAGTAGAGACGGGGTTTCACCATGTTGCCCAGGCTGGTCTCCAACTCCTGGTCTCAAACGATCCACCTGCCTTGGTCTCCCAAAGTGCTGGGATTACAGGCATGAGCAACTGTGTCCAGCCAGCTACGTATTTTGAACAGCAAGAGACCAGGCCTTTTTTTTTTTTTTTTTTGAGATGGAGTCTCGCTCTGTCACCCAGGCTGGAATGCAGCAGTGCAATCTTGGCTCACGGCAACCTCCGACTCCCGGTTCAAGCAATTCTCCTGCCTCAGCCTCCCGACTAGCTGGGATTAAAGGTGCCCACCACCAGGCCCGGCTAACTTTTATATTTTTAGTAGAGACGGGTTTTCACCATGTTGGCTAAGCTCCTCTCGAACTCCTGACCTCAAGTGATCTGCCAGCCTCAGCCTCCCAAACTACTAGGATTACAGGCGTGAAATGAAAATGTACAAATGAACAAATAACTAGAAGCGGGCTAGAGTTTATATCAAGCATATTTTTATGCTGTTTTGTCTCTTTTTAGAGACAGAGTCTTGCCATGTTGCCCAGGCTGAAGTGCAGTGGCTTTTTACCGGTATAATTCCATTATTAGATCAATCATGGGAGTTTTGACCTGCTCTGTTCCCAACAATATTTTTAGTTTTACGACAACTCTCAGTTGCAATCTCTATATGGAATTTTACAAGCAAGTTTTATAAGTTTTATAGAAGGCTATAATATTTCTTATGCTACAAACAAAATTCTAAGAAAAATTAAAATATATATACTCTCTCATAGCATTATAGAATGACTACTACAGATTAAAACAACAAAGTGCCAAGGTTCACATTATAAAACAACTTAGTTCATTACTTGAGAATAAATATATCGATTTCCTTTAAAAAATGTGTTCAGGGGCCAGGAACCATGGCTCACGCGTGTAATCCCTAGCGCTGTGGGAGGCTGAGGTGGAAGGATCACATGAGGCCAAGAATTTGAGATCAGCCTGGGCAACATAGCAAGACCTTGTTTCTAAGAAAGAAAAATTTTTAAATTGGCCTGGCGTGGTGGTCTATGCTTGTAGTGCTAGCTACTGAGGAGGCTGAGGTGGGAGGATTGCTTGAGCCCAGGAGTTCAAAGCTGCAGTGAGCCACCATTGTGCCACTGTACTCCAGCCTGGGCAACAGTTAGACAGTGAGACCCTGTCTCCAAAAAAAAAAAAAAAAAGTTCCCAAGGTGTTATACAGTACAGAAAATAATCACAGGCATTTCCCTCTCACAGTAAACAAGTATTCACAAGTACTTGCCATATTTTTCTTTTCAAGGCTTCCTGATCCCTGTGCATAATAAGTTTACTTCACTGCTTACAAACACTGGTAAGTACCCTTGGAGTATTTTATCTACACAACTAGCTCAGCTCTTTTCCGTCTCTCTCTTCTTTTCTTGGTGGAGCAGGCAGGGGCGGCGGGGGGTGAGGCATAATCCCTTTACCTCCTTAATAAAGTCCAGATTTAGTCTTCTACGTCTGTTATTAAAGTATCTAAAACATTTCAACGCTCTAACTACAAATTGTATTGTATCACTTACTCATTTTTACTGTTTGCAGCCTCAGTTTGATTGTCCACATTGAGCAAACTAATTCTAAACTTCAAAATACTAGATAGAACACAGCTAATACTTCTCTTTATAGTAACACTCCCATCATTTTTTTAAATTGATTGCAGATAAAGACATAAATTTTTAAAGTTTGAAGGTAATCCTAAAATAAAAATGATTACCCTCAGAAATGAAGCTATATGCCAAATAATCTATTCACTTTTGCAGATTTCAAAACAAAAGTCAACAAAAAAAGAAATTACTTCTTTTTTAATCAAAGAATTCAGGATTTTGACTAAATTAACTCTATTCAAACCAAATGCACCCAGGCATAATCCAGTTACAACACTGAACTGAACTGGTTTCCTGGGAACTGAATTTATCATTAATTTTATTATTTCTACATATGGTGGCAATATTACCTTACTCAGGAATCTCTTCAGACTTACCATCTGACATATCCTTAAGGACCAGATTCTCCAACTCACTCCACTCAGTATTCAGACGTTTCATTAATTTGAATGCATTTACTGGATGCCCAACAAATCCTTCTGGATCTTTTGTCGCTGTACTAGTTAGCCGATCTAACTTCTCTGCCCATCTACAGATGTAAAACATAAAAACTGAATA
The DNA here is from genome assembly GCF_028858775.2 of Pan troglodytes. Classification (NCBI taxonomy): domain Eukaryota; kingdom Metazoa; phylum Chordata; class Mammalia; order Primates; family Hominidae; genus Pan; species Pan troglodytes. The sequence goes on from NC_072406.2 coordinate 85,312,099, forward strand.
TTTATATTTCATAGGGAAAAACACAATTTAATGAAACGCTCAGAAAAAAAATGACTAGAAGTTTCTGAGTTCAACTATATCTGTAGTTTCTTTTTAAAGTAAAAGTATACGGTCTCTTTAAAAAGCGACATCCTCTTGGCAGAATCAATACAACTATAGGACTTTATGTTTTAATTTTGTTTCTCCCAAATGGTTACAGTAAATGGAACCTCCCTGTCTTAGTAAAAGTTGTGACTGAATCCCTCCAGTAAAAGTCTAAAAATTTTAGACTTAGGTCCCAGGGCCAAATAACTGATTATTACAAACTACAAATTAGCCCAACCCAAATTCAATTACATGTTCATTTAAATCAACTTATACTAAATTTTTACATCCAGTTTCTAGAAACTGTATCTTAAAATGAAAAACTGAACACTTAGCTACTCATTAAATTAAAGACAGGAATTCTCAGGTCAGGATTAACTATGAACATGAGTCAATTAAAAATAAATTCATATTTGAGAAAAACTGTACCAATTAAATAACACTAACGATACCATCACTATAATCTCTACAATGGAACCATGGGAGTAAAGGATAAGTAGAATTGGAAAACTGCTGCAGCAGGTGGCTTGACTAAGAGGTTAGAGGAGGATAGAAGATATTAGCAATACTTTTAAAATTTATCAGTCAGGCTGGGTGCGGTGGCTCACGCCTGTAATCCCAGCACTCTGGGAGGCTGAGGAGGGCAGATCACCTGAGGTCAGGAGTTCGAGACCAGCCTGGCCAACATGGCAAAACCCCGTCTCTACTAAAAAATTACCCGGGCATGGTGGCGCACACCTGTAATCCCAGCTACTTGGGAGGCTGAGGCAAGAGAATCACTTGAACCTGGAAGGTGGAGGTTGCAGTGAGCCACGATCATGCCACTGCACTCCAGCCTGGGCAACAGAGCAAGACTCTGTCGCAAAAAAAAAAAAAAAAAAAAAAATGTATCAGTCAGCTTCCTGTATCCATCCATATTCTTTTTTTTTTTTTTTTTTTGAGATAGAGTCTGGCTCTGTAGCCCAGGCTGGAGTGCAGTGGCACAATCTTGGCTCACTGCAGCCTGGTCCACCTCCCGGGTTCAAGTGATTCTCCCACCTTAGCCTCCCAAGCAGCTGGGATTACAGGCACATGCTACCACACCCGACTGGTTTTGTGTTTTTAGTAGAGACAGGGTTTCACCACATTGGCCAGGCTGGCCTCGAACTCCTGGCCTCAAGTGATCCACCCTCCTCGGCCTCCCAAAGTGCTGGGATTACAGGCATGAGCCACCGCATCCGGCTGGTATCTATCCATATTCTTATCTCAACCCATATTCTTCCATGTGAAAGTTGGCCCAAGCCTAACTTATTCTCTATACTCCTATTTTAGCCATTTCAACTGGCTTTGTAAGACTCAAAAATGGGTTTCATTTCTACTTAAAGAATATTTTAGCTTGAGAAAGAAAACATCCAGGTTGAGTCAGAGTCATAATAAGCAAACATTTTGCTTACTTTTTTATTTGTTCTAACTTGTCCTCTTCTGCCTTAATATAATCTTTCAGAGAAGTCACCAGATCTTTCTCAGTATGGATCAAATCAGTCATCTGACCTAGAAGGGGAAGAAGGTTATCAAATACTCATATCCTTCAACACAAGTATGTTAAGAATAAGAATGATTGAGACTGTTTCATTCTATGAGACAATTTAACTGGCATGAATCAGATATGCTGGAGACTATCTTTTCTTCCTTTTTACCAGATAAACCAAAATAAAGCCAAAAACTTTTCTAATCAACTGTTCCAGTTCTAATTTTTAAGCCACTTAATTTTGCAAGCTTTAGACTGTGCTAGCAAATTGTCTTTATATCTACAAATGTATTTTTAAATTGCAAATCAACACTACTTTCCAAAGATTAATGTTTCTTCACCTTTACCTTTACTTCTTTAGTTCCCCTTTACCTTACCTTTGTTTTTGAGACTAATTAGAATTAAATTTTTATTTAATAAATAAAAGCCACACTAAAAAAGTTCCAAATAATCTGTTATTTATAACAGGATGCAAGAACCCATCATTTTATATACTGGAATCAAGAGTCATAAGTATATAATACTTATGGGCCAGGCGTGGCAGCTCATGCCTGTCGTAATCCCAGCACTTTGGAGGCCCAGCCAGGAGAATCCCTTGAGGCCAGGAGTTGAAGACCAGCCTGGTCAACATGGTGAGACCCTGTCTCTATTCAAAATAATAATGATAAAATATTTTTTAAGTTATAAATACAAAAAAAAACTTGTGTTCACAGTAGATTAAGTGGAAAAAGCAGATTAGATATATATGCAGTATATTACTTGTATATCTGTGCACTGAAAAAGACTAAGTATATGCATTAAATTATTTTAACTTCAATATGTATCATTTTTGTAATAAAAAATAAAGAAAATGTCAAATTATTAAAAAAGGACCTTTTAGGGGGCAGGGAATAAACCTATACTCTGGGAATACACTGTATTTGTTTTTGCTGATTTTAAAACACTAAAAAATGGAAATTAAAAAATGCAAAACCAACAAAAATCAACAAGTAGTAAGACTTACCAATTGAAGTAAAAAAGCCTGGATGAGCCAAAGACTGGGGAAGCAGAATTCCTATAATTAATATATACCAGATCATCTTGGAAGACTTAATTTTACAGGATCACACACCTACAAAAGAGAGAGAGAAATGCAGCCATTACTTAAAAAATACAAAGAGAAGGAAAAGTTCCTTATCTATTATTTCTATGAAAAAGTAAAAGATTCCAAGGTTGCCCATAAAATTGATGTTAGTTATTATCAATTGTTTAATAATAGCTACTATCTTGTTTTTCATATAATGAGAGTACTACCATGACATTTCTTTTTTGTGGTTTTTTCTTTTGAAACAGAGTCTCTGTCGCCCAGGCTGGAGTGCCATGGTGTGATCTTGGCTCACGGCAACCTTCACCTCCCGGGTTCAAGCGATTCTCATGCCTCAGCCTCCTAAGTAGTTGGGACCAAAGGTGTGTGCCACCACACCTAGCTAACTTTTTGTCTTTTTAGCAGAGACAAGGTTTTGCTATGTTGGCCAGGCTGGTCTCGAACTCCTGGCCTCAAGTTATCCACCCGCCTCAGCCTCCCAAAGTGCTGGGATTATAAGTGTGAGCCAATGCACCCATATTAGAGAAAAATGTATGTTTGTTATCACCTGATAATTTATGCTTAAAAATTCAAGCTGAGTTTGTTCTCCTTAGTCACTATTACAATTAGAGTAATTGAATAGTAGGTGGCTTTTTCATATAGCCTGAAAAATAAGTTTTCTCTGTGATTTAGACCTATCCTATGACTTTCTCATAAAAATGTACCAACTTATCAATTTAAATATTAAATATTACCAATACATTTTCAAAATGTTAGAATACATTTTAAAGGAAAAATATTTCAGAGCTTTCTGTTAATCCTTAAAATTCCTAATTTGTTCCATCTTTTTCATATATATTTTATATATATATATATATATATATAGTGTGTGTGTGTGTGTATGTGTGTATGTGTGTGTGTGACAGTCTCAAAACTCCTGACCTCAGGTGATCCGCCCACCTCATCCTCCCAAAGTTCTAGGGTTACAGGCGTGAGCCACGGCACCCGGCCCATCTTTTTCCTATATAGCTTAACTTTTTAAAATAAATTCAATCAAAAGTTGTAGATTTGGGGTCAATAAAATGTTCTAAAATTGACTGGCCAGGCACAGTGGCAGGTGCCTGGAGTCCCAGCTACTTGGGAGGCTGAGGCAGGAGGATCACTTGAACCCAGGAGTTCAAAGCCAGCTTGGGCAATATAGCAAGACCCCATCTCTAAAAAACATGAATAAATAAAATAAAATTGACTGTGGTGACTGATGGTGGAATGACTCTGTGAAAGTACTAAAAACCATTGAATCATGAATACTAAATGGGTGAATTATAAGGTATATGAATTATATTGCAATGACACTGTTCTCTTGGTTTGACTTAGTTTGGTTTTTTAAGAGACAGGGGTCTTGCTATGTTGTCCAAGTTGAACTCAAACTCCTGGGCTCAAATCATCCTCCCACCTCAGCCTCCTGAGTAGCTGGAAATACAGGTCTGTACCACTGTGCCTGTTTTTTTTTTTTTTTTAAGTTGTAGAGAATCCAAAACGAATAAACAGCCATGTCCATTTAAACTAGTATTTTCTCTCAAAGGACCCAGCCTTCAGTTTTGTTTCTCTTATCAACTGTGTTCTATGTAAAAAAAACTTAGCCTAAGACATGTCTATGGCCTCTTTTCTTTTTTTAAACCTGGCAGCAAAGCCCATTTGTGTTTTTCCTCTATATCCATGATAGCACCGTCTTTTCTAGTGAGGATTCTTCATGGCAGATGAGGATATAAACTAACCAACAGAAAGGCTTTACCTCACTTTCCCAGATGCCCTGCTAGCACTCTTCTCTTGCTCCTTCTCCCCTACAAACATGAACTTTGTCTTTCTTATTACCTTACAGGAGAATAAGTTACCATTACAGTATAGTTTGCCCCAGTTAACAGGCTCCCATTAGTTACCCTGACTTGTCAACCTGTTTCTCTTTGTGCAGGCCCCTCTGACTCGTCTTCCTATGTGACGTGAGCTAAACCAAAAGGCTCAGGTTCAAATTGAAAGCTCCCTGTTCTACAAGAGCTAAAAAATAACCCCACTGCCCCCTAACTTGAATCTCAATAAAAACAGATCACCACAAAAACTGGAAGTACTCCTTAGTCTCCTCCCTCGAGTTTGCTGCAAACTTCCAGATACTTCCAGAACCACACAGTAAGGAAATACACTGCTCTTTTGGCTACCTTACAGTGATTTGGGGAAGGCTTCTAGAATGTAGCAGATGTAGACACTTCCTCTCCTGGGCTCCTGCCAAAGCACAAGGCTTTTTGAAAAGCCTGAGCCGTCTGAAGAGTCTAGAATTTTCTGTTTAAACAGACTTCTATTCTAATTTTCTTCATGGATAAATGCTATTTGCAGAAAATATAAATGTTTTCACTGTTAACAGAAGGCTAATCACAAATGTTGTCTAAACTTTTAACTCTGATAAGAGAGTTTAGATTTGTCAGAAAAGAGGTTATTTTGCCATTGCTAAAATATATTGTCACTAAAGTTTTTTTGTCATCTTTCATTGTCCTTAAATCTCACAAGGAATTAAAAACCATTAGCCTACAGAAATAACTAAAAAGCAGCTTAAGATGGTATTTTTCTTCGAATAGCTTGAAAATATTTTAAGAATGACAGAGCCTACATAAAAATTCAAAACAATCGTAAAAAGAATAAATATCTTTACCTTACATCATGTTTCAAAATGAATTCTAGGATGGATTAAATAGTTATAATCAACAAAACAAAGTAAAACAAATAGCAACAACAGAATAGTTATCAGATCTCTAAAAGCAGAGAATTTCTAAACTTAAAAATAAGAAAATGCCTGGGCACAGTGGTTCACACCTGTAATCCCAGTACTTTGGGAGGCCAAGGAAAGAGGATCACTTGAGCTCAGGAGTTTGAGACCAGACCGGGCAACATAGCAAGACTTCATCTCTACAAAAAAAAAAAATCAAAAAATTAGCTGGGTACGGTGGCATACACCTGTGGTCCCAGCTACTTGGGAGGCTAACGTAGGAGGATCACTTGAGACCAGGAAGTTGAGGCTACAGTGAGCCATGATCTTGTCACTGCTCTCCAGTCTGGGCAATAAAGTGAGACCCCATCTCAAAAAAAAAAAAAAGAGAGAAAGAAAACAACCTGTCAAAAGCCAGATGGAATTTGAATACACAAAATAAGCTTATGTGTAAAAAAAAAAAAAAAAAAAAAAAACCTTTAAAACTCAAACTAGAAAACCATTTAAAGAAAATAGAGCACTTTTAAGGAGTTCATACAAATCAATAAGAAAACCACTAAGATGTTAATAGACAAGTAGATATAGAACTTGGAACTCACAAAAAGGAAAAGTAGTTAGCTCAACAAAAAATGCTCAAACTTATTAGTAATTAATGACACAAAATAAGAAACCATTTTTGCCCATCAAGTGAACAATTAACAAACAAAATTATTTAATGTTGTTATATGCCAAGAAACTTAAAATGAACACATCCTTTAACTTGTAGAGTTAAATGAAAAAACAAGATTTTAAAATTATCATACAACCTTGGTGGAATCTATATTGACTAAGATTATGTTTTCATTACCCCAACACAAAGTTATAAATAAATTAACACTGGTCAAAACAAAGAAAAAATTAACATCATAATACAGTCATAACTATGCAAGAACATATGCAGAGGAAATTCACCAAAGTGTAATTGTCTCTGGTTAGCAAAACAGTAGGTAATTTTTTTTTTTTTTTTTTTGGAGACAGAGTCTCATTCTGTTGCCCAGGCTGGAGTGTAGTAGCGCAATCTCAGCTCACTGCAACCTCCGCCTCCCGGGTTCTAGCGATTCTCCTGCTTCAGCCTCCCAAGTAGCTGGGATTATAGGCACCTGCCAACACGCCCAGCTAATTTTTGTATTTTTAGTAGAGACGGGGTTTTGCCACATTGGCCAGGCTGGTCTCAAACTCCTGACCTCAGGTGATCTGCCTGCCTCGGCCTCCTAAAGTGCTGGGATTACAGGCGTGAGCCACCGCGCCCGGCTGGTAATTTTCTTTTATATCTCTGTATTTTCCAGACCTCCTATAATATATTTTTATAGTGACAAAAAAATTAACTTCGTACAAAATAATAAACCTAAAGCATTAACTCTCATATTAAGATACCCTAAACTTTTAAAGAAGTAGTTAATTACTCTCTAACAAAAGAGTAGCTAACAAATAATATAAGGTTTTGAGCATGTTCCATCTTGTAGTTCTATAAGCCTCTACATTTCACTTTCTCTTTTTCAAAGATACTTAAGCCTAAACTGGGTGCAGTGGCTCATGCCTGTAATCCCAACACTTTGGGAGGCTAAGGTGGGAGGATCACTGTAGGCCAGGAGTTCGAAACCAGCCCAGGCAACACAAGGAGACCCCAACTCTATAAAAAATTTTTAAAAATAGCCAGGTGTGGTAGTAGTCCCAGCTACTCAGTAGGTTGAGGCTGGAGGATCACTTGAGCCTGGGAGGTAGAGGCTGCAGCGGGCCATGAATGTGCTACTGCACTCTAGCCTGGGTGACAGAGACTCTATACCCGTAAAAACAACACTAAGGCCAGGAGCGGTGGCTCACGCCTGTAATCCCAGCACTTTGGGAGGCCAAGGTGGATGGATCATCTGAGGTGAGGAGTTCAAAACCAGCCTGGCCAACATGGTGAAACCCCGTCTCTACCAAAAATACAAAAATTAGCCGGGCGTGGTGGCAGGCGCCTATAATCCCAGCTACTCAGGAGGCTGGGGCAGGAGAATCGCTTGAACCCAGGAGGCGGAGGTTCCTGTGGGCCGAGATCTCGCCATTGCACTCCAGCCTGGGAGACAAGAGTGAGACTTTGTCTCAAAATAAATAAATAAATAAATAACAATAAAAATAAAAATAACGATACTTTGAAAGCAACCCTATTATCTAGCAGTGAACTAGGCTGCCAAAGTAGCACACTTTCCCATTCTATTTCCTCCTACACTTAGATATAAGACCTAGACTAGGTCAATCATTGACTTTCATTCTCATTAACATAACGGTTGAGGGATGGCCTCGTGAATGGTAGAAAGCAGCTCTTTCTGGAGTTGCTAAGCTCAGAGGATGTGAACTTGGGGCTCTCCTGTGACCATTTTTCTCACTTGTCTAGGATCTATAAACAGGACAAAGTCATACAGAGACAAACAGTTTCAAGCCCCAGGGCCCTGATTCTTTGCAACTATTGCTTTGAATCTGTAAGCTACTACAATAATCTCCCAGCCCACCTAAGAAAGCCTTTAAATTCCTTTTTGCTTAAGCTAATTCAAGTTGGATTTCTGTCACTTACAATAGGAAGTTCAGACCCATACAACATTATTCCAAACTAACATGCCTACCCAAGCTAGATAATAAAAATGAAGATAGACCTATATGGCAGTGGTTCTCAAACTTTAGCTCTATCAGAATCACCTACAGGTCTGAAAAGTCGAGATAATTTGCACAAGTTTCCAGGCAATGCTGATAGTGCTGGCTGGGAGATCACAGTCTGAGAACCACTGGATACAGCAAACAACCCTATGAAATCACCTCTGCATTTAAAATAGATTTTACTTCAATTTATCTTATGTAAAAGTATAACTGAATGTCTAATTACTCTAGAGAATGGTTCTCTAATCTGTTTTAGCACTATGTCTCATTCATCCACATTCATTCAGAAACTTTAAGTGACATGTTAATAGCCAAACGTATCAATCACAGGTTTTTTTAACAATGGTTTCTAGCCGGGCATGGTGGCTCACACCTGTAATCCCAGTACTTTGGGAGGCAGAAGCGGGCAGGCAGATTGCTTGAGGTCAGGAGTTTGAGACCAGCCTGGCTAACACAGTGAAACCCCGTCTCTACTAAAAATACAAAAAATTAGCCAGGCATGTTGGCACACACCTGTAGTCCCAGCTACTCGGGAGGCTGAGGCAGGAGAATCACTTGAACCTGGGAGGTGGAGGTTGCAGTGAGCTGAGATTGCGCCACTGCACTCCAGCCTGGGCAACAGAGCGAGACTCCATCTCAAAAACAAAAACAAAACAAACAAACAATGGTTTCCTTATGGTGTCTCGCTTCTATTTATTCTACCTTCATTCAGAAAGCAGCTTGCAAAGAGAAACATTATAGAACATTTAAGAGTCAAGTATCCCAAAAGACATTATGACTTTATCAAAAATTATAAAATATAAATGCCTCCTGTTCTAAATCTTCAAACAAGCTTGAAAAAGAAATTAATGGGTCAAAATGGATGCAATCTCCTTTAAAAGAAAGACTAATCTCAGATAGCATCCCTGAAAAGACTTGTCTTAATTTTTAAAAAGACAAAGAGGAGGGAGGGAGGAGGAATAGGAGGAAGAAAGAAAAGAAAACCCAAGAAGAGTCAAAGATCCAAAGATAAACTTACACTGGAATAAAACTTGGTGTTGCAACAGTATGAGTAAGTTATTGATAATATTTAGGTTATTGGTTAGATAGGTTCAAAAGTGTTTATTATATAATTTTTGTAACATACATGTATATTACTTATAATGTTTGGTAGCATATTAAATTTTTTAAACTATAAGAAAAAAAGCAGTATGGAAGAAATCCTACCAGAAAACATTTTCAGGTAGGCCTGGATAAAAATAAATGTGAAGTTTACATTCATCCAAACACAAAACTTTCCTACAGTTCTTATTCCAGGGAAGTCCAGTCCCACAGACTCAACAGGTCAATCAAACCTGGGAACAGATCTTAAAAGTTCTACCATATAGTAAATACAAATGATCCCCAACATAGGACAGTTTGACTTAGGATTTTTCAACTTTATGATGGTGCAAAAGTGATATACCATTCAATAAAAAACATACTTTGGGCCGGGCACAGTGGCTGACGCCTGTAATCCCAGCACTTTGGGAGGCGGAGGCTGGCGGATCACGAGGTCAGGAGTTCGAGACCAGCCTGACAAACAGGGTGAAACCCTGTCTCTACTATGGGCGTGGTAGCGTGTGCCTCCAATTCCAGTAACTCAGGAGGCTGAGGCAGAAGAATCGCCTGAACCTGGGAGGTGGAGTTTACAGTGAGCCAAGATGGCACCACCACACTATAGCCTGGTCAACAGAGCGAGACTCCGTCTCAAAACAAAAACAAAACATACTTTGACCCCACAACCATTCTGTGGTTCACTTTCGGTACAATATTCAATAAATTACACGAGCTATTCAACACTTTATTATAAAATAGGCTTTGTTAGATGATTTTGCCCAACTGTAGGCTAATTTAAGTGTTCTGTTTTGAGCACGTTTAAGGTGTGCTAGGCTAAGCTATGATGTTCATCTTACAGTATTTTCAACTTACAGTTGGTTTATCAGGACACAGCCCCATAAGTCAAGGAGCATCTATATTTACATTGAGTTATGAGGAGTCATTGAATTTTAAGTACAAGTTATCCAGTGAATTACTAGGACAGGGCATCTGGTAAATAATTCTATCAGCGTTTTGGTCAAATATTTTTCTTCCAAGAAAAAGTTGTAAAATTTTCAAAAGTTTATATCTCCCAGACAAATCATTCAAAAATTAATAAGGCAGACTAAAGAGTGCTTGATATTCTTTTTAAGCTAGTCAAGTAAAGCAATGGGAGTGCAGAAAAAACAAAGAAACCTGTAACTCATTGTGATCAATTAGTTGTAAACACCATTGCACTTAGTCCAGCCAAGAATGCTTGATATTCTAAACTAAACTTTCTCTGACACTTAAAATTTTCCACAGGGGTTCTTTTAACCTTCGACATTTGTTCCAAACCTTCTTTTAGAAGGCTCCAACTTTATTTTTCCTCATACAGATTCAACTGTTGGTCCTCCTGAAATCTGTTTCAGACTTTTAATGTTTCTGACAGTTTTCATGGTCAACACAAAAGAACACCACAAATTCAGGCTCCTAAATCAGGCCATTATAATGTGCTCTATGTCAAAACTTGGCATGTCTTTTCCATCTTAACAGGATGTATCTTCCAAGACAAGTAAGAGTAATTACTAATAGAATTAGTTATATTTCTGTTCTTCCCTATAATCCCTCTGCAAATTGCCATTGTTTTTACTTAACTCCATGAATTCCAGTCATACTTCTGTTCTTAAAAGACAGTGAGCTACATGTCTAGTACTTACAATCTGATGGACAAATACTTTAATGCTATGACCAACTTTTCTATCACAAATTCAGAAATCACGCTAGCTTCTTTCCCTCACTTTCTGTACTAGGGTAGTGAACTGTACTGAGCAGTATTGTAGCACTTATTGGCATAATTCCAAATGAAAAGCATTTCAAGATTCATATTAGAAGTCAGCTCTAAGTTAAGATATTGCCCTTAACTGAAAGTGCTACACAGGCTGTCTTTTGGAAGTTCTTCCTAAGTCTTTCCTGTCAGAAAGAACGTTAAGATGAGATCATTTCAAAAATACACACTTATGTTTTGCTTATGACACCTCCTCCACCCCTTTTCTCTTTCTTCAAGAAACTGACCCCTTTTACCTTTTTCTGGCACTCTATTCTACCTTTAATTCATCCCCATACAGCACGATACTTATCCCTAACCAAATGGCTATTCAAAGTTCTAGTAGTTCTGAATGCCTGAACTACATAAAGTTCAAGTGACAGAGTGGAACTTGGTCTCAAAAAAAAGAATATATTTGCCTACATATGTAACACGTTTTTTAAATTTAATACAATAATTAAAAGAACTCAAAAAAATGTTAAATGAGAGGTGGAATCACAGTTGTTTTTCTCTTCCCTCAACATCTACACTTCTTTGATAAACATTATTTTTAATTTAAAAAAATTCTATTTCTGTAAATAAACAAGCTAACAAAAAAACAAAGTTTAAGTAAATAGATAAATCATAGAGTTAGCAAAATCCCAAATGATGAATTCCACAGCTCTGCTTCTAGCTGGCATAATACCACCATCAATCCCTTTTGTTCCCAAACAAATTTCACCTATTTTTGATTTAAACAAGAAGTTCTGATAAGACACCTTTGGTTTTTTCACCACCCTAAGGATACAAGTAAAAAGTTTAAAAGTTTTGTACAATATGCACTTTAGATTTCTTAAACTTAAATATAAATTATGAAGTGAAGTAAGGCAAACAATTCCAAATTCAGAAGTTTTCATGAAACTTCATTCAAGACTAATTGTATTGTTTGGGGGTCTGGCTTTGTTGCCCAGTCTGGAGTGCAGTGGAGCAATCACAGCTGACTACAGCCTCGACCTACAGGGCTCAAGTGATCCTTCCACCTCAGCTTCCTGAGTAGCTTGGACTACAGGCTTGTGCCACCACGACCGGCCAATTTTTTAAATTTCTTTTATTTGTTGTAGAGTTGGGATCTCCTTATGTTGCCCAGGCTAGTCTCCAACTCCAACTCCAGGCTAGTCTCAAGCAGTCTTCCCGCCTGAGCCTCCCAATGTGCTGGGATTACAGATGTGAGCCACCGTGCCCAGACCGAGATTGAATTTTATACAGCAGTTATACTACTTGAAAAATGACCATTTGGGGAAAAAAACTGGCATTCTCTTTAGAAAATGACCGTTATATACAAAGAATAACCAATCACAGGAAACAATTTTAAAAAGCTCATTTGCAACAGCAACACTTAATTACCTGGGAATAAACAAGATAACTTTAAATTTACCCTAAAATTAACACATTAAGACCATTTTGAAGTTTAAGACAATAAACTGGCCAGGCTTGGTGGCTCATGCCACCAAGGTGCAATCCCAGCACTTTGGGAGGCCAAGAAGGAAGGATCACTTGAGCTCAAGAGTTCGAGACCAGCCTTGGCAACATGGTGAAACCCAGTCTTTACAAAAAAATAAAAAAATTAGCCGGGCATGGTGGCATGCTCCTATAGTCCCAGCAACTCAGGAGGCTGAGGTGGAAGGATTGCTTGAACCCAGGAGGCAGAGGGTACTCTAAGCCATGATTGTGCCACTGCACTCTAGCCTGGGTGACAGAGTGAGTCCATCTCATTTTTAAAAAAAATTATTTTCATAACCTTGGATTAGGCAATTAATCATAACGCCTAGGCAATAGTTTCTTAGATATGACGCCTAAAGCACAAGAAGCCAAAGAAATAAATTGAACTTTGCCAAAATCTAAAACTGCTGTGCTTCAAGAAAGTGAAGACAATGTAAAAAAGTATTTGCGAATCACATTTCCGATAGCATCAGGTTTAGTATCCAAATATATAAAGAACTTAGAACTCAATAATTTTTTTTTTTTTTTTGAGACAGAGTTTTGCTCTTGTTGCCCAGGCTGGAGTGCAATGGCACAATCTCAGCTCACTGCAACCTCCACCTCCTGGGTTCAAGTGATTCTCCTGCCTCAGCCTCCCGAGTAGCTGGGATTACAGTCATGTGCCACCACGCCTGGCTAATTTTGTATTTTTAGTAGAGACGGAGTTTCTCCATGTTGGTCAGGCTGGTCTTGAACTCCCAACCTCAGGTGATATGCCCACCTCAGCCTCCCAAAGTGCTGGGATTACAGGAGTGACCCACCGCACCCGGCCAGTAATTTTTTTTTAATGGGCAAAGGATTTGAATAGACATTTCTCCAAAGAGGCAAGTACATGAAAAGATGTTCAACATCATTCATCACTATGAAAATGCAAATCAATTTCACAATGAGATACCACTTCACTGCCACTTTGATGGCTACAGTAAAAAATGACTAGCTGGGTACAGTGGCATACGCCTGTAGTTCTATCTACTTGGGAGACTGAGGCAGGAGGATCACTGGAGTCTAGGAGTTTGAGCATATAACTGCACTATGATTGCACCTGTGAATGGCCACTGTACTCCAACCTGGGCAACACAGTAAGACTTCATCTCTTTAAAACAAAAAGTGACACACAATTACAAGTATTGACAAGGACACAGAGAAACTGGAACTCTGATACATTGCTGGTAAAAATGTAAAATGAGGCAGTTGGTCTGGAAAACAGTTTAGTTCCTCAAAAAAGCTGAACAGAATAACCATATGGCCCAGATATTTCACTCATAGGTCTATATCCAAAAGAAATGAGAACACATGCCCAGGCAAAAACTTTTGCATGAATGTTCATGGCAGCAGCATTATTCATAATAGCCAAAAGGGTGGAAATAACCCAAATACCCATTGGTGGGTAAACAAAGTGTGGTCTATCCGTACAATGGAATATTATTTGGCTATAAACAGAAATGAAGTACTGATATATGTTATAACACAAATGAACCTTGAAAACATTAAGTAAAATAATCTCTAGAGACAAAAAGTAGATTAGTGGTTGCCCAGGGTTAGGCAAGGGACAATGGGAGTGACTGCTACTGGCTCTGGGGTTTCTTTTTGGAGTGATATAAATGTTTTAAAATTGATTGTTGTGGTAACACAACTGTGAATATATTAAAAGCCACTGAAATGTATACTTTAAAGGGAAAATTGCACGGTACGTGAATTATTACTCAATAAAACTGTTTTTAAAAAATTAAAAAGAAAACAGGCTGGGAGCGGTGGCTCACGCCTGTAATCCCGGCACTTTGGGAGGCTGAGGCAGGCAGATCACTTGAGGTCAGGAGTTCAAGACCAACCTGGCCAACATGGTGAAACCCCATCTCTACTAAAAATACAAAAATTAGCCAGGCGTGGTGGCACATGCCTGTAAATCCCAGCTACTTGGGAGGCTGAGGCAGGAGAATTGCTTGAACCCAGGAGGTGGAGGTTGCAGTGAGCCGAGATTGTGTCACTGCACTCCAGCCTGGGCAAAAGAGTGAGAGTGCATCTCAAAAAAAAAAAAAAAGGAAATCAACCTAAGTTCTCATTTCACTTGGGTAAATACCTAGGAGCGGGAATGTTGGGTCATATGACAAGTATATATTTACCTTCATAAAAAACTGCCAAACGTTTCTCCAAAGTAGCTATACTATTTGCCCTTCCAACAGCAAAGGATGAAAGTTTCCATTGCTCCCATTCTTACCAGCATTTTGTATTGCCGTGTTTTCCTTAGTTTCTCTTAATATCTTAATTTTCACAATAGACATATAGTACTATCTCATTATGGGTTTAATTTGCAATTCCATAATTACTAATGATGTTTAATGCCTTTCATTATTTTTTTTTTTTTTTTTTTTTTGAGACAGAGTCTCACTCTGTCGCCCAGGCTGGAATGCAGTGGCACAATCTTGTCTCACTGCAACCTCCACCTCCTGGGTTCAAGTGATTGTCGTGTCTCAGCCTCCTGGGTAGCTGGGATTACAGGCACGTGCCACCACACCTGACCAATTTTGTATTTTTAGTAGAGACGGTTTCGCTATGTTGGCCGGGCTAGTCTT
Organism: Pan troglodytes; assembly: GCF_028858775.2. Lineage (NCBI taxonomy): Eukaryota > Metazoa > Chordata > Mammalia > Primates > Hominidae > Pan > Pan troglodytes. The sequence goes on from NC_072406.2 coordinate 85,327,126, forward strand.
GAACTCCTGACCTCAGATGGTCCACCCACTTCAGCTTCCCAAAGTGCTGGGATTACAGGCACGAGCCACCATGCCTGGCCTATGTTTAACACCTTTTGGGGTGTTTATCTGCTGTTCATACACCTTCCTGCATAGTGTCTACTCAAATCTTTTGCTCTTTTTAATTAGGTTGTTTACTTTTTTTAATAGAGATGGGGTCTCGCTATGTTGCCCAGGCTGGTCTCAAACTCCTGGATTTTCAAGCAATCCTCCAGTCTTGGCCTCCCAAAGTGCTGGGATTACAGACGTGAGCCACCATGCCCAGCTTTGAGTTCCTTATACAGTCTATTTTTTGTCAGATATGTGATGGGGAATATTTTCTCCCAGTCTGTGAAGTCTTTTTATTCTCTCAACAGTGTGTTTGGAAGAGCAGAATTTCTTAATTTTCATGAAGTCTAATTTATCAGTTTGTTCACTTATGAATCATGTTCTTGGCATCATGTCCAAGAAATCTCTGCCTGACCCATGGTCAAAAATATTTTTGTCCTATGTTTTCTTTCAAATATTTTATAGCTGTACATTTTACTTCACAATCTATGAACATTTTTAAAAATAGAAACGGGTCTCACTCTTGCCAAGGCTAGTCTCAAACTCCTGGGCTCAAGCAATCCTCCTGCCTCAACCTCCCAAAATGCTGGGATTACAAACGTGTGTGACCAGACCCGGCCTACGAACCATTTTGAACTAATTTTTGCATACAGTGTCAAGTACAGATTGAGGCTCTAATAAAAAGATTTCATTTTGATGTTTGAGTGCAGATTGCTTTCAGGTCCCACACCTCTCTCCCCTTTTGTCCCACATCTGGGTAAGTCTGTAAGAAAGCCCAGGTACTCCCTCCCTTGGTATTGGTGTAAAGTTGAAACCATGTAAATACCACACTTGGGGACCAGTATTCCCTCCCTTGGTACTGGTGTGAAGTTGAAACCATGTAAATACCACACATGGGGACCATCAAACAAGTTCCACCTTCTGGTCAATAAAAACCAAAGCCACCCACCCTGTTTCACTCTTGCTTCATCCTGGACTAAACCTAAGTCCTTGACCTTGAGGAGTCCTTTTGCTGTTTACTGTGTGATTAAACTTTATTTCATATCCACTGGTGGATTCATGTCACTTGTCCCAATATTCACATAAATTCCTGGGCAAGGGACTGCCCAGTGTCCAACAGTGGATACTTGGTGCCCAAATAAAACAAAGATTGTTTTTTCTTTGCATATGAATATTCAACTGTTCCAGACTATCCTCTGTTGAACTGCCCTTAAACTTTTTTCAAAATGAATTGACAATTTTTGTGTGACTAAATTCTCTATTTTGTTCAATTGATCTGTATGTCTATCTTTTCTCCAATACCACAGTCTTGGTTATTGCAGCTTTAAACTAAGTTGAAATCAGGTAGTGTGAATCTTCCAACTTCGTTATTCTTTTTCAAAATTGTTTTAGCTTTTCTAGTTCCTTTGGTTTTCCATATTAATTTTAGAATCGGCTCATTAATTTCTATAAGAAATCCTCTGAGATTTGGACTAGAAATGTGCTGAATCTATAAATCAGTTTGAGAAGAGTAGGTATCTTAATACTGAGTCTTCTAATCCATGAACATGATATAATCAGTGTTTCATAATTTTCAACATACAAATATTACACACCATTTGAAAAGTTAATACTTAAGTATTTCATGGTTTTTAGTGCTAATGAGATGGGAATTTTTCACTTTAGTTTCTAATTGTTCATTATTAGTATATAGAAATACAATTTACTGTTGTATATTGACCTTCTAAGCTACAACTCTGCTGAATTAACCTATTCACTAGAGCTTTTTTGAAGAGTCACAGACATGTTGTCTGTGAATAGAAACTGCTCTTTGAAGCGCACTGTTTAAAGAATGAAGACAAGCCAACAACTGGGAAAAAATATTTCCCTATCACATCTAGCTATTGCACTCCTAGGCATTAATATAAGAGAAAAGAAAGCATATCTCTCTCCAACAACTTGTACATGAATGCTCATAGCAGCTTTATTCATAATAGTCAAAAAGTGAAAACAATCCAAATGTCCATCAAAGGGTAAATGGGTTAAAAAAAATCATGGTATATTCATAAAATAAAATACTATTCAACAATAAAAAACTATGAACACATAACAACATGGATGAATCTCAAATTATGCTGAGTGTAAGGAGATTCCCCGTGCTAAAAACAAAAAGCGTATATACAATTCCATTTTTATAAAATTCTAGAAAATAAAAACTAATCTTAAGCAACAGAAAGGAAACAATGGTTTCCTAGGGATACAGAGAGGGTAGTAAGGAGCAAAAGGAGGGATTACAAAAAGTCATAAGGATACTGCCGATGCCCCGGCTAGAGTGCAGTAGCGTGATCTTGGCTCACCGCAGCCTTAATCTCCAGGCTTTGGGTGAGTCTCCCACCTCAGTCTCCCAAGTAGCGGGGACTGCAGGCACACAACACCACACCTGGCTTTTTAATTTTTTTGTAGAGACAGGGTTTTACCATGTTGCGCAGGCTGGTCTTGAACATCTGGGCTCAAGCAGTCCTCCTGCCTCGGCCCCCCAGAGTGTTGGGATTACAGGTGTGAGCCACTGCGCCTGGCCAAGTATACTCTTTTTTGAGACAGAGACTCATTTCGGTCACCAGGCTGGAGTACAGTAGCACAATCACAGTTCATTGAAGACTCAACCTCCCCAGCTCAAGCAATCCTCCTGCCTCGGCCTCCCAAGTAGCTAGGATTACAGGCAGGCACCATCACACCCAGCTAATGTTATTTTATTTTGTGTAGAGATGAAGTCTTTCTATGTCGCCCAGGCTGGTCTGGAACTCCTGGGCTCAAGCAATCCTCCTGCCTCGGCCACCCAAAGGGTTGGGATTACAGGCCTAAGCCACTGTGCCTGACCTTGAGGATACTCTTGAAGGTGATGGATGTGTTCCTTATCTTGATTGTACTGATATTTTTTTAAGTAGATATTTTTGTCAAATTTATCAAATTGTACACTGTAAATATATGCAATTTGTCCTGTCAATTTTGCTCAATAAAGTCGTTAAAATATATCAATTTATTCAATTTATTAGTAATCACCCTTATATCAAAGATTAGTGTTTTACTTATCACTATCACTCTACTTGGTGGCAATGGTCACTAGTCACTATTTTCAAATACAATATTAAGGTTTTTTAAATTCAGGCATAGTAAATTGAGGTCTATTTTCAAAATATCTTTGAGGTTAAAGGAAGTAACTGCAGGCCAGGTGCGGTGGCTCATGCCTGTAATCCCAGCACTTTGGGAGGCCGAGGCTGATGGATCACCCCAGGTCAGGAGTTCGAGACCCGCCCGGCCAAGATGGTGACACCCTGTCTCTACTAAAAATACAAAAAAGTAGTTGGGCGTGGTGGCGGGTGCCTGTAATCCCAGCTACTCGGGAGGCTGAGGCAGAGAATTGCTTGAACCCAGGAGGCGGAGGTTGCCGTGAGCCGAGATTGCACCACTGCACTCCAGCCTGGGTGACAGAGTGAGAGTCCATCTCAAAAAAAAAAAAAAAAAAAAAAGAAGTAACTAAATTTTGAAATCATGTAAATTTGAGAATGTCTTCATGTAACCTTTGACTATGAATATGTTGCCTGAGTTTACCAAATAAATAAATAAATAAATAAATAAAAGGAGGAAGGTTGTCAGAACCATAGGGCAAGAACAAAGGTCACACACACAAGTAACATTTTGAGGTCCTAAATTCAACCAGTAGGTTTTAGAAATACCAACATTTTTTTGTTTTTTTGAGACAGGGTCTGGCTCTGTCACCCAGGCTGGAGTGGAGTGGAACAATCAGAGCTCACAGCAGCCTTGAACTCCTGGGCTCCAGAGATCTTCCCACCTCAGCCTCCCAAAGCACTGGGATTACAGATGTGAGCCACCACGCCTAGCCTAAGATAAATATTTCTTGATCATATTTTTGGAGAAATTAGATATGCAAATCTAGTTAATATAAGATTAGAACTGTAAGAGAAGTCTTGAGCCTACTTACAATCAGTTAATCAATATTTAATTTATTGTTGCAGACACATGTAACAGGATATCTGATGCTTCATACACTGTTCAATGCCTTTTAATTTTATGACTTGTATGATAGTTCTCGGCTATTCATTCTTGGGTTTTACTGAAGTTCCAAAAATCAAAGAGCTTTGATTCCTGTAATGGAAATATCTAGAGAAACTTGTGTTTAACTGACTCTGCAGAGATGAAGGCCAAATTCTCATATGTACCTATAACATTACTCAAATACTATTCTTAGTACAAAAAAGTTAAATATACTCTTATCTCTGAACATGAGCTATTCAGACCAAGGCCACTCAGGTCAGAGAAGAATACTCAAAAGCTGGCTTTAGCAGTCCCTTTCCTCCTAAAAAATGGATTATTGCTCTGAGGCCCAGGTATACTCAGCTTCATCCCTCCCAAGGCTATTCTGTCAAAATTCCACTTTTATTTCCACCCAGTCTACCTCTTTCTAGTCTTCAATTATCTCTTTACTCTAATGCCAGATCCAAATTTCTCAAGTTGAGGTAAAGAGAGACAAAATAAGACCATATATACTAGAACAGGGAAAAATGAATTCATGGTTGTAGAGGATGTGAATCTAGATATGCATTTCCATTCAGTGCTACAGATTTAATATCTAGTAAAATGTTAGCCACATGGTGCTATATCATGTAATTTTTATGTCCTACTTCTCTTATGAAACATTTCTCATCATTCTTGATTTTCCTAAAGTCTACTGGCCATATTGTAAATAATTTTTTTTTCTTTTTTTTTTTTTTTAGAGACAGGGTCTTGCACTGTCACCCAGGCTAGAGTGCAATGGTGCTATCATAGCTCACTGCAGCTTCCAACTCTTGGGCTCAAGTGACCCTCCCACCTCAGCCTCCCAAGTAGTTAGACTACAGATGCATGCAACCTCATGCCCCATTAATACAAAAAAAAATTTTTTTGTAGAGAGATGGGGTCTCACTATGCTGACCAGGCTGGTCTTGAACTCCTGGCCTCAACTGATCCTCCTGCCTCGGCCTTCCAAAGTGCTGTGATTACACGTGTGAGCCACCATGCCTGGGCAACATAGTAAGGCCCTGTCTCTAAAAAAAAAAAAAATTTAAATATAAATTTAAAAATTAAAAAATTGGTTAAAGTTTACTGTAATTATACAGGTTGATAAAATAAACCACTAAATTACAGTCCTCTCTTTGCACTTATAATGGAGAAACAGCTCAAGTGTCCAACAAGAGAGTAAGGATGACCAGGCATGGTGGCTCACACCTATAATCCCAAGACTTTGTGGGGCAGATGGGAGAATCACTTGAGGCCAGGAGTTCGAGACTAGCCTGGTCAACAGAGCAAGATCCCATCTCTACAAAAAATTAAAAAATTAGCTAGACATGGTGGCATGCACCTGTACCCCGAGCTACACCCGGAGGCTGAGGCAGAAGGATTGCTTGAGCCCAGGAGTTCAAGGCTGCAGTGAGCTATGGTCACACCACTGCACTCCATCCTGGGCAACAGAGCAAGATCCTATCTCTTAAAAAAAAAAAAAAAAAGAGAGAGTAAGGCTGAGTGTACTAATTCCACATAATATTACTATTTAAGAAAGAAATGAGTAATATGGACACATTTTTATGAAACACTAAACATGAGGAAGAGAAAGTCCCAATATAGAACTCATTCACTGATGACAACTAGGTAAGAAGTCTGAATCTCTATAATGTATTTTTAGCAAATGTCAAATCAAATATACTAACAGTCATACTGATCATCCAAAGGAAGACCAGGAAAAAGAATGTTTTTCATCACACCGAGTTTAAAAACTGCTGGAGTAACCTAAATGAGAGTCCTTTTGAATTGCCAAAGCTTTTCTTTAGGTACACTACTTATTCAGCTAGAGAAACTGAAGCTGTCCTAATGACAGGACAGCTTCAATTTATACAAATAAATTTTCTTGACTAAAAACACAAAGCTTTGGCCGGGCACAGTGGCGTGATCACACCTGTAATCCCAGCACTTTGGGAGGCCAAGGCGGGCAGATCACGAGGTAAAGAGATCGAGACCATCCTGGTTAACACGGTGTAACCCCGTCTCTACTAAAAATACAAAAAATTAGCTGGGCGTGATGGTGGGCGGCTGTAGTCCCAGCTACTCGGGAGGCTTAGGCAGGAGAATGGCGTGAACCCGGGAGATGGAGCTTGCAGTGGGCCGAGATTGCACCACTGCACTCCAGCCTGGGTGGCAGAGTGAAACTCCATCTCAAAAAAAAAAAAAAAAAAAATATATATATATATATATATACACACACACACTCATTTTATTTGGATTTTTTATATATATTCATATATTTATACACACACAACACATTATGGTTTAATTACAAGATTCAAGATCTCACTGCAAGAAAAGCAATAAAGTTTAATGCCAAGAGCCTATGCAATTTATTTTTGTTTACTTCCAAGCCTGTTCCACTTTCAGAATGGAAAACCAAAGTTACCATATATAGGAGAGGGCATGCAATGTGATATACTTTCACAGATTAGACAATTTAGCATTTCAACAATTCTAACAACCTATTAACTTTTGTTAAAACCCTTTTGGCAAAAATGTATTAGGGTCACCCACATATACAAGTCCAGTCAGACTTACATGCCCAGCTCGATTTTCAGAAACATTCAATACTGCCTCAAGACACCTAGATACCCTTAGAGAGTAACTTCACATCTCTTACTTTTTAGGGGTTCTTATAATAAAGTTCATGGATGGACTTGAGTGGGGGGGCAGGAAGTGACATATAAAATTCCATGTAGGGTGTATTTGCATTTTCTGACATAGGACCACACCTTTCATCAGATTCTCAAAGGATTTCATGACCTTAAAATAGTTTGAGAACCACTATTATGTATCTCACAGGTCAATTCAAGAGCAATAATTATATCCTAGTTGATAATTGGTTGCTAAGTAAAATAAAGCATTCCTTCCACAGAAAGGAAGGCTCACAAGCTTTATGGCTGTCCCAGCTCTTGCTGCATCTCTGGAATAAATGCCGTTTGAACTTAATTGCCCTACTGAAAAACACTGCTTTTCAGTATACAACTTATTCTGCAGTAATAGAAAAGGTTAACAGCTCCTTGCCAAAAAGCCAAGATTCATCTGCAACAACCCAGACTACAAGGCAATATAAAACTTCTTTTCAATAGTCTTTTGCACTAATTTTTTTGGCATAATTAAAAGTTGTACACATTTTTCAACTGTTTTACCATCTAAGTTACCAAAACACAAAATGGCCAATGTAATTATCCTCCTACCAAAGTCCTGGTTTTCAGTACTTCAAAATAAAACTCATTTCAAAATGTCAATAAAAACAGCACTACCCATTTAAAAGAGACAGAAATAGTCCTTTTCCTAGTTAGTCTATGTAAATCTAAGAAACATTTGTCATCAGCTATCAAAAACAATGGCAGGACTTAAAGCACAATGTCCCAAAACCAAAACTGACTATGAATTTTATTAAAGGTAAGTGATAAAATCTCTTTTCCCACATAAAGAAAAAAGTAAAATTTGAAGTTCACATTTCAGATTCTTAAATTACGCTCGCAAGCTAAAAAAAAAAAAAAAAAAAAAAATCACGGGGTGTGTATTCACATTTCACATGAAGACAATATAGTTGAGGTTGTTCACTTTCAGCTTCTTGAATATATCGTCTTAGGATACCGATTTTCTCCATAGAAACTTGATTCTAAAAATCCCTTTAAAATGTTTTTTAAATTAACTTCCAACGTTCCTGCTATGCAGACTGAATTCTTCATCTGATTATTTTAGGAAAAGACTAGCCTCATTCATAAGCTACGTCTAAACCTAAAAGGGGAAATACGTTTCTAACCAGAACTTTAAAAAAAAAAAAAAAAAAGAGTAAAAAATTGATGAAAGAACGCTGCTGCCACGTCTTTGCCCCTCCCCCCTTCACGTAGTGGCTATTTCATCCCCTCCAAGTGCATTCCAAGCGAAAGTCCGAGAACCACTGCTCTCGGAGAAACCAGAAACAGTTAAGTGGAAATTGGCAAGTCTCTTTGGCCTTTTAGATCAATTCCTAAAAGAGGATCTAGCTGCTTCTTCAACCCTTTCTTAAAGAAAACAGTGCAAAATTCCAAGAGTCTTCACTCTATCCGGAACGCGTAAGATGTTAGTGTCTAAACACTGAATTTGTATTTAACAGAGTCGATTATTTAGGAGAAAGAGTCTCACAGTTATCATACCATCCTTCCTCCCCATTGAAACATACATCCGGGGGCCAGCCATGTAATCCAACTCAAAATCCTCACACAACCATGGAATTTGTTGGACTGATGTAGACTTTTAAAATCTGCAAATTCTCGGCAGAGAGAGACAGAGAGACAGAGATTGAGAGAAGAGCTCTTGTCTCTTTTTTTAAAAAGTTATGGGGAAGAAGAGGGAAGGAAGCTTCCCTGACGACGAGGTGACCTGAGAGCCTACTTCCTCGGTGCTACGAGCAAAAAGCTCGGCGCCCCGGGCTACGTCTGGCAGCTAATGCTGCACCGCTGCGCGCAACAGATGAGTTCAGCCGGAACTTTCTGGGGAGGTCCCCCCAGCTCCCGGCGACTTTCGATAGGGCAAAAATGCCTGGCGCGCTGCGGATTCAGCTCCAAGCCTTAAAATCCGCTCTCCACCGCCACATGCGAACCATCTGCGGCTGTGGCGGCCAAAAGCCCACGCCCCGCGCTTGCGTTCCCCTTAGCCTCGTTAGGGAGGACCAGGTGCAGGGGCACTTGGAAAAAAAAAAAAAGCAACAGAGTGATTCCTCCCCGGGAAGGAAAATTTAAGAAAGTCCTGGTCCGTAGGGCGGGGACTGAGGCTGCAGCAGCCCCAGCGGTCCGAGGCGCACTAGGGACAGAGGTGGGAAGGGGGACACGAAGGAGCGCGGGCGCCGGGAGTCGCGTGGCGCAGGGAGAGGGGCCGAGTCTCCCGAAGGGAAGGAACCGAGGCTGCTGTGGTAACCTGGGGAACCCCCGCCCCAGAAGTACCACTACAGCGGGGAGGAATGGATCGCCGCAGCCGTCCGAGAAGGTCCACGGCTGCCCAGTGGCCTCAGTCTCCGGGATCGAGGGAGCGTCTCACCTGGAAAGTGGGACGAGAGGGCGGCGCGCTCTTCAGCCCCCAGTCGCCTCCACTCGGAGCGGCTACTTCCTACCCTCAGCCCGCTGGCGGCGCGACTGGGCAGCAGAGGGAGCCCGTTAGCCCTTTTATAACCTCTAGGCCGCGATGGCAGCGCCAGGGAGGAGGCTACTGCAGCCCTCGCTACGTGAGCTCGATCACACCAGCGCCCCGGCGACTGCGCAGGCGCCAAGCCCGTGCCTCCCTGCTGCCCCCACCCGTGGCCAGCCCGTGGAGTCTGAGGCCGAGAGGAGTGGCTGGGACCGGCCGCCGTGGTGTGGGTAAGCGGGAGTGGGATGTAACGCGCCTGCGCAGGGTTCTCGCCCCGCCACCGTTACCGTGGTTACCACGGGGTTTCCCCCGCTCCTGTTCAGTTTGCCTCCTTGATTTCAGGGTCCGCGTCAGGCCTAAGCGACGAGGCCGCCGGCAATAAAGTATCTTAAAAATGAGAAGAGGAACGTGGGAGTGTAGAAAATAAAGCAGAATTTTTCTAGGGTGGAAAATAATAGAGATTCAGTCTTGGTATCTCAGCTGTCTTGTTCCTCTCACATCTCAGCACTCATTTTATACTAATCGTGCTCTATCTCCTACCTTTATACCTTATCAGTAGATAATAGACTAAGAGCTCCAGGGTCAGGTTATCTCAATTCAAATCCTGCCTCAATCCTGTGTGTAACACTAGGCATTAACAACCTCTCCGTATCCGTTTACTCATCTGTAAAATAGAAATGACGGTACTACCCATCTTGTAAGATTCTTGTGAGAATAAAATGAGATAATGTATGTAAAGCACTTAACACATGCCTCACACACAGAAATGACTTAGTAAATATTAGATTCTCCAGTAACATTAATTTATATAAGGCACCCAATGTTGCGTTTGATCTTAGTCTAACATTTGCCTTAGTGATAAAGTAACCCCAAACCAAGGGTTTCTTTATATCTCCCTGTACTATGAGGGAGAATACAATGAAGAAGATAATTTTTCCCTTGTCAGTTAAAGAGAAAAATGAGTTGCTAAGACTTGTTATTCATTAAGAATTGTGGTTTCTAAAGTTTTCCATGTATGCTAAAAAGTATAGCAATAATTAACATTTGACTTACGCAGGAGGTGAGTGATTATATAGCTACAGAAAGAGAGAGAGGGTACTCTGGGAGCACTAGGCAACTAAAAAGTAGATATAATGATGTCTAAATCAATGGTTCTGAAAGCATAGTCAGGGATTCCATAAGGTCAAAATTATTTTCATACTAAGACTTTATTTTCATACTAAGACTTACTGCCTTTTTCACTCTAATAACAATACAGTGAGGTCTTCCAGAGACTACATGCCTGTGATACAGATGGAACGCAGACGCAGATATGAGAATCTTCTATTAGCCCAGACACTGAAGAGATTTGCAGAAATGTAAAATAATGCCACTCTTCTCACTAAATTATTTTGCTTTGGAAAATAGTTATTTTTCATTAAAAATATGTTATTAGGCCAAATGAAGTGGCTCACACCTGTAATCCCAGCACTTTGGGAGGCCGAGGCGGGAAGATCACCTGAGCCCAGGAGTTCAAAATCAGCCTGGGCAACATGGCCAGACCCTCTCTCAAAAAAAAAGTTATTTATGTTATGTTAACATGTAACAGGTTTATTATTGTTGTTTTAAATGAATAAATATTTTATATGTTTGTTTTAATTCCTAATATAGTAAATGTTGATAAATATGATCCACATAAAAGCTTTTTGGAGTCCTCAATACTTTTTAGGAGTATAAAGTAATTATAAGACCAAAGAGGCAGGGCGCGCGGTGGCTCACACCTGTAATCCCTGCACTTTGGGAGGCCAAGGCAGACGGATCACAAGGTCAGGAGATCAAGACCATCCTGGCCAACATGGTGAAACCCTGTCTCTACTAAAAATACAAAAATTAGCTGGGCATGGTGGCACACACCTGTAATCCCAGCTACTCAGGAGGCGGAGGCATGAGAATCATTTGGACCCAGGAGGCAGAGGTTGCAGTGAGCTGAGATCACACCATTGCACTCCAGCCTGGGGACAGAGTCAGACTCCATCTCAAAAAAAAAAAAAAAAACTTCCTCAAATGGAGCTGTAATCAACATATTCACTAGCCCTACATAGAGCTGACTCTGAAAGTTGACAGTTTACTCAGTAATTAAAATGGCCGTAGACTCTGAAGCAGATTTACTGTGAAGCTAAGGAGGCTTCAACTTCAGGTGCCCTCATTTACACTAGCCCTTTCCAAGTCCCTGGAAGGGTCCCTAGTAATATGTTCACACTGTCCTATGCTTTTGTAAAATTTATAAAAGTAATGTATTTTAAACTGCAATCTTTAGTCCTTAGTGACTTCCCTCCACCATGTTTCCCTTTGTCTAGTGTTGGAGTGGCAAGCAAACATTTTTGAAATTTAGCTAAAGGGAAGTTGAGTTAGGAATACATTTGGTTTGAATTTACTGGGATATATTTTTATAACCCACAGTCACTTCCATGTGTAGTTAAGATATTGCCAGCTGTCCCAGTGGCTTCCAAGAATACTCCAATTGCCCGTTGTGCTGATCTACCCAGCATTGCAAAACAAAGGTGCAGGGCCAGAACTCTTGAAGTTATTTTAATGTGTCCAATGTTCTAGCATCAAAAACTATGTGAATAGTAGAAGAGAAGCAGGGTTGAAATTTTGAGAACCTGAAGCTAATCTGTGGGAAATTATTCCAATTATTGGATGTGTAAAATTGTAAAGATTTAGCATTCATCAATACCTAGCCAAAAAAGTGTTTTTTTTTTTAGAGACAGGGTTTCACTCTGTCACCCAGGCTGGAGTGGAGTTGCATGATCATAGCTCACCGTAACCTCCAACTACTGCGCTCCAGCGATCCTCCCACCTCCCAAGTAGCTGGGACTACAGGCATGCACAACCATGTCCGGGTTTTCTGTAGGATTTTGTTTTGTTTGCAGAGACAGGTCTCACCATGTGTCCAGGCTGGTCTTGAACTCCTGGGTTCAAGCAATCCTCCCACCTAGGCCTCCCAAAGTGCTGCAATAACAGTCATGAGCTGTGGGGCCCTGCCCAAAAAAGAAATTTATATTTTTTTCTCAGAACTTGATGAGGACATCCACAACAAACTGAAGAGTGTCATTAGTTTAAAGAAATCTGATGGGTCCTGAACTCTTTTTAAGTCATATATTAAATAATCTTTTGGAAGCCGGATGTGGTGGCTCTCCCAGGTAATTGCAGAACTTTGGGAGGCCCAGGTGGGAGGATCCATTAAGGCCAGAAGTTTGAGACCAGCCAGGGCAAGATGTTGAGACCTTATCTCTACAAAAAAAGTTTTTTTAATTAGCTGGGTGTGGTGATATGTGTCTGTAGTCCCAGCTATTCAGGAGGCTGAGGCTAGAGGATCAGGATATAGGATGCAGCAAGCTGTGGTCTCACTACTGCACTCCAGCCTGGGCAACAGAAAGAGATCCTGTGTCTAAATAAATAAATAGCTTATTGGAGATTTTTCCAAACTGGACAACAAGCCTAATAATTTATATGACATTACCAACAATGAGTTGTGAACTTTAATCAATCACATATGCTATGTGAATTAGAAGAGAAAGAGAGTCTAGGTTAGTAATTCAAGATTCATAGAATAAATATCTATAGAACACCTACCTTCTGTGTCCAAGACACTGCCTACTGAGCTGTGGAAGATCAAACTTTAATTAGACAATCTCTGCTTTTAAGGAGCTTATAATCTTTGTTGAAAAGAATTAAAACCTGCACTGTGGCAATAGAAATTCATTCATCCATAAATAATTGCCTGCCCATATAAGCCAGACTATGGTAAGTGCTGGGTATATCATTCCTGCTGTTGTAGAATTTGGATTCCTTTGAAGAAAACCTACAACATAAAAATGTATGTTTCAGCTGGGCATGGTGGCTCATGCCTGTAATCCAAGCACTTTGGGAGGCTGAGGTGGGTGGATCACCTGAGGTCAGGAGTTCGAGACCAGCCTGACCAATATGTTGAAACCCCACCTCTACTAAAAATATAAAAACTAGCCAGGCATGGTGGTGTGCACCTGTAATCCCAGCTACTCTGGAGGCTGAGACAGGAGAATTGCTTGAACCTGGGAGGCAGAGGTTGCAGTAAGCTGAGATCACGCCACTGCACTCCAGCCTGGACAACAGAGTGAAAAAGAAAAAAAAAATGTATGTATGTACAACATTAAAAAACATACACACACAAATATACGTACATACACATTTGACAAGTGAAAATAATAAGGAAACCAGGTGTGGCTCACACCTGTAATCCCAGTACTTTGGGTGGCTGAGGTGGGTGGATCACCTGAGGTCAGAAGTTCGAGACCAGCCTGGCCAACATGGTGAAACCCCCATGTCTGTTAAAAAAAAAAATACATATATATATATATATATATATGAAAATTAGATGGACATCATGGCGCATGTCTGTAGTTCCAGCTACTCGGGAGGCTAAGGCACAAGAATCACTTAAAACCGGGAGGTGGAGGTTGCAGTGAGCTGAGATCATGCAACTGCCCTCCAGCCTGGATAACAGAGTGAGATTCCATCTAAAAAAAAAAAAAAGGGCTTGGTGCGGTGGCTCACAACTGTAATCCCAGCACTTTGGGAGGTGGAGGCGGGCGGATCACAAGGTCAAGAGATTGAGACCAGCCTGGCCAACATGGTGAAACCCCGTCTCTACTAAAAATACAAAAATTAGCTGGGTGTGGTGGTGCGCGCCTGCAGTCCCAGGTACTCGGGAGGATGAGGCAGGAGAATTGCTTGAACCCAGGAGGCAGAGGTTGCAGTGAGCCAAGGTTGTGCCATGGCACTCCAGCCTGGCAACAGAATGAGACTCCATCTCAAAAAAAAAAAAAAAAATATATATATATATATATATATATGGCCAATAAACATGTTTGGCGGGGCACAGTGGCTCATACCTGTAATCTCAGCACTTTGGGAGGCCAAGGCGGGCAGATCACCTGAGGTCAGGAGTTCGAGACCAACCTATCCAACATGGTGGAACCCGGTCTCTACTAAAAATACAAAAAAAAAAAAAAATTAGCTGGGTGTAGTGGTGCACGCCTGTAGTCCCAGCTACTTGGGAGGCTGAGGCAGGAGAATTGCTTGAACCCCAGATGCGGAGGTTGCAGTGAGCCAAGATTGTGCCATTGCACTCCAGCCTGGGCAACAAGAGCAAAACTCCGTCTCAAAAAAAAAAAAATGAAATCATCAGGGTGCTCTGGGAAAGAAGAAGGCGAGGGACATGGCTTAGATTGATATCACAAGAAAAGTATCACTATAGAAATGACATTTAAACTGAGAACTGATTAGCTAGATGAAGTGTGTGAATAAGAACATTTAGAGAGAGAGAATATTACTGTGTGTCTTTATATGTGAGGTCCATGTAGCAACACACACACACACACAAAACTTGGTGCATTTGAGGAGCTAAAGAAATTCAATGTGGGGCCGGGCGCAGTGGCTCACGCCTGTAATCCCAGCACTTTGGGAGGCCGAGGCAGGTGGATCATGAGGTCAGGAGATTGAGACCATCCTGGCTAACACGGTGAAACCCCATCTCTACTAAAAATACAAAAAATTAGCCAGGCGTGGTGGCGGGTGCCTGTAGTCCCAGCTAGCTACTCAGGAGGCTGAGGTAGGAGAATGGCGTGAACCCGGGAGGCAGAGCTTGCAGTGAGCCCAGATCGCGCCACTGCACTCCAGCCTGGGTGACAGAGCGAGACTCCGTCTGAAAAAGAAAAAGAAAAAAAAAAAGAAATTCAATGTGGCTACAATGCAGTAAGGAAGGAAGGAACCCATATGAGAGAAGATTGGAGAGGTATGCAAAAGCTAGGTCATGCCGACCTGTTAAGTACTGTAACAAGTAATGGGAAAGCATTAAAGTATTTTAAGCAATGGAGTAACCTTATGTTATTTACCTTTAACAGAGGAAAAACTCAGTGTAAGAGGATGGGTTTACCTGTGAATGCCAAGTCAGCAGACATGTGGATGGGCCTTGGGAGTAGAAGTGATAGAGACTTCTTCCTTGCTTATGAATAGGGACATGACAATCAAGACATAAGGGATTCTAGAATGTAGCTGAAACTGGAAATGACTCTAGTCACTAACATGCTGGCACTTTGGCATTGTGGGAAATGGCTGCAGTGAGGTAGTCAGATCACCTGCGTCAAGTAGCCTCAACGGGGATGCTCACTGTGGTAGGCAGAATAATGGCCCCTCAAAAAGGTCCACATCCTAATTTCGAAAACCTGTGAATATGTTACCGTACACGGCAAAAGAACTTTGCAGATGTAATTAAAACTGGCAAAATAATGGTATCAACAACCAAAATAAGAATACTGGGGCTGAGCACAGTGGCTCATGCCTGTAACACCAGCGGTTTGGGAGACCAAGGTAGGAGGATCACTTGAGCCTAGGAATTTGAGACCAGCCTTAGCAACGTGGCAAGACTCTGTCTCTAAAAAAAAAAAAAGAAAAATTATCTAGGCATGGTGGCGCCCACCTGCTGTCTCAGCTACTGGGGAGGTTGAGGTGGGAGAATTGCCTGAGGCTGGGAGGTGAAGGCTGCAGTTAGCTGTGATTGCACCACTGCACTCCAGCCTGGGCAACAGAGTGAGATCCTGTCTCAAAAAAATTAAAATAAAAATTGGGAAATTGAGCTGAGTCTATTAATGCAACCAATCTGCCACAGTAGTTCCATTAAAAGTATTCCTCAAATTGGCCAGGCTCGGTAGCTCATGCCTATAATCCCAGCATTCTGGGAGGCCTAGGCAGGTGGATCATTTGAGGTCAGGAGTTTGAGAGCAGCCTGGCCAACATGGTGAAACTATCTCTACTAAAATTACAAAAATTAGCTGGGCCTGGTGGCACGAGCCTGTAATCCCAGCTACTTGGGAGGCTGAGGCAGGAAAATCTCAAAATTACGGAAATTGGTAGAAAGTATAACTTCTTATTTGGAAGAAACAGTAGTAGAATCAGTGAACCCAGATTCTAGTCCACCATTAACGGTATCTGAGTGAATTATTTTAACTTTTATGCAAAAGTTTCTTCATTCACCAAATGGCCATAATAATATTTGGCCTACCATCCACAGAAAGACATTATAAAAGTCAATTGATGTTATTTTGAAATTTCTTCGAAAAGTATGAAGTACTAGATTAATATGAGTAATCATTATTGGATGCTGTATGATATGCAATTGTGTGGTATTTTATTTTGTTGTTGTTTGTTAATCATAGACCCAAAGCTGATAAGTTTTAGACCTGTTTCAATGACTTTGAGAAAATTATGAAATGAAAAAATAATTATAACTAATCTTAATGCAGACAAAGAGTAAAGAAGAGGGATATATACTTGTGGTATCTATAATTAGTCTAAGGTTAATGTTAGTTCTGAAGTCAATCCAGAAGTGAAACATCACTGCTTCATATCCTATATCAATTTAAGGAATACTTTGTTGTTGTTGTTGAGACAGAGTCTCCCTTTGTCACACAGGCTGGAGTGCAGTGGCACCATCTTGGTTCACTACAACCTCTGCCTCCCAGGTTCAAGCGATTTTCCTGCCTCAGCCTCCCAAGTAGCTGGGATTACAGGCTCGTGCCACCAGGCCCAGCTAATTTTTGTAATTTTAGTAGAGATAGTTTCACCATGTTGGCCAGGCTGCTCTCAAACTCCTGACCTCAAATGATCCACCTGCCTAGGCCTCCCAGAATGCTGGGATTATAGGCATGAGCTACCGAGCCTGGCCAATTTGAGGAATACTTTTAATGGAGCTACTGTGGCAGATTGGTTGCATTAATAGATCCAATTCTTCTCCACTTTCTGTATTCATGTCTGTGTAGTAAAAAATAAACCTTGCCCCAACAGGTATATAAAAATATGCTCAACATCATTATCATCAGAGAAATGCACATCAAAACTACGAGATATCAACTCACCCCAGTTAAAATAGCTTTTATCCAAAATGCAGTCAATAATGAATACTGGCGAAGATATGGAGAAAGGAGAATTCTCATACACCGTTGGTAGGAATGTAAATTAGTACAGCCACTATGGAGAACAGGATGAAGGTTCCTCAAAAAACTAAAAATAGGACTATCATCTTAATATAATCGAGCAATCCTACTGCTGGGTATTAACCCAAAAGAAAACAAATCAGTACATCAAAGAGATATCTGGCCAGGCACGGTGGCTCATGCCTGTAATCCTAGCACTTTGGGAGGCCGAGGCTGGTGGATCACTTGAGGGCAGGAGTTTGAGACCAGCCTGGGCAACATGGCGAAACCCTGTCTCTACTAAAAATACAAAAATTGGCAGGGCGCGGTGGCTCACGTCTGTAATCCCAGCACTTTGGGAGGCCGAGGCGGGTGGATCACGAGGTCAAGAGATCGAGACTATCCTGGCTAACATGGTGAAACACCGTCTCTACTAAAAATACAAAAAATTAGCCGGGCGCGGTGGCAGGCGCCTGTAGTCCCAGCTACTCGCTACTCGGGAGGCTGAGGCAGGAGAATGGCGTGAACCCGGGAGGCGGAGCTTGCAGTGAGCTGAGATCGCGCCACTGCTCTCCAACCTGGGCGACAGAGCGAGACTCCGTCTCAGAAAAAAAAAAAATTAGCCGGGTTTGGTGGCGGGTGCCTGTGTTCCCAGCTCCTCGGGAGGCTGAGGCTGGATCACTTGAGCCTGGGAGGTTGAGGCTGCAGTGAGCCGTGACTGCGCCATTGCACTCCAGCCTGGGCGACAGAGGGAGACTTTGTCTTTTTTTTTTTTTTTTTTTTTTTTTTTTTTGTTTGAGACAGAGTCTCCCTCTGTCGCCCAGGCTGGAGTGCAAGTGGCGCGATCTCGGCTCACTGATACCTCTGCTTCGCGGGTCCCAGTTCAAGCAATTCTTCCTCAGCCTCCGGAGTAGCTGGGATTACAGGCACGCGCCACCATACCTAGCTAATTTTTGTATTTTTAGTAGAGACAGGGTTTCTCCATATTGGCCAGGCTGGTCTTGAACTCCTGACCTCGTGATCCACCCGCCTCGACCTCCCAAAGTGCTAGGATTACGGTCGTGAGCCACCGCGCCCGGCCAAGATCCTGTCTTAAAAAAAAAAAAAAATCCCACAAAAAACAAAATCCTGTTTCCATGAGCAGTTACTCCTCATTATCTTTGAACACTATCCTCATCCCCATCCCTAGGCACTTTTTGTCTTACAGATTTGCCTATTCTGAATATTTCACATAAGTGCAATCACAACCCTAGGTATATTTCATATAAATTGCCCCCATTCCTAGGCAACCACTAATCTGCTTTCTGTCTCTATAGATTTGCCTGTTATGAACATTTCGTAGGAATACAATATGTACTCTTTTGTGACTGGATTATTTCACTTAGCATAATGTTTTCAAGCTTTATCCATATTGTAGTATATATAATTCCTCTTTGTTGCCAGAAATATGTCATTGTATGGTTGGATATGCCACATTTTGCTTCTCCATTTATCAGTTGATAGTCATTTGGGTTGTTTGTACTTTTTTTGAATATTGTGAATAATGCTTCACAAAAATTAATTTAAAAGTTTTTGTGGACATTTGTTTTCAATTCTCTTGGGAATATAAATCCAGGAGTTAAATTGCTGGGTCATTTGGTAACTCTATATTTAACTTTACGAGGAACCACCAAACTGTTTTCAAAAGCGGCAGCACCATTTACAATTTTACCAGCTGTGTATGAGGATTCCAATTCCACCACATCCTCACCACTCCTTGTCATTATCTGCATTTTGATTGTAGCTATCCTATTGGGTATAAAATGATATCTCATTATGATTTTGATTTGCATTTCCCATGCAAATCTTTTCATGTGCTTATGGGTCATTTTTCTATCTTCCTTGAAGACGTATCTATTCAGATTCTTTGCTCATTTTAAAATTTGGTTGTTTATCTTTTTATTACTGTGTTATTTAAGTGTTCTTTATATATTCCAGATACAAGTCCCTTATCAGATACATGTCTTGCAATAATTTTTCCCAATTCTATGAGTTATCTTTCTATATTCTTCATGATATTGTTTGTAGCACAAAAGTTCTTAAAATTTTGATGTCTTATTTTTTCCTTTGTTGCTTATGCAAAAAAAGCCAGATGAGATTTTAATAGAAATTGCATTGAATCTGTAGATCAGTTTGGGGAATATGCCATTTTAACCAAATTAGGCCTTCCAATTTATGAACATGGGATTCTTTCAATCCTTCCAATATTTTCCAATATTTATGTTCAACTTCTCTACCTCACACCCAGTCAGAGATACAATCCAGGTCTATAGTATGGTGGTCAAAAGTACAGATTCTTTCTTAAGACAGATTTAGGTTAATATCCCAACACTTCTACTGAGTAGCTGTGTAAATATGGACAAATTACTTTTCTTTTTCTTTTTTGAGATGGAGTTTCACTCTGTTGCCCAGGCTGGAATGTAGTCGCTCAATCTTGGCTCACTGCAACCTCCACCTCCTGGGTTCAAGCGATTCTCCTGTCTCAGCCTCCTGAGTAGCTGGGGCTACAAGAGCACGCCACCACACTTGGCTCATTTTTGTATTTTTAGTAGAGACGGGGTTTCACGATATTGGCCAGGCTGGTCTCAAACTCCTGACCTTGTGATCCACCCGCCTTGGCCTCCCAAAGTGCTGGGATTACAGGTGTGAGCCACCGCGCCTCCCCTACTTAATTTTTCTAAGCCTATGTTTTCTCATCTGTAACGTGCAATTTTTTTTTTTTTTAGACAGGGTCTCTCTGTCACCAAGCTGGATGGAGTGCAGCATCATGATATCGGCTCACTCCTGGGCTCAAGCAGTCCTCCTATCTCAGCCTCCTGAGTAGCTGGGACCGCAGGTGCATGCCACCATGCCCAGCTAATTTTCGTATTTTTTGTAGAGATGGTGTTTTGTCATGTTGCTCAGGCTGGTTTCTTGAACTCCTGAACTCAAGCAATCTTCCCACCTCAGTCCCCAAAGTGCTGGGATTACAGGCGTGTGCCACCACACGTAGCCTAAAGTACAAATTTTAATACAGATTTCATAGGATGTGAGGATTAATGACAAATATGTGGGACACTTAGCATAGTGCCTGGAACACAGCAAATGCTCAGTCTGAGCTATTTTTATTATTATAGCACTTAACAATTACTACAAAAATAGTTATTTTGACTTTTTAAATTATTAGAGCCCCAATTTCCCCCTAAGCATCCTTAGAATCCATTGACTTTATATCTTGTTTCCCTACAATTTTCTGTGTCTTCCTTAAGGATAATGAACCAATCTGATTTTTTTTTTTTTTCAGACAATGTCTCGCTCTGTCACCCAGGCTGGAGTGCAGTGGCGCAATCTCAGCTCACTGCAACCTCTGCCTCTCGGGTTCAAGCGATTCTTGTGCCTTAGCCTCCCAAGTAGCTGGGACTACAGGTATGCGACACCAGACCTGGCTTAATTTTGTATTTTTAGTAGGGTTTCACCATGTTGGCCAGGCTGGTCTAAAACTCCTGACCTCAAATGATGTGCCCACCTCGGGCTCCCAAAGTGCTGGGATTACAGGCATGAGCCACCATGCCCGGCCTACTCTGATCTCATCTCTGATCACCATGCTCTTTCCTAGCCTTTCCTCAAATGGCACACTCCCACCCCAGGGCCTTTGTGTATGCTTATTTTGCTCTGTCTACAAATCTCTTTCCATAGATATAAACTTGGTTTCTTCATCACCTTCTTCAGGGTCTTTGTTTAAATATTATCTTAACAATGAGGCTGACCATCCTATATAAAATAGCAAAATAATCCCTCAACTTATCTTGCTTTATTTTTCTTCTTAAGCTTTATAACCATGACACATTGTATATTTACTCGTTTGTTTCCCCTTCTAGAATGTAAGTTACATGAGGACAGAGATTTTCATGTTTTGTTCCCTGCTGTATCCTATCCCTATAACAGTCCTAGGCACATTGGGTACTCATTAAATACATGTTGAATGAGTGGACCTCCTCTCTTGGCTGGGTGCGGTGGCTCACGCCTGTAATCCCAGCACTTTGGAAGGCCGAGGCGAGTGGATCACTTGAGGTCAGAAGTTTAAGACAGCCTGGTCAACATGGCGAAACACTGGCTTTACTAAAAATACAAAAATTAGCCAGGCATGGTGGTGTGCACCTGTTATCCCAGCTGCTCGGGAGGCTGAGGCAGGAGAATCACTTGACTCCAGAGGAGGAGGTTTCAGTAAGCCAAGATTGTACATACCACTGCTCTCCAACCTGAGCGACAGAGCAACTCCATCTCAAAAAAAAAAAAAAGTGTCTTCTCTCATAGGCAAGTAACTTCAGTAGTAAAACGAGAAGAGAGTGGCACCAAAGTAGCTCTGCTGAGAGGTGAAGCCAGCTGGACTTCCTGGGTGGAGTGGGGACTTGGTGAACTTTTCTGTCTAGTTAGAGAATTGTAAATGCACCAATCAGCACACTGTAAAAATGCACCAATCAGCACTCTGTGTCCAGCTAAAGGATTGTAAACACACCAATCAGCACTCTGTAAAAATGCACCAATCAGCGCTCCGTGTCTAGCTAAAGGATTGTAAACGCACCAATCAGCACTCTGTTTCCAGCTAAAGGATTGTAAACACACCAATCAGCACTCTGTAAAAATGCACCAATCAGCACTCTGTGTCTAGTTAAGGATTGTAAACGCACCAATCAGCACTCTGTGTCTAGCTAAAGGATTGTAAATGCACCAATCAGCACTGTGTCTAGCTAAAGGATTGTAAACGCACCAATCAGCACTCTGTAAAAACGCACCAATCAGCACTCTGTGTCTAGCTAAAGGATTGTAAATGCACAAATCAGCACTCTGTCAAATGGACCAATCAGCACTCCATAAAATGGACCAATCAGTGCTCTGTAAAATGGACCATTCAGCAGGATGTGGGCAGGAACAAATAAGGGAATAAAAGCTGGCACCCCCAACAGCAGCGGCAACCTACTCGGGTCCCCTTCCACGCTGTGGAAGCTTTGTTCTCTCGCTCTTCACAAGAAATCTTGCTGCTGCTCACTCTTTGGGTTCGTGCCACCTTTAAGAGCTATAACACTCACCGAAAGCTCCACGGCTTCATTCTTGAAGTCAGCAAGACCAAGAACCCACTGGAAGGAACGAACTCCGGACACACTGCTAGGAGACTGCTTCCAGTCAAATGGAATGCTCTTCCTCTGATCAAGAAATGAATCCTACCATAAGTTCAAACATATCTATACATACCTATACAGAGTCCCATCCTTTTAAATTGGAAGAACTTCATGAAATTTTAGAGCTAGTTCTAAAGTGTGCAGAGAGAGAACTAGAGATATACTAAGGTTAAAAGGTATTTGATTCCCACCCCTGCTTCATCCTCTCCCCAGCCTCATAATATATGCCTTCTGTGTATGAGGGTGGACTTAATGACTTTATCTTTTTTTAATTAAAAAATGGATCTAATACTAACCTACTTTCTCCAAGGATACAGTAGTTCTCTTGGTAATAAGATCTTAGATGTTCATGCTTTTGACAATCATGGTTAACTTGCAGCTGGAGAACACAGCAGCATGCCTGGGAACTGAACTACAATTCCCAGAGTGCATCTCTAGGAGGATTCTGGGAAGTGTGGCAGAAGAAGCAATGGTCCCTCCAGGGAACGGAAGCCGTTGAACGTGAACATTTGGAGTTTCCTCTTTTGTGCTGATTCCTGAGGACTAGGAAGGTGCCCCGAAAAGAATTCAGAGTGAGTACAGTGAAACAGAAACCTGCTCAGCTTCTAAGTGCAGGAAGGACTTCACAGGGAGGCATGATCAGAACTTGAAAAAAGGTCGTGGTCACAGCATTTTAACATTTTAGCTTAATCTCTTCCTTTTTGCAGAAACCAGGGATATAACCATAGTTTTGCCTCATAACTGTGGAGCTACCTCAGTAACCACAGCTCATCATTTTCTGATACTTTTTTGGAAAGTCATTTAAAAATGGAACTTGCCAACTTCTCACATTGTGCCTTAATTTTTATTTTTTTTTTAAGGGGGGAAATTATTTTTTAGAAAGCAAACTATAAAGCAGGTCAGTGAGACCTTCAAAGCTGTATTCCCGTGGTTCCTCAGTTTTCCATATTTCCCTGTCCCATGGAGGTCCACAGTCGTGGAGAAACGGACTCTAAAAACAGGCGGAGTATCACTCGGTCGCCCAGGCTGGAGTGCAGTGACATGATCTCCGCTCACTGCAAGCTCCGCCTCCTGGGTTCATGCCATTCTCCTGCCTCAGCCTCCCTAGTAGCTGGGACTACAGGCGCCCGCCACCACGCCCAGCCACTTTTTTTTGTATTTTTAACAGAGACGGGGTTTCACCGTGTTAGCCAGGATGGTCTCGGTCTCCTGACCTCGTGATCCGCCCACCTCGGCCTCCCAAAGTGCTGGGATTACAGACGTGAGCCACCGCGCCCGGCCTAAAAAAAGGTCTCTTAAATACTAGGGAACCTGGCCTCTTCACGGTGGAAGTAACCACTAGATTCAAGATGGGCTTTTTTTGTTTTGTCTTGTTTTGTTTTGTTTTTTTGTTTTGAGACGGAGTCTCGCTCTGTCGCCCAGGCTGGAGTGCAGTGGCGCGATCTCGGCTCACTACAAGATGGGCTTTTTTGTCACGCTGTAGTACTTTATAATCTTTCTTCTGGAAAGATGAACAGGATAAGAAACGTGTGAATCATTTGTGTTGGGGAGTTCAAAGAAACTCTTAATGTTAAAGCACCTTGCCTCATCATTTAGTAGTTGGGTAAGACTGCTATTACCTTTCATCTCTATCAAACATTGTACTTTTAAAAACATAAATAGCTCTGTGACCATCAGCTCATGAGTCAGCAGCCATGACAATCTACAACTGGCTAAGGTTAATTTAGTAGCAGAAACTAGGCAAAACATCAGGCAGCAGTTCCCAAGGTCCAAGAAACTCACCAAATGAATTCCCTTTGGCTCACGGAATATGGTGAGGTGTTTTGGGGAACAGTGGCATGGAGGTAGCCTCATTAACCAGTTAGTCTCAGGAACTACTATTTTATTAGGCTTTTCTTTTGTCTTAAAAGGAATAAGTACACATGGCTAATTTTTTTTTCAGTACAGAAAAATGAACAAAATAAAAATTACAGGCACCTTTTTCAATGTTTGTCTTCATCCCACTCCCCCAAATTAGTCACTCTTTAACAGTTTGGTATGTATACTTCTAGTCATTTGAAAAATATAAATAAGGCCGGGGGCAGTGGCTCTTGCCTGTAATCCCAGCACTTTGGGAGGCCCAGGCAGGCAGATCACCTGATAACAGGAGTTCGAGACCAGCCTGACCAACATGGAGAAACCCCGTCTCTACTAAAAAAAATACAAAATTAGCTAGGCGTGGTGGCGTATGCCTGTAATCCCAACTACTCGAGAGGCTGAGGCAGGAGAATCGCTTGAACCCGGGAGGTGGAGGTTGCGGTGAGCCGAGATTGCGCCATTGCACTCCAGCCCGGGCAACAAGAGCGAAACTCCGTCTCAAAAAAAAAAAGAAAGAAAAATATAATTAAATACATATAATTTATGTATATTGGTATGTCTGTGTCCTTTTCTTTATAAATAATTAGGTCATGTTAACCAACTGTTACCTGTTTTTTTCTCCAGCTTTATTAAGGTATAATATTAAGGTATTAAAGTATAATATATACTTTTTGACAAAAAAAGTATATATTTATAGTTTACAATGTGATGTTTTGATACAGGTATACATTGTGAAATGATTAAATCTAGCAAATTAATATATTCATCACCTCACATTTTTTTGTGTGTGTTGAGAATATTTAATATCTACTTTCTTAGTAATTTCCAAGTATATAAATATTATGAACTATAGTTACCATACAGCACAATAGATATCCAGAATTTATTCATCCTAACTGAAACTTTGTACACTTTGACTAGTATCACCTCCAATTCCTCCTTGCTTTTTTTGTTTACTTAATAATGTGTTCTAAGTCTCTCTCCCTGTTACTATATATATATATTTTTTTTTCACTGTTATATTATTTTCTATTTGTTCTTTTTCTTTTTCTTTTTTTTTAAGACGACGTTTTGCTCTTGTTGCCCAGGCTGGAGTGCAATGGCACGATCTCGGCTCACTGCAACCTCCGCCTCCTAGGTTCAAGCGATTCTCCTGCCTCAGCCTCCCAAGTAGGCAGGATTACAAGCATGTGCCTCCACACCCAGCTAATTTTGTATTCTTAGTAGAGATGGGGTTTCTCCATGTTGGTGAGGCTGGTCTCGAACTCCTGACCTCGGGTGATCCGCCCGCCTCGGCCTCCCAAAGTGCTGGGATTACAGGCGTGAGCCACCGCACCCAGCCCTTCTATTTGTTCTTAAGTCACGTATTAATCCATTTTATCATAATTTTCAGTTAACGTTCTTGTACATATCCTTTCCTTCCTAGGGTAAATTCCTAAACATGGAATTGCTGAGGAAAAAGAGAGGCTTATTATTTGACACTTTAATAGATATTTCCAAATCAACCTGTAAAAATATCATACCAGTTTACATTCTGAGTGGTGTATGAGCCAGAAATAATGACTTTAAATACATTTTTTATAGTATATCACACTAGTTTTGGGGTTATTAAAGTAGGAATAATACTTTTAATAATCTCCTAGAGTGCTTTGCAACCCACATATTGCATACTGCCTTCTGTGAAAGCTGGCTATATATTTGTTTTCTCTCTCCTGCTAGAGTTCCTTGAGGGCAGGGATTTTCATCTTTTACATTTTTGTGTTCTTTAAGGGACCCTGAATAAAGTCAGTACTCAATAAATACTTTGTTGAATGTCATTTGCTAAATATATTTTACCCATGGCTAGGACATAGATTGTAGCCAAAACTGTCCAAGAATTCATCATCAGTGATTCATAATTATGCAACCAAGAAGTAGGACTAAATTTTAGATGTTCCTCAGTCATTTAGTGTCAAAGCTGGCTTTCCTCAGACACAGTGAAAAGGGTGGTTGGTTATTTAACTGTAATGAATTCTTGACTTTTTTTACTGCCAATGTGAGAGGTACTTTTCATGGGGAATAAAATACTGATATACAATTTAAAGGGACCATCTTGCCCAGAATGGATTATTTAGTTACAGATTTTTTTCTTTCCCAATGAGCGACAAAAAAATAGAAAATACCTTGGATCCATATGAATTTGCATAGCTGCCTTCTGAAAAAATTTCCTAATGTTGTGACTTTATATATTCTTATGACAGGATTCCTTCTACTTCATTCTTACTCTAAGTGGGTAGAACAGGTTTCAGTTTTCTAGATTATGAAAGAAGTACTGAAATGTTGAGATCCCATAGCTACTTAGGGGTAGAAATGCAATTTAGAAACAAGATCACCTGACTCCTATTGAGTTTGTCTTTCCTTAATATTACAGAGTGATCCCATTCTGGCTTAAAGTATAACCCTCTTGGCAATTCATTACTTTAAAGTTCATATTATGACTTTTTTTAAAACTCCCTTTTTTTTTTTAAGGACCTGACAATGTCCCTGTATTGTGGAATAGCTTGCAGGAGAAAATTTTTTTGGTGCTATAGGCTGCTATCAACCTATGTTACTAAGACACGGTGAGTTTTAGCCAACCTGAGCTTTGATTATTCTGTTTGGCCCATTAAACTATTGCGATATTATGATTTTATATATATATTTAGGTTTATGATTATTATATATACATTATATATTACTATATTTGTGTGTGTGTATATGTGTGTGTGTGTATATATATATTCATATATATATATTCATCCATGGTTTCTGGCTCATAACTCCTATGGCCCTTATTACAGTCTTTTGTTATAATGTGGGGCACTTTAGACCTCAGGGGCAGGCCTCAGGAAACAAAATCTCTTTTACCTTCTCCTATCCTCCTTTTACCTGCCCATGGCAGGACTCTAATCTGATTGCGGGTCCAAAGACCCTCATTCCAGAGAGGGTTGTGCCCCATACTCCGGAGGAAGGAAGGCTGCACAGAGAGGCCAAGGAGAACCTGAACAGACAGGCATTGCTGGGTTTCCGGTCAGTCTATTATTATAAAATCATAACCATTTTGTCCAATCAGATTTCTACATGGTTGTCAATCATGCCTATGTAATGAAGCCACCATAAAAACCCAAAAGGACAGGGTTCAGAGAGCCTCTGGATAGCTGAACACATGGAAGTTCCTGGAGGGTGGTGCACCCAGGGAGTCATGGAAGCTCTGCACCCTCCCCCTACATACCTGACCTAAATGCATCTCTTCATTTGTATCCTTCGTAATATCCTATATAATAAACCAGTAAACATGAAAAAATATATATTTTTATTTTTTTAGAGATGGAGTCTCACTCTGTCACTCAGGCTGAAGTGCAGTGGTACAATCTTGGCTCACTGAAGCCTTGATCTCCTGGGGTCAAGCGATCCTCCCACCTCAAACCCCCAAGTAGCTGGGACTACAGGCATATGCCACCATGCCTGGCTAATTTTTATATTTTTGTGTAGAGACAGGGTTTTGCCATGTTGTCTGTGCTGGTCTGAACTCCTGAGCTCTGGCAATCCACCTGCCTTGACCTCCCAAAGTGTTGGGATTACAGGCGTAAGTCACCAAACCTGGCCGAAAAATTTTAAACAAACTAAATATCCAATAATATCTAAAATATCTCACACACTTGAATATAAGTTCTATTAAGATCAGACTTTGTCTTTCCACTGTGGTACCCCTACTTCATAAAACAGTGCCTGGCACATGGTAGGCACTAAAGTACTGTTGAATGAATGAACACTAAGGGAGAAATTAAGTAAATTAAGGTACTATAATAGAATAATAAACATGTTAAAATTATATTGTTCTATTCCTGTCACTTCAGATGAAAAAAACTGTATTGAATAATATTTCATGAAGTTTCCTATAAATAAAGTAGATAACCCCACCCCCTTCCCCCAAGAACTAAACTTCAGTGAAAGGTAGAGTAGGAAAACAAAATCTACAATAGCACATGAAGATGATAAAGACTTTTTTGTCTTAGCCTAGGGAAATTAGAAATCTGTGAATTTGAAATCACTAGCCTGCTTTCATACAGTTTTGGGGGTTAAATTTATACCATCTATGTGGTGTGGTTCTAGAACCCTTAACCTAAGAAATAATTTTTTTTTCTTTTTTTTCTTTTTGAGACAGGATCTTGCTCTGTCACACAGGCTGGAGTGCAGTGGTATGATCATAGCTCACTGCAGCCTCAACCTCCCAGGCTGAATCAATTCTCCCACCAAGTAGCTAGGATCACATGTGTAGCTACTTGTACACCACCATGCCTGGCTAATTTTTTTTTATTGTTTGTAAGGTAGGGTCTTGCTATGTTGCCCAGGCTGGTCTCAAACTCCTGGGCTCAAGCAATCCTCCTGCCTTTACCTCCCAAAGTGCTGGGATTATAGGCATGAGCCACCATGCCCAGCCTAAGAAATGAATTTAAGTAGTAATCTTGGACTGAAAATACCCCTGGGGCACCATGTGAATATAAATATAAAACTCCTTAGGAAGTACACACTCACAACCAGTGATTCCTACATATAAAGCCCTATCAAGCTCCAAAATTTAGAGGCATATAAAGGCTGGGTGCAGTGGCTCATGCCTGTAATCCCAGCACTTTGGGAAGCCAAGGCGGGCAGATCACTCGAGGTCAGGAGTTCGAGACCAGCTTGGCCAGCATGGTGAAGCCGTCTCTACTAAAAATACAAAAATTAGCCAGGAATGGTGGCGTGCACCTGTAGTCACAGCTACTCAGGAGGCTGAGGTGGGAGAGTCGCTTGAACCTGGGAGGTGGAAGTTGCAATAAGCCGAGATCGTGTCATTGCACTCCAGCCTGCATGATAGAGTGAGACCCTGTCTCAAAGAAAAAAAATTAGAAGCACATAAGCATATAATCCTACATGAACAAGAGTGAACAAACAACAAAATTGTGATACTTGTTTCAGATATTGTTGGACATTTAGGTTGCGTGTACTCCTTTAACAGACTACAAGAATTTTTTTTTTTTTTTTTTTTTTTTTTTTTGAGATGGAGTCTTGCTCTGTTGCCAGGCTGGACTGCAGTGGCGTGATCTCAGCTCACTGCAACCTCCACCTCATGGGTTCAAGTGATTCTCCTGCCTCAGCCTCCTGAGTAGCTGGGACTACAGGCACACGCCACCACGCCCAGCTAATTTTTGTATTTTTAGTCGATATGGGGTTTCACCATGTTGGCCAGGATGGTCTGGATCTCTTGACCTTGTGATCCACCCACCTCGACCTCCCAAAGTGCTGGGATTACAGGAGTACGCCACCACGCCTGGCCAAGAATATTAACATAATTATTAAATAGAGTCTAAAATTTAAGTATGTTAAAGTGATTAAATAAATCTATTTAAGAATGAATAAAAATAATGAGGCCAGGCACAGTAGCTCACACCTGTAATCCCAGCACTTTGGGAGGCTGAGACGGGTGGATCACCTGAGGTCAGGAGTTCGAGACCAGCCTGGCCAACATGGCAAAACCCCATCTCTATTAAAAATACAAAAATTAGCCAGGTGTGGTGGCGGGCACCTGTAATCCCAGCTACCTGGGAGGCTGAGGCAAGAGAATCACTTGGACCCGGGAGGCAGAGGTTACAGTGAGCCAAGATCGTGCCACTGCACTCCAGCCTGGAAAACAAGAGTGAAACTCAGTCTCAAAAAAAAAAAAGAAAAGAATAAAAGTCTACCAATAAAGAATATGATGTGAAAATGTTTACATATGTTTAAGAAAAAAGGCTACAAATTAGTAGGTTTGATGGATCCTAAATATACTTATATATATATTGATGTATAATAGTAATCACTTAGAGAATTCCAAAGTGTAAACAGTGATTATCCCTGAGTGGTGGGATTTTGATGATTTTCTTTTCAAAAAATTGACAATTGTATATTCTGATTATTAAAGATTGACTATTTTTTACTGTTAAAATAAGGAAAAAGTTTGTTTTAAAATAATCTAAATATTTTCAACTTTGATAATCATAGCAATTTCTATGCTATTATAACTGAAAAGGGAAAATACATTTTTAAAAATAAGAGTTCCCAATCCAGAGGAGTGTAAGGAACTTTTGGATCTCAATTCCAGTTCCAGTGAGGCCCTGGGTCTAAGACCTTAACCTGGGTGTTTTTGTAGGTGTTTTGCTTTTTAGGGTCATTAGGGCAAGTACAGGTTGTACCACTCTTTCTGTTCTTTTACGAAGGCAGCAGTGTTTGTTCTATTGTTTATATTTGGTAACTTCTGAGTGACACGTCTCTCCTTTGACATGCATTGAGTCTTTGCCCCAGGAGGCTACAGTGACTCATAAGTTTAAAAATATCACAATTCTTAAAAGATCAGGTTTCTTTTGTCTTCTATTTATAAAGAGCTCATCGTAACCCCTTTTATCACAGTCAAGAGTAGGTTCTGAAAGATACCACTGGGGTGCATTTGTCTTTTTGCTTTTTATTTTCATGTTGAGCAAACTCTGCCTACTGGTATTACATGAGTTCTCAGATCCCACAGGAAATGTCTGCAAACTATTTTTCCCACTTGACAAAAGAAGCCAGTTTTTACCTGAGCGCCTGTTTTAGGGCTTTTGACAGGCAAAAATGGCTAATCCCAAGGCCCCAGGGGAGTCTGCATTCTGTCCCTGCTGATCACAAGGATTTGAAGGGAGAGACTCAGCCCACCCTTAATGAAGGTACTGGAAAAGCCTGGTACTTACCCCATTACTATTGCCTGTTTTTGAGAAACCAAGAATAGGAGGATGTTCCCTTTTTCCACATTTTCATTTTGGCTACTGAAAATACTATGGCTGGGTGTGGTGGCACACACCTGTAATCCCAGCACTTTGGGAGGCCGAGGGCAGATCACTTGAGGTCAGGAGTTCGAAACCAGCCTGGCCAACATGATGAAACCCCGTCTCTACTAAAATACAGAAATCAGCTGGGCATGGTGGGGCATGCCTGTAATCCCAGGTACTCGGGAGGCTGAGGCACGAGAATTGCCTGAACCTGGGAGGCAGAAGCTGCAGTCAGCTGAGATCATGCCACTGCACTCCAGCCTGGGTGACAGAGTGAGACTCTGTCTCAAAACAAAAAAAGAAGGAAAATGAAAATACTATCCTTATTAAATAGGTTAAGTATAGGTTTCATCAATGCTCCCTTTGTTTTCTTTTCTTTTTTTGAGACGGAGTCTCGCTCTGTCATCCAGGCTGGAGTGCAGTGGCGTGATCTCTGCTTACTGCAACCTTCGCCTCCCAGGTTCAAGCGATTCTTCGGCCTCAGCCTCCTGAGTAGCTGGGACTACAGGCGTGTGCCACCATGCCCAGCTAATTTTTGTATTTTTAGTAGAGATAGGGTTTCACCATATTGGCCAGGCTGGTCTCGAACTCCTGACCTCGTGATCCACCTGCCTCAGCCTCCCAAAGTGCTGGGATTACAGGCGTGAGCTACCACGCCCGGCCAGGTGCTCCCTTTGCTAGAGATAAGGAGTTAATGGTATCTACTTTGGGATCTAGATGTCTGAAGTAAGGGTACATTGAAGGTAAAATTTGTTCTTTATCTTCCCTAGATTGAATGAGGGTCACTGAAGATACAGTGTTTACTCTTTGTCTGCTGTGAAAAAGTCTGTTCCCATCTCTAGGTATTTTGTGGTTGATGTTTTATCACTGTACTTGTTTTCCTTTCACTCCACTGCATGTAAATTCTTGCCTCACAGTGTAATATTGGCAGAGTACCTTGAAGTTCAATTCAGTAAATATTTATTACCCTTGAAGTTCAATTCAATAAATATTTATTGAATCGAGCCATTCAATATGCTAACTACAGAGATACAGAGCTGAGTAAAGCATAACTTCCCCTTAAGGAGATCATAGTCTCTCAGAGGAGACAGACAAATGAACAAATAAACCAATAGTGCAACCACAGAAGTATGGGTGAGGTACACAGTAAGACAAAGGAGGGAATGAATGATTATCTATAGCCACCTCAAACCCTTTTTGGAGCAAATTAGGTTGTAAATAAATAAAGGGAAATAACCATGGTAAGAGAGGGATGCAGCGACAGCATTCTCAAAGATGAATGCTATACAGGTAACTAAGGGTGGTTTTGTAATGGTTTGATTATTTCCCAAATACAGGTATTTATTTGAACTGAAGGAAGATGATGACGCATGTAAAAAAGCCCAGCAAACAGGAGCGTTTTACCTCTTTCATAGTCTGGCTCCTCTGCTTCAGACTTCAGCACATCAATACCTGGCCCCCCGGCATAGCCTGTTAGGTAAGTCCAGAGTGGACCAGTGGCGTTGACCAGCCTGTGGCCACTACGCAGAATTCAGCCCATAATGAATTCTAAGAAAGATCCTTGAACTTTGGAGTCTAGATTTTTCAGAAAGCTTTTGAGTCTCATGCTTGTATAACTGCTTCTGCCAACTAATAATTTATTGTATGAACTCTAGTTGTCCAGTCAAATATTATTTGGTGATGAAATGAACCACTAATGCCTTAAACCAGGGGTTGGTAAAACTGCTGTCCAAATTGTATCTGCTACCTGTTTTGTAAATTAATTTTTATTGGAACTTAGACGTACTCATTCATTGACATATTGTCTATGGCTACTTTTGCACTACAATGCAGAGTTGTGACAGAGACTGTATGACTCACAAAGCCTAAAATATTTAGTATCTCTTTCCAGAAAATGTTTGCCATTCTTTGCCTTAGAGCAGTGAATTCCAGCCTCCACAGGGGTATACAGTTATGCTAATTCAGAGTTCCATCATGGCCAGGCGCGGTGGCTCACGCCTATAATCCCAGCACTTTGGGAGGCCGAGGAGGGCAGATCACGAGGTCAAGAGATCAAGACCAACCTGGCTAACACGGTGAAACCCGTCTCTACTAAAAATACAAAAAAATTAGCCGGGCGTGGTGGCGGGTGCCTGTAGTCCCAGCTACTCGGGAGGCTGAGGTAGGAGAATGGCGTCAACCCGGGAGGCGGAGCTTGCAGTGATCCGAGATCACGCCACTGCACCCCAGTGTGGGTGACAGAGCGAGACTCCATCTCAAAAAAAAAAAAAAGTTCCATCATAACTTCATTTTTACTAGAAGGGTCAAGATTAAAAGTGAATTAAAATGAATTTGCTTTTAGAACCCTTTTAGCATATTTAACTAAAGATATCTAAGCCATTGGGGTTTGTCATTCAAAATGCAAACTTTGGCTGGGTTGGGTGGCTCATGCCTGTAATCCCAGCACTTTGGGAGGCTGAGGTGGGTGGATTGCTTGAGCCCAGGAGTTCAAAACCAGCCTGGGCAACATAGTGAGACCCCGTCTCTACCCAAGAACAAAAAATTAGTCGAGCCTGGTGGTGTCTCAAAGACAGAAAACAAAATGTGAACTTTCAGTTTTATATGAGTCACTATATACTAACTTCTGTATTGCCAGTGAATTTCTCCCATAGGTCAGAAGTTGGAGTACTTGGTAGTTTCTAGCACTGCAGAAGAATCTGAGGACTCCATCAGAAGGCACTAAACATTATTTAGAGATTTAGCAATGTTTATGTTGTATTATGGTTTTTGTGTGTGTTATGTTGTATTATGAACAAATAAATATGAGTCCTTCATGAACAAGTGTATAGGATTTCTCCCTACACATCACTCATCTTTTAGAGATTGGCATCTCAGATGAGTATTTTACTCTCGTCCACAAAAGTAGCACATTCTGGAGGTTAATTATAGAACTGGATTGGTCTTTACCTGCAGCCTTGAACTCCTTGGCTCAAGAGATCCTCCCATCTCTGCCTCCCAAGTTTTTGGGACTACAGGTGTGCACTTCACTGCACCCAGCTGATTTTATTTTTTGTAGAGACAGGGTCTTTGCTGTGTTGCCCAGGCTGGTCCCAAACTCCTGGCCTCAAGTGATCCTCCCTGCCCCCCAGCCTTGGTCTGTACCATTTTAAGTGTGATACTTATTTTTTTTTCAATGACTTAATAAGTTAACTATCGTGGATCTTACTAACTAGGGGATATTTTCCTTTCATGATACAGTCATAGAGTAATACAATGTTATACAAGAATTCCTTCTTTGGTCTAAAGTCCTCAGATTGCTAATGAGAAAACAGGCCTGGAGAGGTTAAATGGTTAGACCAAGGTTACATAGCTAATTAGCTGCAGTTGGAAGCCAAGTATACCCACTTTAAGCTGAAGTAGATGATTTTCTGTGAGTCTAATATGGCTGTAGTGATTTAATAGAAACCCTTGTGTTTTGCTTTTCTCCCTTCCCCTTTCTGTTTCTTAGAGTTGGAAAGGCTCCTGGGTAAATTTGGACAGGATGCACAAAGAATAGAAGATTCTGTGCTGATTGGATGCTCTGAGCAGCAGGAAGCATGGTTTGCTCTGGATCTAGGTCTGGATAGCTCCTTTTCCATAAGTGGTACATGACATTATTCCTAACGGGTACTTCCCAGTGGTCTTCAGAATTTGGGATTTCACATAATGGTAAAATTTAAAGGAAAATTTGGGGAATACAAAAGGTTATCAACTTTCTATTTTTTAAAAAAGGACATTAAAAAGTGTCATCTGCGATCATCATCATTTAAATGACAATAAAGGACATTTTAATGCCTTCTAAGTTAGGTGATGGGTACATGAATATTTATGGTATTAGTCTCTGTACCATTATACATTTTATTTATTTATTTTATCTTATTTTATTGAGACAATGTCTTGCTGTCACCCAGGCTGGAGTGCAGTGGTACAATCACAGCTCACTGCAGCCTTGACCTCCTGGGCTCAAGTGACCCTCCCACCTCAGCCTCCTGAGTAGCTGAGACCATGGGCATGTACTACCATGCCCAGCTAATTTTTAATTTTTTTTTTTTTTAATAGAGATGGGGGTCTCCTTATGTTGCCCAGGCTGGTCTCAAACTCCTGGGCACAAGCAATCCTCCCTCCTTGGCCTCCCAAAGTGCTAAGATTACAGGTATGAGCCACCACACCTGGCCTATACATTTTGTATATTTCTTTTTTTTTTTCTGAGGCGGAGTTTCACTCTTGTTGCCCAGGCTGGAGTGCAATGGCGCGATCTCGGCTCGCCACAACCTTCGCCTCCCAGCTTCAAGCGATTCTCCTGCCTCAGCCTCCCTATTAGCTGGGATTACAGGCACGTGCCACCATGCCCGGCTAGTTTTGTATTTTTAGTAGAGACGGGGTTTCTCCATGTTGGTCAGGCTGGTCTCGAACTCCTGACCTCAGGTGATCCGCCTGCCTCAGCCTCCCAAAGTGCTGGGATTACAGGCATGAGCCACCAAGCCCGGTCACATTTTGTATATTTCAGTATTTCATTAGAAATGTTAAAAAACTTATAACATCATTCTAATTTCTTTTTTGAATACAG
Source organism: Pan troglodytes (assembly GCF_028858775.2). Classification (NCBI taxonomy): domain Eukaryota; kingdom Metazoa; phylum Chordata; class Mammalia; order Primates; family Hominidae; genus Pan; species Pan troglodytes. The sequence continues at coordinate 85,362,884 of NC_072406.2, forward strand.
GTGAATAAAAATGTTTCCATATAGCTCTGGGTCCACAGACCTGCCATTGGGAACCACTTTGCTATTGGCTCATGGCTCCTGTCAGGCTTTCCTTCTGTCTTTAATGGTCTAGGTGTAAATGTAGTGATGCTGGGATGAGGTTCACATAGGAGCCATGAGGTCCCACTTCATCTCTTTTCCAAGGATAAGCTAATGCAAATGTTCTTGCCCCGAAGAAGATCTTGAGAAATACTATGTGCTAATGTTTCCCAAACTGGCCTGAATGTAAGAATCACCTGGTGCTTGTTAAAACAAAAATAGAGATTGCTGGGCCTCACTCCATGCCAGCTGCTTTAGAATCTCCAGGTAGGGGCTTGAGAATCTTGCTTTTTAAAAAAATTTTATGTATATATTTGTTTATTTTGAGATGGAGTTTTGCTGTCACCCAGGCTGGAGTGCAATGGTGCGATCGGTTCACTGCAACCTCTGCCTCCTGGGTTCAGGCGATTCTCCTGCCTCAGCCTCCTGAGTAGCTGGGATTACAGGCGCCCACCACCAAGCCCGGCTAATTTTTGTGTTTTTAATACAGACAGGGTTTCACCATGTTGGCCAGGCTGGTCTCGAACTCCTGACCTGAAGTGATTCACCCGCCTCGGCCTCCCAAAGTGCCGTACCTGGCCTTTTTTAAATTTTAGAGATGGGGTCTCACTGGAGTGCAGTGGCTATTCACAGGTAAGATCATAGCGCACTGTATGTAGCCTGGAACTCCTAATGGCCTCAAGCCATCCTCCTGCCTCAGTCTCCTGAGTAGCTGGGACTACAGGCACACGCCCCCACACCCAGCTGAATCTTACGAGGCAAGTTTGGGAAACACTATTTTAACAGGATAGACTGGAGAGAGGCCCTGAGGCAAAGTTTGTCATTGTTTAATTTCATTATCTTTTCTAATTTTCTAGCCTCCTTACACAAACCTGAAATGGAGACAGAGCTCAAGGGGTCTTTCATTGAGCTGAGAAAGGCACTCTTTCAACTCAATGCAAGGGATGCCTCCTTGCTGTCCACGGTAGATTCTGATTTCTCATTCTGTAGGAAATTTAGTAGAGCAGTAAGTGTGGGCAAATCCATGTGTACACACAAGGCTAGAGTGACGTTTGATTTCTTCTTTTGCAGATTATAGTCCTTTCTACAAACACTGGCAGGACAATGTGCTGTAGGAAGATTGCTTATTCTTCCTTCTTCTGCCCTTGTTTTTGGCAGAACCACTGTCAAGATCATTGTCTCCTAAAGACATGCAGATCTATGGCAATAGGATCTGTCAGCCTCATAAACATTTTTAATGACCCACATAGCATGACATATACAGTATCATGTTTTCCCTAAGAGAAATTACTTTACATTGCTTTAATGACTTGCCCTCACAGCTTTAGATTTCACTTGCTAAAGTATTTTGATTGTGCATTTAATTTAAAAAGAAACCTCTAAACATTTTTTTAGTTGCAAAAAATTCCAACTTTACCAGGGAGAAGAACATTTTGGGGTGTTCAACTGTACTGGGAATGTTTTTTTAAGCTGGTTAGTGAATACATGGGTGTTCATTTTATTACCTCATATACTTCATATGTTTTAAATAATAATACATTTAAAAATATGCTTTCTTTTATTCAGATTTCTGATGCTAGAGGAATATGTTCAGTTAGTTTACTTGTCCTGAAATTTAAACAGTAACCATTTAAATTACGTGAGCTGTAAAGAGATTGGCATTTTTCTGTGAGTTGTTCCAGACACTAGGCCCAGTGCTGTTAAAGATGAGCCCCGCATTCTCTCCAAATGACACCAGGCCCATCACTGTGTTCCTAGGCTCAAGCTCTTCTCCGCTGGCATGATGCTCATCAGTTCTGCAGCAGAAGTGGGCAGCCCACCAAGAAGAACGTGGCTGGCAGCAAGCGTGTGTGCCCTTCCAATAATATCATCTATTATCCACAGGTAAGTATTGCTGTAAGAGGACAGTAATCCAAGAAGACTGTGTGCTGCTTTGTCCTGGGGAAGGAAGCCTGTGCAATTCCTTAATTATACATTGCTTTAGCTCATTGGCAGGGCCCAAAGTGCCAGCATCTCAGTTTCCATTCCCCTTTCCTAGATGGCTCCTGTGGTGATCACGCTGGTGTCAGATGGGACCCGATGCCTGCTTGCCCGCCAAAGCTCCTTTCCCAAGGGAATGTATTCTGCCTTGGCAGGTTTTTGTGATATAGGTGAGGAGTTTAGGGGATATACAGGTGACACTGGAAGATATACAATCTTACTAATACAATCTTCTCTGTCTTGTTGCTATAGAGCTTGAATTCCCAAGCACATTCTTTCCTATCATGTCAAGAAAACTGCTTTCTGGCATTATATATATATATATATATAATTTTTTCCTTTCCTTTTTTTTGAGATGGGAGTCTCACCCTGTTGCTCAGGCTGGAGTGCAGTGGCGCAATCATGGCTCATTACAGCCTCGACCTTCTGGGCTCAAGCAATCCTCCCACCTCAGCCTCCTGAATAGCTAGGACTACAGGCGCAGGCTACCATGCCCGGCTAATTTTTAAAATTTTTTGTAGAGACAGGGTCTCGCCGTGTTGCCTAGGCCAGTCCTGAACTCCTGGCTTCAAGTGACCTACCTGCCTTGACCTCCCAAAGTGTTGGGATTACAGGTGTGAGCCACACTATTTTTTTAAGCAGATTTTCAAACATAGGAGATTGTTGAAAGAATTATACAGTGAACACCCATACACCCACTACCCAGATTCTATAATTTTTTTTCCTCTTCACATGTAGGCATTTGTTTGTAGGGAGGCCACAAGCTTTGTGCCTCTCACCACATTGACCCCAGATTCCTGTTGGGTGTGTTATAAACAGAGGAGCCATTCTTTAGGCCCCCTGCTCTGAGCACACCCCTAGATTCCATGAATTTTTACTACACTTACTTTATCACAAAGCTGTCCATCTATCCATTAATTAATCTATCTTATTTTTTGATGCATAGATTGAAGATATTAGTACACTTCTTCCTATTTCAGCATGCGTAACATTTGCTAGAATTCAGTATTTATTTACAGGTTGGTTTTTTTCTCTAGTCTATTGGGGTCAAATTTGCAAATGGTGAAAAGTGGAATTTTATGAAAGCTGAGGGCAGTAGTCCCTCCTACTGTCACACTTACTTTAGACCTAGCAGACTTAAGCACTGTGGTTCAACACACAGCTCTGGACCTGATTCTTATTGTTGGAATGACTCAGAGTTTTAGGACACTCCCAAGAGCATTTCATTGAAACTTTGGAGCCAGTGTTGTGCACCTTTCTCAAATGGGCTGTCTGTATCACCCTTCTAGCTACAGGGCTGTCCTGAATTAATCTGAGTGCTTGTAGGTGAAAGTGTGGAAGAGACCATCCGTCGAGAAGTTGCAGAAGAGGTGGGATTGGAGGTGGAAAGCCTGCAGTACTATGCATCCCAGCATTGGCCCTTCCCTAGTGGCTCACTCATGATTGCTTGCCATGCAACTGTGAAACCAGGGCAGACAGAAGTAAGTTCTCATGTTCCCTTATGCTGTGATATTTCTTTTGCTTCATCCAACCTGCTCATCAGCAAGTACTTATTAAGCACTTGTCTAGTCCAGCATCATCTAGATTACATAAACATGTGTAAAATATGATTTAGGGCTGAGCACGGTGGCTCATGCCTGTAATCCCAACACTTTGGGAGGCTGATGTGGGCGGATCACTTGAGGTCAGGAGTTCAAGACCAGCCTGGCCAACATGGCAAAACTCCATCTCTACTAAAAATACAAAAATTAAGGCCGGGTGCGATGGCTCATGCCTGTAATCCCAGCACTTTGGGAGGCTGAGGTGGGCGGATCACGAGGTCAGGAGTTCAAGACCAGCCTGGCCAAGATAGTGAAACCTCATTTCAACTAAAAATACAAAAATTGGCTCAGCATGGTGGCAGGTGCCTGTAGCCCCAGCTATTTGGGAGGCTGAGGCAGGAGAATCGCTTGAACCTGGGAGGTGGAGGTTGCAGTGAGCTGAGGTCGCGCTACTGCACTCCAGCCTGGGCAACAGGGTGAGAATGCGTCTTGAAAGTAAATTAATTAATTAATTAAATTAAATATGATTTATGCCCTCAAGGAATTTGCAACCTAGTAAAGGAAGCAAATAATCTTCATTCTCCCTTGCATATATGTCAATCACGAGACAATTTATTTTATTTTATTTTTTTTGAGACGGAGTCTTACTCTGTCACCCAGCCTGGAGTGCAGTGGCGCGATCTCGGCTCACTGCAACCTCCGCCTCCTGGGTTCAAGTGATTCTCCTGCTTCAGCAGAGAAGTATATACCCTTGAAATTATCAAACCATCATCACTATCAATGCCATAAACTTATTCATCACCTACAAAAGTTTCCTCCCACCCCTTTTATTTTTCTCCCACCCTTTTTTTTTTTTTTTAATTTTGTGGTAAGAGCACTTGATGTGAGATCTATTCTCTTAGCAAATTTTTATGTGTATAATATAGTATTATTAATTGTAGACCTTATGGTGTACAGATCTTCAAAACTTATTTTGCATGACTGAAACCTGGTACCCTTTGACCAGTGGCCACCCTCCCTTCAGCCCCTGGCATGCAACTTTTTCCATTTTCCCCTCCCTTCAGCCCCTGGCAACCACCATTCTACTCTCTGCTTCTGTAAGTTTGACTATTTTAGATTCCACATATAAGTCAGATCATGGAATATTTGTCTTTCTGTGTCTGGCTTATTTCACTTAGCATGTCCTTTGGGCCCATCTATCTTGTTGCAACTGCAGGATTTCCTTCCTTTTTAAGGCTGAATAATATTCTATTATAGTATATACCACATTTTCTTTATCCATTCATCCATTGTGAATACTGCAGTGAACATGGGAGTGCAGATATCTCTTCAAGATCTAGATTTCAATCCAGAAGTGGGATGCTAGATCAAAGGGTAATTCTATTTTTAATTTTTTGAGGAACCTCCATATTTTTTTCCATAGTAGGTGCACCAACTTACATTCCCCACAACAGTGTACATGGGTTCCCTTTTCTCTACATCCTTACCAATACTTGCTGTCCGTTGTACTTTTTTAATGGTAGCCATTAAAGAAGGTATGAGTTAATAGTAGCCATCAAAGAAGGTATGAGGTTTTCATTTGCATTTCCCTGATGATTAGTGATGTTGAGCACCTTTTCACATACCTGTTGGCCATTTGAATACCTTCTTTGGAGAAATGTCTATTCAGATTCTTTGCCCATTTTTAAATTGGCTTATTTATTTTTTGGCATTAAGTTGCAGAAGTTCCTTATATATTTTGGATATTAACTCCTTATTAGATAGAGGGTCTGCAAATATTTTCTCCCATTCTGCAGGTTGTCTCTTCACTCTGTTGATTGATTCCCTGACTCTGCAGAAGCTTTAGTTTGATAGAATCCCTACTTGTCTATCTTTGCTTTTCTTGCCTGTGCTTTGGTATCATATCTAAGAGACCATTGCCCAGTCTAATGTCTAGAAATTTATTCCTTTATGTTTTCTTCTAAGAATTTTATTGTTTCAGGTTTTATATTTAAGTCTTTAATCCATTTTAAGTTGGTTTTTGCATATGATGTAAGATAACGGTCCGATTTCATTCTTTTGCATGTGGATATCCAATTTTCCCAACACTGTTTATATAAGACAATTTACCTTTTATTGTCAGGAGTTAAGAGTATCTTACATATAGTAGGCGCACAATCAGGCATCATTTAATGACTGACTGCAGGATTGGTCTTATTGCTCAAGTCAGTCAGGATGCTGGGAACTAAAAATATAAAACTATAGGAACTTGTAGTTGAAAGAAACTTAAGACGTTGTCTTTTTTTTTTTTTTTTTTTTTTTTGAGATGGAGTCTCATTCTTGTCGCCCAGGCTGGAGTGCAGTGGCACGATCTCAGCTCACTGCAACCTTCGCCTCCCAGGTTCAAGCAATTCTCCTGCCTCAGCCTCCCGAGTGGCTGGGATTACAGGTGCCTGCCAGCATGCCCGGCTAATTTTTGTATTTTTATTAGAGATGGGGGTTCCACCATGTTGGCCAGGCTGGTCTCGAACTCCTGACCTCAGGTGATCCTCCCACCTTGGCCTCCCAAAGTGTTGGGATTATGGGCATGAGCCACCACGCCCGGCTAGACATTGTTTTATCCAATCTCATCTTGCACTTCTCTAGCATCACTGACTGATGGTCTCTGCCTGCCAAAGTTTGCCTATTGTATGTTTTGGTTTTTATAGAATATCTAATCTATTTCAGCTTCCTTGGGATGAAGTTTGCATTACTTTGCTTCTTGCAAAGATGAGACTATGCTTTTGACTATCATTAACCCTTATCCTTTAAAAAAAAAAAAAAAAAGAGTGGCTGGGCACAGTGGCTCACGCCTGTAATCTCAACACTTTGGGAGGCCGAGGCAGGTGGATCACCTGAGGTCAGGAGTTCAAAAGCATCCTGTCCAACATGGTGAAACCCCGTCTCTACTAAAAATACAAAGAAATTAGCCAGGTGTGGTGGCGGGTGCCTGTAATCCCAGCTACTCGGGAGGCTGAGGCAGGAGAATCATTTGAACCTGGGAGGGGAGGTTGCAGTGAGCCAAGATCACACCATTGCCCTCTAGCCTGGGTAAAAAGAGCAAAACTCCATCTCAAAAAAAAAAAAAAGTAATATTTGTATGTTCTTTTTTAATTGAAAAATTTATACAATCAATAGAGACACAAGGAAAAATAGGTATTATTCATAATTTATTCTCAATGTTAACCACTCTTAACATTTTAGTATTTGTACTTCCAGGATTTATTTAATGTATCTTATCTTTTTTTTTTTACTATGTTAGAAATATATTTAACTCGGCCGGGCACAGTGGCTCACACCTGTAATCCCAGCACTTTGGGAGGCCGAGGCGGGTGGATCACAAGATCAGGAGATCGAGACCATCCTGGCTAACACGGTGAAACCCCGTCTCTACTAAAAAATACAAAAAATTAGCCGGGCATGGTGGCGGGCGCCTGTAGTCCCAGCTACTCAGGAGGCTGAGGCAGGAGAATGGCGTGAACCTGGGAGGTGGAGCTTGCACTGAGCCAAGATAGCGCCACTGCACTCCAGCCTGGGCAACAGAGAGAGACTCCGTCTAAAAAAAAAAAAAAAAAAATATATATATATATATATATATATATATACACACACACACACACACACACACACATAAAACTCTCATTTCTTAATTATGCCTCTTTTGCTTCTGGGCAGTATCTAGAACTGACTTTCACCTAACCTGAAGATCCCAGGTATTATCTTCTAAGATTGCTTAGTTCTAGAATCATTTTCTGACCTTTGGCCATAGTATTCTAAATTTTGTAGCTCCTGACCTTACATCCTTTTCTTCCTTATGTCTTTCAGATCCAGGTGAACTTGAGAGAATTAGAGACAGCTGCCTGGTTCAGTCATGATGACGTAGCCACAGCCCTGAAGAGAAAGGGCCCCTATACTCAGCAACAGAATGGGACTTTCCCATTCTGGCTGCCCCCTAAGTTAGCCATCTCCCACCAACTGATTAAGGAGTGGGTGGAAAAACAGATCTGTTCTTCCCTGCCTGCTTAGCCCGGATCAAGTCACTTAGATCGCTCCTTGGTATTCCTGAGGGACAAACTAGAGATCAGTTGACAAAGGAGAAGTGACAAAAGATAAGCTGCAGAAAGACCTCAGAAGGGCAGAGCAAAGGGTGAGCCTACAGTAAGACACTTCTATCAGCAGTGTTAATGGAAGAAATTCCTACCAATGGGCAATCAAAAAAGCCAGTGTGAGAAGAAAACTGATGAGCTGTCAACTGTCAAAAATCAGGGGGAAGGGGGAAGCATTAGTTTGGATGTAGGCCCTTGTTCAGTCATTTTCTCTAAGGCCTTGGAAGCAAACATCTTCTGGCATATGGCTTGTTAATGCTGTGTTTACACTAACTGCCAAAATGTGCCTGTTGTAAGTTTGGTTAAAACTTTTATCTTAGTATTGAAAATATATAGCAAGTTTTAAGTCATTACTGAGTTACTTGTTACCCTTACAGAATTAAGAAAAATAGCACAGTATGACATTTTAAAATTCATGTACAGGTGCATTCTAGTTACATGAACATGGTAGTTAAATAAAAGTCACAATTAAGTCATTATGACTCAGAGTACTTTATAATAAATCAGATGCCCTGAGGCTCTGTTGAGGAAGTAGAATCCCAATGGGACTCCAGACAGTAAATCTTTTTCGCTGTTTTCAGCTCTGTCACATGCTCAGTTTGTGACCCAGGGAAAAGACTATTGCTTTGCCATGCCTGTTTTCCTAAATAAAACAGTTGCTGGCATTTGCACATCCACAATGTGTTGATTAACAAAGGGATTGGTGGAGATAAACAGATGCCAAACCTGACCTATTTCTTAAACTTTATGGAATAAACTAAATTTAGGATTTCTCATCATTCATATATGATGCCATAAGGGAGAAGAGTTTATTTGGGGAAAATAAAAGAAATTCCCACACCTTTGTTCTGATGTCTTTTTCTGTCCTGTGAATTGAGAAAATTTTACAAGGTGAGAATTTTGGGGTAGGGGAAAGGTTCCCTATTGGTGACAATTAAACATTTAAGTCCAGGTTTCAAGTCAGTGGAACAACTGAAGCAATGTGCAGGAGGAATGTTAGAGGTCTTGCTGAAAAGAGGAAATAATCATATCTTCAGAAGATTCTAGGGACTTATTTGTGATTAAAGACAAAAGCTCCAGAGACCCTAAGGTTATTTACATGTCAAAGTCCCATAGGACTAAGTCCCAAAGTCCCATAGCACTAAAGAGATTCTAAAACTAGAAAAGTTAAAGCACTGAATTTCCTTTTGATCTCAAAAGGTCATTGCTCTCTCCACTGCCAGCAAACCATCATTGCTTTGGGGAAATCAAAGTGCCTTCATCAGGAAATGTTGAGGGATAATATGTGATGGGACTTGATTGTCTTGTTAGATTGGCAGCTTGCCTTTACCTGGGCTGAACCCAGCATGCAGAAGGGAAAAGCACTCACAAAAGAGAGGTCCTGAGATTTCTTCATATCTTGCAGTTAGAAGAAAACAGTTCAGGGTCCATGTGTATTACCATCTCCCAATCTTTTCTATCTCTATGTGGGTGTGTTTGTGAGCGCATGTGTACACATCCCCAATCTGAAAATACTGATAGAAAGGGGAGTGTGCGGAATTCCTGGTTATGAGTTTCCCAAACTTACCATGGAGTAACTGTTTGTTTTTTGATTAATGTGTTTTTGGAAAAGAAAAGATGAGAGTGGCTAACAGCAGGAGCTGCAACATTGAACTTTGCTTCTCAGTAGTGAGTGGGAAAAGAGCTTTGCTGTAGAACCCCAAGGATATCTGAAAGCTGAGGCAGAAGAGAGCAGGCCTGGGATACTGAAAATGGCAGATAAATAAAAGAAACTTTGGTACAGGACCTACCTGACCTGAGAATATATATGTGGGCAATAAATTATGAAGGTGCTAAGGATAAATAGAACCCATCTGGGTCCATGATGCAGAATAGAAAAACAGGTAAAATCTTGTGAGCCTGGCTGAAAGTCAGTCAGCCGTGGCAACCAGAATAAAAAAAAATTTCATTTATATTTTTGCCTATCACCCTTTCTCTACCCAATATTTAATCCTCAATGAAGATAAACCTAATGTACCACAAGTGCGATGGGGGGAAACCTTTTTCTCACAATTGAGCTGGGACGGCATTCTGGCCCCATTTTTAACATGAGAAATGTAGCTTCAAAACAAACAATAAAAATATATTTAAAATAATTATTATTTAAAATGTTAAAATGTTGCACAATATCATCTGATGTGTTACTTTAGTCAATGTGTAACACTTATCCTCTTCCTTAGTTCATTTCAGTGAACACTAGGAAGACAAAGGATTGGAGTGGGATATGGTATATTTAGTTTTTATTTATTTATTTTTGAGATGGAGTTTCGCTCTTGTCGCTCAGGCTGGAGCGCAATGGCGCAATCTTGGCTCACTGCAACCTCCGGCTCCCGGGTTCAAGCTATTCTCCTGCCTCAGCCTCCCAAGTAGCTGGGATTATAGGCGCCCACCACCATGCCCGGCCATATTCAGTTTTTATTAGTTCGTGATAGTAGGTTCTCAGATGAGAACTCTACTACACCATTCTCCTAATTCCTCCCTTGGTCACTGGAGAGGGAACAGTATGAAACTATTTCCATTGTTTTTACTTGGATAGGGTAAGATATAGTAAAGGCATCTCTCTGCTGCATACAATAATAAAGAAGAATCCAGAGACCTAGATTATAAAAACGTGGTCAGTATATGGAGCTGTCTGTAGAGAAGACTTTTTTTTTGCTTTTAATGGTGAATTTTATGATATATAGATAATACTTGATTTATTTTAGGAGGAATATGAGCATCATTTTAAGAAATAAACATTTCATCTTAGCAATAGATATATCAGTTATATTAAATATCAAACCAATTAATTAATTAAAACAATTAAGTACAATATCAGGTATGAAATATCCAAAATAGGCAAATCCATAGAGACAGAAAGTAGACTAGTGGTTTCTAGGGGCTGGGAGTAGAAGGGAATGAGAGACTATTAGTGAGTATGGGGTTTCTAATATTCTAGAATTAGATGGTAGGGATGGTTGCACAATTTTGTAAACATACTAAAAACCACTGAATTGTATAATTTAAAGGGTAAACTTTTTGGTATGTGACATATCAATATAGCTGTTATTTACAAGTAAGTTCTATATCTTGCTTCAGGTACATACATACATGCAAAAATTCACTGACTGTACACTTAAGATTTGTGCACTTAACCATATGCATGTTATGCCTCATTAAAAAAATTGAAAAGAAAAAGTGAATGAGTTTTCAAATCCAAATTTGTCAACTTGAAATTTTGATCTGAGGATGAATAGCAGTAAGGGAGAAATTTAAATATTTAGAATTACTCCAAGGGTATATTGTGGTAGGGTATGTCTTTAGCATGAAGTGTGTGAATTTCATCTCAAGGTTGTCTAGGGGCTAGATTCTACCCTGCCGAGTTCAAAACCTGTGTATAACCCACAGCTGAGATCACAAAGACTTGTGCCAAGAGGGCCACATGGAGAAGTCAATCTGTAAAACTTGTAATGAAGAAACATTTTTACCAAATGAGTAATCTAAACTAGAAATGAACAGAATCATATTCAATATTTATTTAAAAAGAAAAAAGAGAAGCTAAATGTGCTGGTTAATTTTTTGTTGGCTTACTTGTTGGTCTGTGATCGGTGTTGTCAGGCAGCTGCACTCCCATGCTTTGTAAAAGATTGGAAGCAGGTCCTGCCAGTCCAGCTTGGGAGCTATAGGATTCCAATATATTTGAAACCAGGTTCAGGTCTACATCTACTGGTGCCATAACAGATTCTCCTGTACCAGAATCTTCCTCATCTGAATTGTTATCAGTAGTCTGGGATACAGGTTCCTTATTCATAGAGGGAAAAGAAAATTATGGGCTAATATATCATTAGGTTGCATGGTGGTTACAATAAAAAGATAACTAAGCCACAATGTAAATTTGCATTCCAAATTAAAAAGGAAACTTCTTATCCTTGGTGATATAAACTGAAAATGAAGTCTATAAGTTATATGGCCTAGCACACATAATAAAACTTGGTTCTAAAGATTATAACACATTTCTCTCCAGGAAAGATTCCTGCAAATCAAATAAATTGCATGTCTATTTTGAAATAGCTCAAGGGCTAATAGAATTAAGAAGGTACATTTATAACTTGTCTAAGAGTCTTAAAAGAAACAAACATAAAAGTGAATATTAAATGAAATAATAATGTAAATTTTCTTCAAAATGAAAGAAGCGAGTGTTCCTTTCTTTCCCCCCAGTGAAAAAGCTTAAAAGTAAAAACACAAGGCTTTGTGGTTCCAACCACAAAGATTCTAAATTGTTAGTTGGGCCTCTGATTCCACAAGCTGGGGAAAGAATTTGAAAGATTACAGCTCGATAGACTTTTATGTCCTTGCTACCCAAAGCATTGTCCATGGAGCAGCAGAGTCTCCATCGCTTGGGGCTTATTAGAAATGGAAAATCTCAGCTGGGAGTGGTCGCTCATGCCTGTAATCCCAGCACTTTGGGAGGCTGAGGTGGGTGGATCACTTGAGGTCAGGAGCTCCAGAGACTAGCCTGGCCAACATGGTGAAACCCTGTCTCTACTAAATATACAAAGATTAGCCAGGCACGGTGGTGCGCACCTGTAGTCCCAGCTACTTGGGAGGCTGAGGCAGGAGAATTGCTTAAACCCAGGAGGCAGAGGGTGCAGTGAGCCAAGATCGTGCCACTGTACTCCAGCCTGGGTGACAGAGGGAGACTTCCATCTCAAATAAAATAATAATAATAATAATAATAATAAAATAAAACAAAATAATAATAAAAAAAAGGAAAATCTCAAGCTTCATCCCAGGCCTACTTAATCAGAATCTATGTTGTAACATGATCTTTTGGTTTATATTCACATTAAAATTTAAGAAATACTGCTTTAGATAAATCTAATGTATGGTTTCTACTAGATTTTGACAATTCTGGAAGTGACTATAGTTTTAAAAGTGGTTTAGATGATCAAAGCAAGGAGAATTAACATTAATTAAAGGCCTATTGTAGGTTTTACTGCTGTCTAATTTGGTTCTCATGTTAATTCTATGATATGAGGATTACTGGTTTATAGATACATTCACAGTGGACAGCTGAGCTAGACTTCAAACCCTAACCCATAAGACTCCAGGGTTCTTGCTCTTTCCATAATACCTCTGTTTAGGATTAGACAGTGGTGGCATTAAAAACTAGGATGAAAACATAAACGGAAGGTGAATCCTAAATTTGGCTCTAAATTAGGGAAACATACAAAATAAACTGTTAAAACTGGAAAGTTATTTGAATGTTTAAGATCCTCTCTGTTTATTTACTTATGTTATTTTGTTTTAATCCACTGTGGCCCAAGGCATAGTCTCAAAAGGTCTTGAGAACATGTGCCCTCTCTTTTTTAAAATCCATTTAAGCTGTAGTTTTTTTAAACTACTTTTGAAAAAAAAATGTATTTAAGAAGTAGTAGTGTACAATTGCATTCTAATTTGAGCATATTATATGACTTTTTATTTTAAATCCTGATAGATAATGTAGAATAAGTAATATAATGAAGCTTATGTTTAGGAAAATTAAGTCTATGATCCTTTATCCTACCAGAGTTAGGAAAACAATTAACATTCTTATTTATTTCAAATCTCACACACCAAAAAAAGAAAAACTATGATAAAATATGGTTTTAGCTATCTGACATACTAGACTCAGAAAGAGAAAGAGGTTAAAAACACACATACCACTTGGTTCCTAGTGGTGAAACTTTTGCTGATGCAGGTGTGTGCTAGTTCCTGGTCCATCTGGGCCATGTATGACTTGAGATTATCAAGCGTTCCTTTCAGGGAAGCCTCTTCGCCAGGTTCATGTGTTTCAAAGTCCAAGTCATCATCACTATCTAAACATTCAAAGTCTTCATCATCCAGATCATCAGAATCTGACTCATTAGGCCTTGGCCCTACACAGATCCCAAGAAAGAAAGAGCCACTTAGTAATTATTATTATTATTATTATTTTTTAGTTACTACACATCTCAAAATAATTAGAATGTTACCCACAGAAAAAGACTAATACACACAGTCAATCTACTTCACAAAAATCCCTTCTACAAATGCTGGCAGATATGTGTGCATTTAATGTTGTGGAAAAGCGTACAGGCTGAATCAAAAGATTTAGCTTAAAAAAAAGTGAATTCAATTAATTAAAATATTTTTCTTAAAAAATTTTTAAAAATACCTAATAAATGAATACATTTTGATGTAAACATTCAAGCCATACAAGTATTGTATCCAATCTCACTCTCTCCCCAGAGGTAAGCATCTTTTAGCAGTTTCCAGGTATCCCGATCTTTCTCTCTGCAGTTCTGTACATATATACATATTATAATTATTTTTTGAGTTATCTTTTTATTACTGATTTGTAAGTACAGTAATTCCAAAAAAGAACAATATAATATGGGAGCCAATGTAAAACCCTATTTAAACACACAGCATTCAGTCACTCTCAAATATTTAATGAGGCCGGGCACGGTGGCTCACGCCTGTAATCCTGGCACTTTGGTAGGCTGAGATGGGCGGATCATGAGGTCAGGAGATCGAGACCATCCTGGCTAACACGGTGAAACCCCGTCTCTACTAAAAATACAAAAAAATTAGCTGGGTGTGGTGGCAGGCGCCTGTAGTCCCAGTTACTCAGGAGGCTGAGGCAGAAGAATGGCATGAACCCAGGAGGCGGAGCTTGCAGTGAGCCGAGATCGTGCCACTGCACTCCAGCCTGGGCAACAGAGCGAGACACCATCTCAAAAAAAAAAAAAAAATTTAATGAGCAGCTACTATATATGTCAAGCACTAAGCTAGGCAGCCTCTACAAAATTATTCATGGGTAGTAATTCATGGTTGAAAGCAACTCAAACCAGGAAGAGAAAGCAAACATTTTGGCTTCTGAGATATCTCATAACCCAATGCTCTAGCAACAGCCATACTACTAACAGTTTCAAAATGAAAGTCAACATCACACCACTACTTACCTAAAATCTTATCAAAATAATTAAGAAAAGAATCTGCATCAAAAGTGATTGGAGCTTCGGAAGGTTCTCTGCAATATTAAAGGACAAAGACAATTAATTTATTCTAAATACAACTCTTTGAAACTTTTCTAAAGTGGTGCCATTCTTAGGAAAGCTACCAAAGATAGAATTTCTAAGGAGGCACAGCAAGAAAAGTTGTAGTTTAAGTTTTAAAAATCCTTGAGTTTACTGGCCTTGCAGGACAACAGAAATGGGAAAGTCTGATAAATGAAAAGTAAAAATTGCATCTTGTTTATGTACATTTAGCTTATGCTGATTTAGGGACCTACCCACTCTCTAGCCCCAATAAGATATCTAGCATTAGCAAAACCATTATTTATTTGAGTTCATTTAAATAAAGCCTGTTCTTTTAAGAACTAAAGCTTAAAAAATAAACAAGAACATATCTTCCCTTATCCCTGCTTTCTTAAAGAGAGAATACCAAATATAAATTTAGATCTTTCATCAGGTTCAAGAGCATCAACACTAATAATGATATATTTGATACACAAGTAACAGTTTTTTTTGTTTTGTTTTTTTTTTGAGACGGAGTCTCGCTCTGTCACCCAGGCTGCGGTGCAGTGGCACGATCCCAGCTCACTGCAACCTCTGCCTTCCGGGGTCAAGCGATTCTCCTGCCTCAGCCTTTCAAGTAGCTGGGATTACAGGCATGCGCCACCATGCCCGGCTAATTTTTGTATTTTTAGTAGAGATGGGGTTTCACCATGCTGGCCAGGCTGGTTTTGAACTCCTGACTTCGTGATCTGCCTGCCTCGGTCTCCCAAAGTACTGGGATTACAGGTGTGAGCCACCGCGCCCAGCCTACAAGTAATAATTCTATCTACCTGTTTTTCCTGTTATTTGCCAAATGTAGTTTCATATTTCTGTTATTATTTCTGCCTCTGATGAATCCCTTTGAGTTTTCAGTATCCAATCTGCTTGCAGGGTGGGAGATCAGAGGTCTGAACTTGTTGAAAGCTAAATGTTGAGCCCATAAAGCTACTAAAGAGTAAAGTATATGGTTTCCCTGTGTGGTTCTGGATGATGGTTTTTAGGGTGATCTTTCTGGCTTATTTCAAGGATTGCAAAGGATGAGACTTCTAGAAATCTGACTTCAAATAAGTAAGTTATCACTATACTAGGCACAAAAAAGAAAGCAAGCAGTACAACTCATTTACTCAAAAAAAAAAAAAAAGTGGAAATGGCAATGACTATGACTTCAACATTTGGGTTCTAGCTATTTATATATTTATACTTTAACACAAATTACCGAGGCAGCTCTGCTCCCTTGTGGGTTGAGACTTTGGATATGAAAGCTTTCATGCTCTCTGAGACTTGAGTTAAGTCATAGTTCTGCTCCTTCTCCTCCTTGGAAACAGACTCTGATTCTTTTTTGCCAGCAGCTTCCTGCAGCAGCTGGTCCAGCTGATCTGGTGAGAGATCTAACCACTGGTCATCTGAAAAAGAAGAAAGCATAATACTGCCATTCTACATTCACATAAGTCCTCTTAGGAGAGGATCCTGTGAGACTGAGTAGAACATTTTAATTTTTTTTTTTTAACCCTTCCACTGTATCCTGGTCCATCACTTACCATCCTCTGGGGGAAGATTAGCCGCTTCTTTCTTAAGGTCTTCTATATCAAATGGTATTGTCTGTAATAAGGTTAAGATTTCTTCACCAGGGCTCATAGCAAGAGAACTATGAAAAATAAAAAACATGAGTATTTCTTCATAAGAGAACCTAGAATAGTAATCATAAATACATAGTATTTTAAGGTTGGAAGGGATTAGCTAGTCTAATTTGGGGAGTGTTTTTTTTTTTTTTTAAGAGATGGGGTTTCATTGTTGCCCAGAATGGACTCGAACTCCTGGGTTCAAATGATCCTCCACTTCATCCTCCCAAGTAGCCAGCACTACAAGTACATGCCAAAACACCTGGCTCTAATTTGTTTGTTTGTTTTTAACAGAGTTTCACTCTGTCGCCCAGGCTGGTGTGCAGTGGTGCGACCTCGGCTCACCACAACCTCCGCCTCCCAGGTTGAAGCGATTCTCCTGCCTCAACCTCCCAAGTAGCTGAGACTACAGGCATGCGCCACCACACCCAGCTAATTTTTGTATTTTTAGTAAAGATGGGGTTTCACCATATTGGCCAGGTTGGTCTCGAACTCCTGACCTCATAATCCCCCTGCCTTGGCCTCCCAAAGTGCTGGGATTACAGACATGAGCCACCGCACCCGGCCTTCTAATTTGTTTTTAAGCATATTTTTAGGTTGCAGATCCCTTTTTCTCAAACAAAACTTTTACCAGGAACTCTAAAATATAGAAGGGCTCAAAGAAAAACGGCCTTCATTAAAGTGGAGGATAGGCCAGGCACGGTGGCTCATGCCTGTAATCCCAGCACTTTGGGAGGCCAAGGTGGGGAGATCACTTGAGGTCAGGAGTTCACTTGGCCAACATGGTGAAACCCCGTCTCTACTAAAAACACAAAAATTAGCTGGGCATTGTGGCACATGCCTGTAATCCCAGCTACTCGGGAGGCTGAGGCAGGAGAATTGCTTGAACCCGGGAGGTGGAGGTTGCAGTGAGCCGCCCCAGCATGGGCGACTGAGCAAGACTCCATCTCAATAAATAAATAAAATAAAATAAAATAAAAATAAATAAATTGGAGGATAGAGGCTCAGAGATCTACACAATTGGCCTTCCTTTTTGGCTCTGAAGCAGGCTCCATGGAACATCATTATGAAGCCACTGATCTCGTATAATTCTTTCTATACATACATGCAGAGACAGGGTCTCTCTCTATATATGTATATATATGTACATACAGTTGTATTATGTTAATAGTACATATACATATAAAACACGTACTAAAAATACATAAAAATATACATATATATTTTATATACGAGGAAAAGAAGATCCAGAAGGAAAGTATCAATTAAAATTTATCTAGCATGTATTAAATGCTATGCTAACACTTTAAATACATTTTCTTATTGAGTCCTTTTGTTACTATTATAGAAGGTAATAATCCTGTTTTACAGATGAGAAAACCAGAACCCAGGGAAGTTCTTTAACTTTTGCAAAGTCTGTATTACCCAGGAGGCGGAGGTTGCAGTGAGCCAGGATCGTGCCATTGCACTCCAGGCTGGGCGACAAGAGCGAGACTCCGTTGGCCGGGGGGGGTGGCTCACGCCTGTAATCCCAGCGCTTTGGGAGGCCAAGGCGGGCGGATCACGAGGTCAGGAGATCGAGACCATCCTGGCTAACACAGTGAAACCCCGTCTCTACTAAAAAAAAAAAAAAAAATTAGCTGGGCGTGGTGGCGGGTACCTGTTGTCCCAGGTACTCGGGAGGCTGAGGCAGATGAATGGCGTGAACCCAGGAGGTGGAGCTTGCAGTAAGCCAGGATCGCGCCACTGCACCTCCAACCTGGGCACAGAGCAAGACTCCGTCTCAAAAAAAAAAGAGACTCCATAAAAAGAAAAAAAAATCCTCATTCTTTAAGACTTAACTCAAATACCTCCTCCCTGAAGCCTTCCATTATCTTTCTTTTTTTAACATCTCTGCTTCAACCTTAGTGAAAGTTTATTACCTTCTCACTATGACTCTCTTTAGCATTTGATATTCCAGAATGATTTTTATTTTGCCTTTTGTTATGATTATTTGGGTTATTCTCTCTCCTAGTAATGTTTACATATTAATAATACAGAGTAGAGACAGTTCCCCATCACCTACGTGATTTTGCAAGGTATGCAAATGTTTATCCAATTAAAGCAAGTCCTTTATACAACTTGATTTGATCCATTCTTAATAGTTCAGACAGGGTGCCATCAATTTATGTAACAAATCATGTCACCATTATGTCACTCACTCAACACATAAGTATCTCTGTGCATAGTTTCTTTTTTTTCTTTTTCTAAGACAGGGTCTCACTCTGTCGCCTAGGCTAGAGTGCGTGGCATGATCACAGCTCACTGCAGCCTTGACTCTTGGGATCAAGCAATCTTCCTATCTCAGCAAGTAGCTGGGATTACAGGCATTAGCCACTGTGCCTGGCTATTTATTTATTTTTAATTTGAGTAGCTGGGATTACAGGTGCCCACCACCTCATCCGGCTAATTTTTTATATTTGTAGTAGAGATGGGGTTTCACCATGTTGGCCAGGTTGGTCTCAAACTCCTGACCTCAGGTGATTCACCCATCTCGGTCTCCCAAAGTGCTGGGATTACAGGTGTGAGCCACTGTGCCCGGCCTATTTGTTTATTTTTAATTGACAAAAAAGTGTATAGGTTTATCATGTACCTTAAAAATATTGTAGAGATGTAATCCCAGCACTTTGGGAGGCTGAGGAGGGCAGATCACAAGGTCAGGAGATCGAGACCATCCTGGCCAACATGGTGAAACCCTGTCTGTGCTAAAATACGAAAAAGATTAGCCAGGTGTGATGGCACGCGCCTGTAGTCCCAGCTACTCAGGAGGCTGAGGCAGGGGCATCGCTTGAACCCGGGAGGTGGAGGCTGCGGTGAGCTGAGATCGCGCCACTACACTCCAGCCTGGTGACAGAGAGAGACTCCATCTCAAAAAAAAAAAAAAAAAAAAAAAAAATTGTAGAGAAAGCTAATGTTTCCTTTGATGACCACTGCCACCCATCCCAATCCATTGTCTTGCTCCCCAGAGGTGACTGCTTTCTCAAGTATACTTCGGCACTTTTCTCTCTCTCTGTGTGTATATATATTTCTGTTTCTATTTCTTGTATTTGCTGTCTGTCCTTTTGCTGGAATGTTATTCTCCTAAATACCTGAATGCCTCACTCCTTCACTTCATTCAGGTCTCTTCTCAAAGAAAACTTCCTTAGAAAGGCCTTCCTTGACTAATCTATCTAGAAAAGCAGTCTCTACCCCTGTACCCCACACACTGCTTTTTCTTCATAGCACTTACCACCCCCTAATATTACATAATGGCTTGCGTTCTTTCTCCTACATTAGCATGTAAGCTCTATAAGGACAAGGACACTTTGGGTTCATTTATTTTATCCCCAGTACCTGGAATAGGGCCTGGCACATAGGAGGCATTCAATAAATATTTGTTGAATAAATGAATATATATGTATCTATAAATAATGTATTGTTTTGTTTTGAGACGGAGTCTTGCTCTGTCACCTAGGCTGGAGTGCAGTGGCGCGATGTTGGCTCACTGCAACCTCCACCTCCAGGGTTCATGCGATTCTCCTGCCTCAGCCTCCCGAGCAGCTGGGATTACAGGTGCATGCCAACACGCCCAGCTAGTTTTTCAATTTTTAGTAGAGACAGGGTTTCACCATATTGGCCAGGCTGGTCTTGAACTCCTGACCTCGTGATCCACCCGCCTTGGCCTCCCAAAATGCTGGCATTACAGGTGTAAGCCACTGCGCCCAGCCTGTATTGTATTTTGTATATTTAAAATTTTTGTATGTGTAACATCCACACGGTATATATTTTATTCTTTTTCATTTTAAGTTTTAATTTTTGTGGGTACATAGTAGGTGTATATATTTATAGGGTATATGAGATGTTTTGATACAGGCATGTAATGTGAAATAAGTACATCATGGAGAATGGGGTATCCATCCTCTCAAGCATTTATCCTTCGAGTTACAAACAATCCAATTACACTGTATGTTAAATGTATAATTAAGTTATCATTGACTATAGTCACCCTGTTGTGCTATCAAATAGTAGGTCTTACTCATTCGTTCTATTTTTTTTTTTTTTTGGTACCCATTACTGTACGTATTTATAACTTGCTTTTTTTTTTTTTTTTCACTGCATTGTTTTTGAAATCTATTCATTTAGATCAGTGGTTCCCATTTAGATCAGTGGTTCCCAACCAGGGACAATTTTGCCGCCCAGGTACCTCTGGCAATGTCTGGAGACATTTTTGGTTGTCATGATTGGGGGATGAGGGAGAAGTGCTATTGATATTTACTGGATAGAGGCCAGGGATGCTGTTAAATGTCCTATGAAGTGCAAGCCAGTCCCTCACAATAAATTATCAGATCCAAAATGTCAGTAGCACTGAGGTTGAAAAATCCTAAATCAGATATATGTAAATATAGTTAATCTCTGGTTAACTACTAGATAGCAGGCTATCATATAAATACACTGCAATTCATTTATCCATTATTGATGGATACTTTGGTTGCTTATAATTTTTCACTATTACAATCTCTGATAAATTAGGGGAAAGTCTATGATATTATATGTAGGAGCTAAAAACAATTCTAAACTGAGAGACAGAGAGCAGAATAATGGCTGGCTGGGTGCAGTGGCTCACACTTGTAATCCCAGAACTTTGAGAAGCCAAGGCAGGGGGATCTCTTAAACCCAGGAGGTCAAGATTGCAATGAGCTATGACTGTACCACTGCACTCCAGCCTAGGCAACAGAGTGAGACTCTATCTCAAATAATAATAATAATAAAAGTAGAATGATGGTTACCAGAGGCTGGGAAGGGTAGCAGAGAGCGGGGGGAAAAGAGGGGATAGTTAATGGTTACAAAAATTAGTTAAATAGAAGGAATAAGAGCTAGTGTTTGCTGCTCTGCCTATGGAGTAGCCATTCTTTATTCCTTTACTTTCTTAATAAACATACTTTCACTTTACTCTATGGACTTGCCCAAAATTCTTTCTTGCATGAGATCCAAGAACCCTCTCTTGGGGTCTGGATCTGGAACGCTTTTTAGTAACATCTTCCTGGCAAATCCCAAAAAATATTTTTTAAAAAATTAAAAAGAGCTAGTGTTTGGTAGCACAACAGGGTGACTACAGTTAATAATAATTTATTATATAGTTCCAAATACCTTAAAAAAATGGAATAACTAAAAATATTCCCAACACAAAGAAATGATAAATGCTTGAGGTGATGGAAAGCTTAATTACCCTGATTTGATCATTATACATTGTATGCCACATGGACATTATACATGTAATCACATGTACCCCATAAATATGTACAACTAGTATGTATCCACAATAATTAAAAATAAAAAATTAATGGCTGGGTGCATTGGCTCACGCCTGTAATCTCAGCACTTTGGGAGGCCAAGGTGGGTGGATCACCTGAGGTCAGGAGTTTGAGACCAGTCTGGCCAACATGGTGAAACTCCATCTCTACTAAAAATACAAAAATTAGCCAGACCTGGTGGTGCATGCCTATAGTCCTAGCTACTTGGGAGGCTGAGGCAGAAGAATCACTTGAACCCGGGAGGCAGAGCACTGCACTCCAGCCTGGGTGACTAAGCGAGTCTCTGTCTAAAAAAAATAAATAAATAATAATAACAATAAATGAAAAAAAGTGAAAATGAAAGGTAAATCTAAAATAAAAGTCTACGATATTAATTCAGCTATTTTTTAAAAACCACAAACATTGGGAATTCAACAACAGGTCTGGAGGGAGATGGAAGTTTGGTTTTAAACTGTTTAAAAATTATCCTGGTGTGCAGAATGGGAGCCTCTCCTGCAACGTAAATTAAAATGTTGGACATTTAAGCTACTTATAATTTTTTCCCCAACAGTAAAAAATAGTTGAGTAAATTATGGGGGTACATCCATTTGCTGAAATATTGTGCAGCTTTTTTTTTTTTTTTTGAGATGGAGTCTCACTCTGTCCCCAGGTGCAATCTCAGCTCACGGCAACCTCCGCCTCCTGAGTTCAAGCGATTCTCCTGCCTCAGCCTCCCTAGTAGCTGGGACTACAGGCACGCACCATCATGCCCAGCTAATTTTTGTATTTTTAGTAGATACGGGGTTTCACCATGTTGACCAGGATGGTCTCGATCTTTTGACCTCGTGATCCGCCTGCCTCGGCCTCCCAAAGTGCTGGGATTACAGGCGTGAGCCACTGCGCCTGGCCATATTGTGCAGCTTTTAAAAATTATGTTTATAAAGACTTCGTAATGCCATGGAAAATGTGATATCATGATGAGTAAAATTACACAGAGGAGGATGCAAAATTTCTTTCGTTGTTTTTTTTTTCTTTTTTGAGGCAGAGTCTCATTCTGTCATCCAGGCTGGAGTGCAGTGGTGTGATCGCTTGAGCCCAGGAGGCAGAGGTTGCCAGCCTGGGTGACAGAGTGAGACTCCGTCTCAAAAAAATAAATAAGTAAGAATAATAAATAATAAATAATAAATAAAAAGAACTACCTAAATACCAATCTTTGTAGTAGGAGTCTTAACAATAACTCACCTTTCTGGCCAGTCTACTGAGAGCTGGAAGTAATTCTCTGCCATTTCTAGCCTTTCCCGGTACTGAGCAGAACCTTCTATCAGTCCCTTAAAAAAAAAAAATGGTCTATCAGAACATTACTCACAAGTTGTCATGAAAAAAATGTGTTCACCAGCAACTTTCAGGGAGGCAGCAAATAATCTACTACTCAGGAATCACGTGCCCCAAGTCCTAGGCCCTGTTTTGTCATTAATGGGCCTGTTTGAGCTCCAGTTTCTTCAAATGAGGGGACGCGGCTAGATGTAGTGATTCCTAATCTTTTCCACCATTAAGGGCCTATTTCCAGTTTGGAAAGTTTTCCACCATTTTCTTTTACTTAATTACTTATTAAGATATAATTGGCTGGGTGCGATGGCTCACGCCTATAATCCCAACACTTTGGGAGGATGAGGTGGGCAGACTGCTTGAGCTCAGGAGTTCAGGACCAGCCTGGGCAACATGGTGAGACCCTGCCTCTATGAAAAAAAAAATAAATTAAAGATATAGCTGATTAACTAGTAATTCACAAAACAAAGTACAGAAAGTTTGCCAAGTAGAATAAAAAATGGCAAAATCCCACCATTATTATCATTTGTGTTTTCTAAATGCATATTTATAGTGATAGTCATACTTAGTATTTTACATTTTTTAAGAATATACTAGCTGGGCACTGGGGCTCATGCCTATAATCTCAGTACTTTGGGAGGCAGAGGTGGGAGGATCACTTGAGGACATGAGTTTGAGACCAGCCTGGGCAACATAGCAAGACTTCGACTCTACTAAAAAGAAAAAAAAACAATCTTTAGCCAGGCAATGGTGGCACATGCCTATAGTCTCAGCTATTTGAAAGGCTGAGGCAGGAGGATCACTTGAGCCTAGGAGTTCGAGGCTGCAGTGAGCTATGATCCTACCACAACACTCTGGCTTGCGTGACAGAGCAAGACCCTATACAACAACAATAACAACAACAGTAATAGCTGGGCACGGTGGCTCACGCCTGTAATCCCAGCACTTTGGGAGGCCAAGGCGGATGGATCACCTGAGGTCAGGAGTCCGAGACCAGCCTGGCCAACATGGTGAAACCCCATTTCTACTAAAAATACAAAAATCGGCTGGGTGTGGTAGTGTGGGCCTGTAATCCCAGTTACTCAGGAGGCTGAGGCTGAGGAGAATCGCTTGAACCTAGGAGGTAGAGGTTGTAGTGAGCCAAGATTGTGCCATTGCACTCCAGCCTAGGCGATAAGAGCAAAACTCCATCTCAAAAAAAAAAAAAAATACCATATATACTATAATATCATTAGTACTTTTCGTATTGCTGTGCCATCTTTATCATCGTCATATTCTTAGGGACTTTTCCACTTCTTGGATATTTCCTTTAAAAAGATTATTCAAAGTGAAGGTTCCAAGTTTGAACCTTTCTATACCTCTTGGAAGACACTACCAAATTACTTTCCAGTTAAGATTCTACCAGTTTGCAATGTTACCAGCAAGGTATAGGAGTGTTATTTTTACCATACTCTCGACAGCACAGAATATCATTCATATCCTTTTGTACATACATGAAAGACATTCTTCATTACTGTGTTCATATATATATATATATATCTTTACTACTTGTGAAGTTGAATATTTTAAGAGAAATTTACTAGGTATCTTTTAGTAATTTTTAAAATCCACATCTTTGCTAATTTTCCTATCTGGTGTTTTCATGTTTGCATTATCAAGTTTTTGCAAGTTGTTTTATCTGGTACAGATAATCACTTTCATCATTTAATACCAACAGTGTTAGTTTTTCTCTAATACTGGAAACAGTTCATAGATACCTCCTTCATTAGCACCTGAGTACCACTGAACTAGAAAGGTCTCCTTTAAGTCTAGCTTCCATAATTATGTCATACATTTAAATATGGACTATAGGACTTTAAGTCGCTGGCTTGATTTTCCCTGGATTGAATACTTAAAAGCAAATATATTGCAAGTCCTACCTTAAAGTAATCATTCTTTTTCAGACTTTCAAGGAAACTGGCCCAGAGTGGTGAGGCAGTCACAAGGGATTTCTTGCAGTCAGAAAAATGTGGGCTACATTTGGAGCATAAGATCTCAAATCCATGAGCCTAGATGAGATAGGTAGAATTTTTGTTACTAAGTTCCTTTTTTCCCGTATCTTATTATAACACATTACTTTTTTTCCATTGAGCCACAGTCTAGAACTAGGTGACTGGATACATGGGCATTTGGACAATTATAACACTTTTTGAATTTTATGAAAAATATAAACTTATTCCCAAGTTTCTCAATCATTATAGATAACTAAAAACATAAAAGGAAAGAAAATAATATACAATAAAGATTCCTGTTCTCTTCAAAGAGATTCCTTTTCCTGCTGATTACAAAACCAGAAATTTACATTTTTTTTTGTTTGATTATGAACAGGGTTACAAAAGGTTTCTTGTCCAACAGAAATTATACATATATTGAACATGATCTCAGACATAGTAAAGAGAGGAAATCACTTCATTTTAAAAGTCCTTTGATTAAAAAAAATAATAGATGCACATGGCTAAATAATTCAAACAGGGAGCTTCCCTGATCAAGCTAGAGAACACCATTACCAACTTCTTGCACATCCTTTCAGAAGTAACCTACACACTGAAGTATTATGTGTGTGCCTCTCTGTATGCATAGCTTTCTACTCCACCCCTTTTGTTGCTCAATGGACGCATACACACTACTCTACACCTTGCTTTTTACACTTAACCATATACCTTGGAGATCACTTACATGAGCACACACAAATTCATACATCTTACTTCATGGCTAGAGCACAATTTATCTAACTATTCCCCTACTAATGTACATTTAAGTAGTTTCCAGTCTCCTGCTACTATGAACAATGCTGTCATGACTATGCTCCATATATGTCCTTGTATATAGGTAAAATACATAGAGAATCATTTTCTAGAAGTGAAAATGCTGACTAAAAAGGTTTGTGCATTTTAAATGTTGATGAATACAGATGGTCCCCAACTTATGATGGTTTGACTTAACAATTTTTTGACTTTATGATGATGTGAAAGCAATATGCATTCAGTAGAAACCTTACTTATAATTTTTATCTTTTTGCAGGCTAGCAATATGCATACTGTCTCATGATGCTGGATACACAGTGGCAGCAAGCTGCAGTTGGCAATGTGATCACAAAGGCAATCAACCAATACTGTACTCTATAGTATATTCAATAAATTACATGACATATTCAACAGTTTATTATAAAATAGCCTTTGTGTTAGATGATTTTGCCCAACTGTATGCTAATGTAAGTATTCTGAGCCCATTTAAGGTAGGCTAGGCTAAGCTATGATGTTTGGTTGGTTAGCTGTATTAAATATATTTTTGACTTATGATATTTTCAATTTTTGACAGGTTTATCAGGAAGTTACCCCACTGTAAGTCAAGGAACATCTGTTTTGCCAAAATGTTCTCCTAAGGGATACAATCAATTTATATTCCTATCAACAATGTCTGAGAGTGTTTTTCTGTATATATTCTCAACAACCCAGTATGTATTATCAAGCCGTTTGATACTTGCTAATAAATGATGAAAAACACTATTGTGAGGAAGAATCAATATCGTAAAAACGGCCATACTACCCAAGGTAATTTATAGATTCAATGCCATCCCCACCAAGCTACCAATGACTTTCTTCACAGAATTGGAAAAAAACTACTTTAAAGTTCATATGCAACCAAAAAAGAGCCTGCATTGCCAAGTCAATCCTAAGCCAAAAGAACAAAGCTGGAGACATCATGCTACCTGACTTCAAACTATACTGCAAGGCTACAGTAACCAAAACAGCAAGGTACTGGTACCAAAACAGAGATATAGACTAATGGAACAGAACGGAGCTCTCAGAAATAATGCCACATATCTACAACTATCTGGTCTTTGACAAACCTGACAAAAACAAGAAATGGGGAAAGGATTCCCTATTTAATAAATGGTGCTGGAAAAACTGGCTAGCCATATGTAGAAAGCTGAAACTGGATCCCTTCCTTATACCTTATACAAAAATTAATTCAAGATGGATTGAAGACTTAAATGTTAGACCTAAAACCATAAAAACCCTAGAAGAAAACCTAGGCAGTACCATTCAGGACATAGGCATCGGCAAGGACTTCATGTCTAAAACACCAAAAGCAATGGCAACAAAAGCCAAAATTGACAAATGGGATCTAATTAAACTCAAGAGCTTCTGCACAGCAAAAGAAACTACCATCAGGGTGAACAGGCAACCTACAAAATGGGAGAAAATTTTTGCAATCTACTTATCTAACAAAGGGCTAATATCCAGAATCTACAAAGAACTTAAACAAATTTACAAGAAAAAAACAAACAACCCCATCAACAAGTGGGCGAAGGACATGAACAGACACTTCTCAAAAGAAGACAGTTATGCAGCCAAAATGCTCATCATCACTCGCCATCAGAGAAATGCAAATCAAAACCACAATGAGATGGTAATCTCACACCAGTTAGAATGGCGATCATTAAAAAGTCAGAGAACAACAGGTGCTGGAGAGGATGTGGAGAAATAGGAACACTTTTACACTGTTGGTGGGACTGTAAACTAGTTCAACCATTGTGGAAGTCAGTGTGGCGATTCCTCAGGGATCTAGAACTAGAAATACCATTTGACCCAGCCATCCCATTACTGGGTATATGCCCAAAGGATTATAAATCATGCTGCTATAAAGACACATGCACACGTATGTTCACTGTGGCACTATTCACAATAGCAAAGACTTGGAACCAACCCAAATGTCCAACAATGATAGACTGGATTAAGAAGATGTGGCACATATACACCATGGAATACTATGCAGCCATAAAAAATGATGAGTTCATGTCCTTTGTAGGGACATGGATGAAGCTGGAAACCATCACTCTCAGCAAACTATTGCAAGGACAAAAAACCAAACACCGCATGTTCTCACTCATAGGTGGGGAATTGAACAATGAGAACACACGGACACAGGAAGGCGAACATCACACACCGGGGCCTGTTGTGGGGTGGGGGGAGTGGGGAGGGACAGCATTAGGAGATATATCTAATATAAATGACGAGTTAATGGGTGCAGCACACCGACATGGCGCGTGTATACATATGTAACAAACCTGCACGTTGTGCACATGTACCCTAAAACTTAAAGCACAATAATAAAAAGAAAATCTAGACATTCCTATCAATGTCTAGATTGTAACATTTTTGAAAGCAAACAAAAAAAAAAAAAAGAAAAACACTATTTTGTAGCTTTAAAGTGCATTTCTTTTATTATGAGTTAAGATTCAATATTTTTCATATGTTTAAATTAAGGGTCACCTGTATTTCCTTTTCTGTGGACTATGTTCATAGTTCTGAACATTTTAAAATTAATTGGCTAGTATTATCTTTTTCATATTGACTTAAAGGAACACTTTATGTATTAGAGAAGTCAGCTCTTTTTCATTTAGATTGCAAATATAACACTTTTTCCAGATTTGCTTTTGACTTTATTTATGGAGTTTTTCTTTCCCGTGCAGAAATGCTTAATTTTTGCATAATCAAATTCATCAGTCTTCCCTTTATAGCTTCTGGTTTCAAGTCATGCATAGAAAGGCCTTTCCTATTCAAATTATAAAAGGTTCTTGGTTTTTTTTCAAATTGTATAGTTTCAATTTTTATGTTCAAATATTTGATCCAATTGGAATTTATTTTGGTATAGGTATTAGGGAATCAACTTCAATTTTTCAGATGACTTCAGACTTGTCCCATCATCACTTACTAAGTAATCCATTTTTTTTCATTCTAATTTGAAATGCCACATTTTACTGCATTCTTACATAAACAGGGTGTATTTCTGGACTTTGTATATTGTGCCACTATTCTATTAAGAGCCCATTTACATAAAGAAAGAAAACAACATTTTCTGGTTCAACATTACCAATTTCATGCCCAATTCATGGGCTCGGTACTGGGGATCAGATGGAGGAGGCAGCTTGTATCCACTCCGCCGGTCTGGCACAAACCTTTGTTGCACCAATTGTGCATATAGACATTTAGTGAATGTGACCTGGGCATCAAGACACAAAATACATGAGTCTTTTCCTGAAATTAAGATTGTGAATAACACTTCACAGTTAAATATAATGAGAAGTCCATTTATAAGCTTCATATTCATATGAAATGCAAAGAAGATTCAACCTATTCATTGCCTACTTGTTTTTAGTAACAGCTTTATTGAGATACAACTCACATACCATAAAATTTACCCTACTGCTGGCCAGGCATGGTGGTTCATGCCTGTAATCCCAACACTTTGGGAGGCCAAGGTGGGCAGATCATCTGAGGTCGGGAGTTTGAGACCAGCCTGGCCAACATGGTGAAACCCCATCTCTACTGAAAATACAAAAATAAGCCAGGCATGGTGGCGCACGCCTCTAATCCCAGCTACTCGGGAGGCTGAAGCAGGAGAATTGCTTGAACCCGGGAGGTGGAGGAAGTTGCAGTGAGCTGAGATTGCTCCACTGCACTCCGGCCTGGGCAACAGAGCAAGACGCTGTTGCAAAAAAAAAAAAAAAAAAAAAAAAAAAAAAAAATTTTACCCTACTGCCTACTTTTTAGTAATCGCTAGTAAAATTCTTATCATTAGTTACATTATACAGCAATTAAATGGCTGGAAGATAAAGATAATTCATTTTTTCTTTTTCTGAGACAGGGTCTTGCTCTGTTGCAGAGACTGGAGTGCAGTGAGCAATCATGGCTCACTGAAGCCTCAGGGATAGGGTTTCACCATGTTGGCCAGGCTGGTCTCAAACTCCTGACCTCAGGTGATCTGCCCACCTTGGCCTCCCAAACCTCCTGGGGTCAAGCAATCCTCCTACCTCAGCCTCCCAAGTAGCGGGGATTACAGGCGCCCACCACCACACCTAGCTAATTTTTTAATTTTTTTGTAGCGATGGGGTTCACCATGTTGCCCAGTCTGGTCTCAAACACGTGGGCTCAAGTGATCCACCTGCCTTGGTCGCCCAAAGTGCTGGGATTACAGGTGTGAGCCACCATGCCCGGCCAAGAATAATTCTTAATTCTCTGGAAGAGATGAAATGTTTTATTGTTAAGAAGGAAATAATTAGGCTGGGTGCAGTGGCTCACACCTGTAATCCCAGCACTTTGGGAGGCTGAGGTGGGTGAATCACTTGAGGTCAGGAGTTCGAGACCAGTCTGGCCAACATGGCGAAACACCATCTAAAAATAAAAAAATCAGCTGGGCGTGTTGGGAGGTGACTGTAATCCCAGCTACTCGGAAGGCAGGAGAATCGCTTGAGCCCAGGAAGCAGAGGTTGCAGTGAGCTGAGATGGCTCCACTACACTCCAGCCTGGGTGAGAGAGTGAGACTCTGTCTCAAAAAAAAAAAAAAAAAAAAAAAAGGAAATAATTATAGAAATAGAAACATATGGTCAAAAATAGCTATAAAACATTGAGTATAAAATGGGGAGGCAGGTCTCTTGAAAATTTCCTTCACTGGGTGCAAGAAAAGAAAAAACGTGTATAGTTTGAGCATCCCAAATGTAAATATCTGAAATCTAAAATGTTCCAAAATCCAAAACTTTTTGAGTCCCAACGATATGCTCAAAGTTTTGAGATTTCAGAATTTTCAGATTTGGGATGCTCAACTAGTAAGTTTAATGCAAATATTCCAAAATCCAAATAAATCTGAAATCTGAAATACTTCTGGTCCCAAGCATTTCAGATAAGGAATATTCAATCTATATTAACATGCTATGAAGAAACAGAATATTTCCTTTTTTTTCTAGAGAACAATTAAAATAATGTTTCATTCACTGAGCACTGAGAAATGTAAAAAGAAAAAAATAATAATGTTTCAACTCTGTTTCCAGTAAGAGAAACTAAATGACCAAGATAGAAATCTCACCGATGTCATTATTCGTGTTTCAGGCAAGAATGTCTTGAAAACACGACAAGCTCGCAGGTCAATAGGGTCTCGTAGGTAAAATGCCTGGACTGCTGCAGCCACCAATCTGGGGCGCTGCTTTAGCACTGCCACAATGCCAGCTGGAAGGAAGCAGTGTGCTCGATGAAGTGAGGCCTGAATTTTTTCTGGGTACCTGGGACAGGTAACATAATTACTTTCATTTTACAGTATATAAATACCTAGAATTCTTATACCATTCACATTCTTTTTGACATCTCTTTGTTCATCGAGAGCAGTACGTAGAGAGTGACAAGAGATGAAAAAAGATACTGTATATACACTTAAGAATATACGAGAGAGGGAAAGAAAAAAGTAGGAAGAAATGGAAAATAAAGAAAAGGGATTACTGTAGCTCTATAAAAACAAAACAACTTTGGGAGGCTGAGGCGAGTGGATCACGAGGACAGGAGATTGAGGCCATCCTGGCTAACACGGTAAAACCCCATCTCTACTAAAAATACAAAAAATTAGCTGGGCGTGGTGGCATACGCCTGTAGTCCCAGCTACTCGGGAGGCTGACGTAGGAGAATCGCTTGAACCCGGGAGGCAGAGGTTGCAGTGAGCCGAGATCACGCCACTGCACTCCAGCCTGGGCGACAAGAGCAAAACTCCATCTCAAAAACAAAACAAAACAAAAATACCTATTATACTTTGGAATAAAGATAAAATCAGAGTTTATTCTTCTAAAAGAATGGTACAAAGTATGCTGAAGCTAAAAGAGATTTTTATTTTTTATTTTTTATTATTTTTGAGACGGAGTCTCGCTCTGTCGCCAGGCTGGAGTGCAGTGGTGCAACCTCGGCTCACTGCAACCTCCACCTCCCAGGTTCAAGTGATTTTCCTGCCCTCAGTCTCCCAAGCAGCTGGGACTACAGGGGCCTGCCACCACGCCCGGCTAATTTTTTGTATTTTCAGTAGAGACGGGGTTTCACCATGTTGGTCAGGATGGTCTCGATCTCTTGACCTTGTGATCCACCCGCCCTGGCCTCCCAAAGTGCTGGGATTACAGGCGTGAGCCACCGTGCCTGGCCAAAAATATTTTTAATATTGTTAATACCTGAATGGTGCTTAATATTTAATAGGCACCCAAATTTGAATGGATGAACGAATATGTAATTAGGCTAAGACCTTTCTTTTCTGAATAAAAGCTAAAGTTTTATTCAGAAACTGAATTCTGACATAGGTCAAAGAATCCCATATACAGACCCAGAACAACAGAAAAAACCTGAGCACCTTGTTTGTGCTCCATTAGGTTTCTACTTTTTTTTTTTTTTTTTGAGATGGAGTCTCCTACTGTCGCCCAGGCTGGAGTGCAGTGGCGTGATCTCAGCTCACTGCAACCTCCGCCTCCCGGGTTCAGGCAATTCTCCTTGCCTCAGCCTCCAAAGTAGCTAAGATTACAGGCACCTGCCACCACGCCCCGCTATTTTGTTTTTGTATTTTTAGTAGAGATGGGATTTCACTATGTTGGCCAGGCTGGTCTTGAACTCCTGACCTCATGATCCGCCCCCTGCTCAGCCTCCCAAAGTGCTGGGATTACAGGTGTGAGCCATCGCTCCAGGCCCATGAAGTTTCTATTTTTAAAGGTCTCAAATTTTTTACCCATGGATATAGCTAATACTTAGCCACAATATCTAAGGTAAATAAATGCAAAAATATTGGGACAAGATTGTAACACTTCTGAATGGGAATTTAAAGATGTATCTGTTTCCTGATTTTAAAATCTGTAAGTTTAATTTACTAGTCTATTTCATAAAGAGGAATGAAGACAAAATGAAAATTAGCATTAATCTAGGTGAAAGGTATTTTATAGTCAAAGAAAGACTGATCAACTCCAACAGAGCTTTAAGGAAAACAAACAAAAATCAAAGAAAGACTGAACTACACGAAACCAAAAGGTTCCTTAATTAGCAATGAAAGTGATATTTTTCTTACCCTCTGATGCGCCTATTCACAGCAGCTCGTATAGATTCTGAAGCAAGTATTTTTTCTGAATGTGCTGTGATTATATTCAATGCTTGTGGAATTGTTGGGGGTGTGGTGGGTAACCAAGATTCTGCTCCAGATTTTCTTGGTGCAGGGATAATACACAATTCCCCATGGCAGAAAAATACCTGCAAACGGTACATTTCAATTTTCACAGTGGGCACTGGCAAACTGCAGGTACATATGAATGTAATGCAGCATGATTTCATCTCTATAAATTTTCTAAACTTGGGTATACTTACCCTATTGGTGCTATTTTCAGGATCCAGCCATTTAGGGAGAAAGTCAGCAGCTTCTATTAATAAGAATTCACCATCATTGTCTTCAATCCTAATGCAAGAAAATTTCCAATTTTGCATTCAAAAAGCATATATCTGCTAGTAACCAAAACAGTTTCATTCTAATACATTTTCCTCTTCATCTTAGTAAATATTTGAGTATGTACTATGTGCAGATGGCTATAAGAAAGCAAAATATTTAAGATAACATTAAGCACTGAAGGAGACTGTAAGATTGTAAGGAGGAGTTGAAGGTAGATATGATAAGGAGAGAAGATAAGCAATTTACATAAAGAAATATTAGACAAAAATATGAAAATATTCGAAAGTACTATAGGGTTCCAAAAGAAAAAAAAAGAAACACATAGCTGAGATTAGAAAAGCCTTCATGTAGGAGGTGTTATTTGGGCCTGAAAAGATAATTATTTCTGCCTCATTTGCATCACTTTTTTTTTTTTTTTTTTGGAGACGGAGTCTCGCTCTGTCACTCAGGCTAGAGTGCAGTGGTATGATCTCGGCTCACTGCAACCTCCACCTCTTGTTTTCAGGCAATTATCCTGCCTCAGCCTCCCGAGTAGTTGGGATTACAAGTGCCCGCCATCATGCCCAGCTAATTTTTGTATTTTTAGTAGAGATAGGGTTTCGCCATGTTGCCCAGGCTGGTCTCGAACTCCTGACCTCAAGTGATCCGCTCACCTCAGCCTCCCAAAGTGCTAGGATTACAGGTGTGAGCCACCACGCCCGGCCCATATCACTTTTTTAAATTTAATTTTTTAAAATAGGTTATACATTCACATGGTTACATTTTTTTAAAAAATGTATTAAAAGTTACATGGCCAGGTGCAGTGGCTCACGCCTGTAATCCCAGCACTTTGGGAGGCCGAGGTGGGCGGATCACCTGAGGTCAGGAGCTCAAGACCAGCCTGACCAACATGGAGAAACCCCGTCTCTACTAAAAATACAAAAAAAATCAGCCAGGCGTGGTGGCCCATGCCTGTAATCCCAGCTACTCGGGAGGCAGAGGTTGCGGTGAGCCAAGATCGCACCATTGCATTCCAGCCTGGGCAACAAGAGCGAAACTCCATCTCAAAAAAAAAAAAAAAGTTACAAAATAAAAAAGTCTCCCTCCTACTTTTGTCCCTATCTGCTCAACCCTACATGCATCACTGCTGTTTCCTGTATATCCTTCTAGAGTTTGCTTACACATAATCTAGCTATAGAAATATATATTTGTATTTTCTCCCTTTTTTACACAAGACATGGCATATTTTATATACTGTTATATATCGTTCTAGCTCTATACTTCTATTTTTATTATTTTATTTTATTTTTGAGACAGAGTCTCACTCTGTCGCACAGGCTGGAATGTAGTGGTGCAATCACACTCACTGCAACCTCTACCTCCTGGGCTCAAGTGATTCTCCTGCCTCAGCCTCCCGAGTAGCTGGGACCACAGGCATGGGCCACTACACATGGCTAATTTTTGTATTTTTAGTAGAGATGGGGTTTCACCATGTTGGCCAGGCTCGTCTCGAACTTCTGACCTCATGTGATGCTTCCGCTTCGACTTCCCAAAGCGTTGGGATTACAGACGTGAGCCACTGCCCCAGG
The DNA here is from genome assembly GCF_028858775.2 of Pan troglodytes. Lineage (NCBI taxonomy): Eukaryota > Metazoa > Chordata > Mammalia > Primates > Hominidae > Pan > Pan troglodytes. Next base: position 85,397,798 of record NC_072406.2, read on the forward strand.
CCTACAATGTATTGTGTTCTTGAAACTTGCTAAGGCAGTAGATTTTAAATGTTCGCACCACACACAAAAAAATAAGTATGTGAAGTAATGTACATTATGAGCTCAATTCAGCCATCCTACAATATATATGTATTTCAAGACAACATGTTATACATAATAAATATATAAAATTTTTATTTATCAATTTTAAAAATAGGCTGGGCGCAGTGGCTCACACCTGTAATCCCAGCACTTTGGGAGGCTGAGGCAGGTGGATCACTTGAGGTCAGGAGTTTGAGACCAGCCTGGCCAACATGGTGAAACCTTGTCTCTACAAAAAATACAAAAATTAGCCAGGTGTGGTGGTGCACGCCCATAGCCCCAGCTACTCAGGAGGATGAGGTACGAGAATTGCTTGAGCCCGGGAGGCAGAGGTTGCAGTGAGCCGAGATTGTTCCACTGCAGTCCAGTCTGGGCAAGAGAGTGAGAGGCTGTCTCAAAAAAATAAAATAAAATAAAATAGAGCACAGTGGCATGTGCCTGTAGTACCAGCTGCTTGGGAGACTGAGGCAGGAGGATGGCTTGAGCCCAGGAGTTCAAGTCCCGCCTGGGCAAAATAGTAAGACCCCGTCTTTAAAAAACTAAATAAATAATAAATAAATTTAAAACATTTAAAAATTTTAAATAAATTTATTTAAAGATAAAAATAAAATGAGTTATCACTTAGATTTACATCCTGAAATATTTAAGGATCAAATGACAGCTACAGATGAAATAATAATGACCATGAGTTGGTAATTGTTGAAGCTGGATAATGGCAACATGTGGGTTCATTCTCTCTACTTTAATGTATGTTTAAAATTTAAATAATAAGTTTTCAAAGGTTTTTTTCTCCCTTCTATTTTGTTCTGTTGGGAAAGAGGTTGACTGGGTAAAAAAAGATCAGAATTTGGGTGCTGACTAGGAAAACTAGGACAAAATATAAGTGGGCGGAACGCCCTCTGCTGGCAATACGTGGTAATTACAGAAAACTCAGGTCCCATTTTTAACGTAATGTTACCTACTTTGCTTCCTATACAATTGTGTTCACTGACTTCTCTTTAAATTGTTTCTGTGTATGATTTCTCAAAAAATATAGCTATGGTCTAGTAGAGGAATACATATTTAAAAATACGTGAAATATGTGTGTATGTGTATGAATGGAATTTTATTTTTCAAAGATCCACAAGGAATTTAATGGTGATTACTTCTGGGAAGCAAGAGCAGTAGAAACCTTTGTATCTTTTGAATTTTGTTTACCACATGTATTTGTTTTTTCATAATTAGAATTTTAAAAAGAAAACCTAAAATAAGTAGGTTTTATTTGAAATCTTTTGGAAGTTGAACTCTTTGACAGTACTTTAATTTTTTTTTTTTTTTTTTTTTGAGACAGAGTTTCACTCTTGTTGCCCAGGCTGGAGTGCAATGGCGCGATCTCGGCTTACCGCAACCTCCGCCTCCCAGGTTCAAGCAATTCTCCTGCCTCAGCCTCCCGAGTAGCTGGGATTACAGGCATGCACCACCATGCCTGGCTAATTTTGTATTTTTAGTAGAGACAGGGTTTCTCCATGTTGAGGCTGGTCTCGAACTCCTGACCTCAGATGATCCGCCTGCCTCGGCCTCCCAAAGTGCTGGGATTACAGGTGTGAGCCACCGCACCTGGCCGTGTACTTTAATTCTTTCTCAAGAAAAGGAAGCCACAAGAGAAGAGAAAGAAAACACAGATATGGCTGGGCGCGGTGGCTTACGCCTGTATTCCCAGCACTTTGGGAGGCCAAGGTGGGTGGATCACCTGAGGTCAGGAGCTCCAGAGACTAGCCTGGCCAACATGGTGAACCCTTGTCTCTACTAAAAATACAAAATTAGCCAGGCGTGGTGGTGCACGCCTGTAATCCCAGCTACTTGGGAGGCTGAGGCAGGAGAATCGCTTGAACCCGGAAGGTGAAGATTGCAGTGAGCCAAGATCACACCACTGCACTCCAGCCTGGGTGACAGAGCAAGACTGTCTCAAAAAAAAAAAAAAAGAGCACAGATACTATTAAAATCTGTACAATTTCCAGTAGACTACAGGAGAAAAATAAATTACTAAATAGATAAAAATGTAGTCACTTTGTTTCAGTAATAGAATTCCTTTAGAATAATTAAAATAACTACAATACCTTGCTACTAACTCTGGAAATTCCTTTGTGATCTGCTTTATTACATAAACAATAAACCATTCATCCTCAATGTTATCCCCAAACTTTGTCACGCCAAACATATGAGCAGGAACACCTCCTAAAAACAAGAGAAAAGCAACCATGTAACCAGATAAATTTGTTACTGCAAATAAAATGCACATAATCATTCAACTGAATACACATTCATTGACTGATTGCTCTAAGTACTGGGGAGCAGGGGTTGCAATCCTGAAGAAGAAGCCTACTCCTGAGGAGCTCAGGGTAAAACAAGACAACCAAATGATCTCAAAACAAGATAATGAACTCTAGAACAGGAGTGTGCAGTAAGGGCTATGTGAGTATAAAGGAGGGGATATCTGTGCTATGCTTGCCTGGAGGAATGACAAGAGGTGAGCTTTCCAGAAAAATGGAAAAGTATGTGCAAAGGCACAGAGGCATGATGTATAGAGTATGTATGTATAGAGTATTCTGGGAATACCAGGACGCTAGATTTGGATGGAGCAGAAGTTTTCAAACATGTGCACTATTCACAAACACATGGAAACTAAACAACAACACACTCTTGGAATAAATCACAGGGAAATTAGAAAATATCTTGGGACAAATGAAAATGAATGCACATCATACCAAAACTTAAGGAATTCAGTGAAAGCAGTGCTAAAAAGGAAGTTTGTAGTTGTGAAAGATCTCATATCAACAACCTATACCTCAAAAAAAAAAAAAAAAAAAACTAAACCCAAACCCAGCATAAGGAAGGAAATAATAAACATTACAGCAGAGAGAAATAAAATAGAGACCAGAAAAAATAATAGAAAAACAAAACAGCTGAGTTGGGTTTTTTTTAAAAGATTGACAGACTATTAACTTGATTAACCAGGAATAAGAGCAAATACTCAAATAACTAAAATCGGAAATGAAAGAGGGGACAGTACAACTTATGTCATAGAAATAAGAAGGATAAGAGAATTCTATGAACAATGGTATACCAGTAAGTTGGATAACCTATAAGAAATCGACAAATTCCTAGAAACACAACCTGTCAAGACTGGATCATGAGAAATACAAAAATCTGAACAAATCTATAACTAGTAAGGAGATTGAATCAATAATCCAAAAGCTCCTAACAAAGAAAAGCTGGCTTCACCGGGGAATTCTTCCAAACATTTAAAGAATTTGACACCAATCCTCCTCAAAATCTTCCAAAAAAATAAAAGGGAGGGAATTCCCAAATTCCTTCTGAGGCCAGCATTACCCTAATACCAAAGCCAGACAAAGACAATATAAGAAAGCTGTAGATCAATATCCCTGATGAGTATCAATGCAGAAATCCTTAACAAAATATCAGCAATCTGAATTCAACAACACATTAAATAGATTATTCACCACGACCAAGCGAGATTTATTCCTGGGATGCAAGGATGGTTCAACACATAAAAATCAATGTACAGTTAATATCCCACATTAACAGAATGAAGGTCAAACAAGTGCATTACAGAGTGTCTCAAGAGCTGCCATGGCAAACAATAGGTAGAAGAACAGCCCAACCAACTCTTCTTCTCCCCACCCCAGATCTCAAGTTTCTTCAACTAGAGAACTCCAATTAAAGTAACTATTTTTGTCTATATTAGACTTTGATTTAAATTTCATCTTGAAGCAATGGGAACTACTGAAGGATATTAAGCAGGAGAGTGACACAATCAAATTTGTGTTTTACAAACATAACCAGCAACAGTGTTAGGAACTAGAAAGACAGGAACCAGAGAGGTAAGTTAGGAGGCTGTTGTTGTTTTCCAGATGTAGAGATAAAGAGGGTCTACACTGAAGCCAAATAGATGTAGAGAAGGGGTCATATTTTAGAAGCATTCAGGATTTAGCATCTGACTGAACATGGTGAAGTGAGGAACTGATTATGATTTTGAATTACTGACTAGCTTGGATAACTGGGTGGATGGCAATGCCATTAAACAAGATAAGAAAACAGTAAAAATGGTTTTCTAGAGGATGGATAAAGGGTTGGTTTTAGATGTGCTACACCAATGTGACAGTGTTCTTGCCAATAAATATCATATGTATTTCAATGAATAAGAGTTCAATAAAATTAACAGTAAGATATGTAGCAACTGTTGCCAAAAGATAACAGATACACACTAAACTGAGAGTATCACAGTGATGTATACTTGTGATGTATACATGGGGGGTATATCTTGTGATGGTATCACAAGATGCCAGGCTCCTGATCCCAAATAAGACCTCACATAAGTCACTGTGTAAGGAGAGACTTGGTCACCTACCCATGATTTATTTTCATAAAACTATAAGAAATGATAGAACTGTAATGTGACCAGTTCCCCATCAGACTACTTAAGGGTACATGTCTGCTGCTTAAACTTCAAAGGCCAGCTGGCAAGCCAAAGCCATCGTGCCCAGCAGAGGAGCAGGTCCTGAGAACCCAAACATTGCAGGGCATAGCTGGGAACATACCAAGGAAAACAGTGTCATTGCATATACGCAGTAGGCAAAGAGCCAAAAAATTAGCTTACAAGCAACTTAAATATGGGAGGTGGGGTGGATTTCTAGAGCTGTCCTGATGCTGCCCAGGAGTGTCTTGTCTGTAAGTCCTAATAAACTTATCTACTTGCCAAGATAGACCTGTCCGAGTCATTCTTTGGTCTCTCCGCTCCCTCCTAGTTTAATCCTGGGTTTTTCTCATAACAGGACAGAGTGCCATATTTTGCCAGAGGTCAGATCTCAAGCACCAACAACACAGGGAAGCAATGAAGAAACCTCAAAATGCTTGTAAGTGGCAAATATTAGTCATAAAGCCCAATTATTTATCTTTATAAGCCGGGCAGAGCCACTCAGATCCTTACCAAAATGGCTATATGAAACAAGGCAGCCTACCGAACACATCACCAAAATAAGGAATCCTGAGTAACAGCAAAAGGAACCATGATTAAAGCCAGATGCCTGAAACTATTTAGTATAGATACTTAGATACATTATGGCATAGTGTAGTAACTAAAGTTCAAAAGAATAGCCATGAGTTTAATAATGTTTAGTATATGCTAATTCCTAAGGCAAATTTAGAAAGTTTTCATTAATATGATTTTTTTTAAAAAAAGCTTTAAGGCTAACTGAATATAGACAAGTATTACTCATCTAAAAAGTTTAGTGTATTAATCTCTTCCTGGCAACACTGAATGAAGCGTGGACTATTACACATCACTGTTGTCAGGATAACATTAAAAGTCACACTAATCCAAACAAGTAAAAGAGTCTTACCTTTCCCAGGTTTATATTTAAGATTGAAAGGCTGATTCTGCCAGATGTAGGGGACCAGCATAGGTGCAAACTGAGTCATTATTCTCTCAATGTACTTCTGAAGAATCTCTTTATGTTTATCTGAGTCCCTTGACTCATCTGGTATCAGGAACAGGCAGTACTCCACTGTGTCTTCCATCGTAGCAAGCTTCATGGTTTCTTCCATTCTTCTTTGAAAACTATGTTTAAAGTTCCAAAATATAAACCACATAGAACAATGCAGAAGTAACATCTGAACTCTTTTAGATGGTTCCATGAACATTGTTTTCTAAAATTTAGTTAGGCTGGGCACAGTGGTTCATGCATGTAATCCTATCACTTTGGGAGGCCGAGACAGGCAGATCACTGGAGGTCAGGAGTTTGAGACCAGCCTGGCCAACATGGTGAAACCCCGTCTCTACTAAAAATACAAAATACTAAAAATACAAAAATTAGCTGGGTGTGGTGGCATGCACCTGTGATCCTAGCTACTCGGGAGGCTAAAGCAGGAGAATCACTTGAACCTAGGAGGCAGAGGTTGCAATGAGCCGAGATCATGCCACTGCACTCCAGCTTGGGTGACAGAGCAAGACTCCAACTAAAAAAAATAAATAAATAAAAATAAAAAATAAAAAAATAAAATTTAGTCACATACCATCACCATGGTTTTTGCCTTAACCATACACCACCTACAGTAATATTTATTTAATTTTTTTAAACTTTATTTATTTATTTGAGATGGAGTTTCACTCTTGTTGCCCAGGCTGGAGTGCAGCGGCATGATCACAGCTCATTGCAACCTCCACCTCTTGGGCTCAAGCCATCCTCCCACCTCAGCCTCCCAAGTAGCTGGGACCACAGGTGCATGCCACCATGCCCAGCTAACTTTTCTTGTATTTTTAGTAGAGGCAAGGTTTTGCCATATTGCCCAGGCTGGCCTAGAACTCCTGAGCTCAAGCAGTTCTTCCACCTTGGTCTCCCAAAGTGCTGGGGTTATAGGCATCTGGCCTAATATTATTTTTAATGACCCTTTACACCTAAAACTTTATCTTTAAAATTACGTTAAAAGGAAACCTTGATATAATACAGTGAATAGAAATCTAGTATCACATTCCCCAATTAGTAAGTATGTAAGAATAAAATCTTTACTTTTTATATTTTTCCTATTTTGGAAGTGAAGAATGAAATTTTTAATGTTTGCCCTTGTACTAGCAGTGGTATGTGTAATATATTTCGAGAAACACTGCACTAACACCTACTGTTTACATACTATCAAAAACCCCAGTTCTGCCACTAATTAGTTGTGTCACTGTGGACATTTCACTTTCTCTTTCTGGGTTTTTTTCTTTAATTTAGGATAAGTTATCTACCATCTCTAAAATCTCTCCCTGCTTTAAAATTTTGTTATTTAAACTCTAAAGTACAATCTGTCTTGCTCTACAGAATGTACATCTCTCTCTTTTATGAACATTGTATGGCGTAGAGGAATTCAGAACTACAAAACATTCATGTCCTGTCATTTTACCTCTGTCCTAAATTTGCCCCTTTTTCAAGTCTCATGGGATGGTAGGTATATCTTTCTTTTTTTCTTTTCTTTTTCTTTTTCTTTTTTTTTTTTTGAGATGGAGTCTCGCTCTGTTGCCCAGGCTGGAGTGCAGTGGAGTGATCGCAGCTCACTGCAAGCTCTGCCTCCCAGGTTCAAGCGATTCTTTTGCCTCAGCCTCCCGAGTAGCTGGGACTATAGGCTCACGCCACCACACCTGGCTAATTTTTGTATTTTTAGTAGAGACGGAGTTTTACCATATTGGCCAGGCTGGTCTCAAACTCCTGACCTCATGATCCACCTGCCTCGGCCTCCCAAAGTGCTGTTTTTTTTTTTTTTAATTTTTAAGGGTAAATAGTAGGTGTATATATTTATGGGGTACATGAGATATTTTGATACAGGTATACAATGCATAATAAGCACCTCAGGGTAAATGAGATATCCATTGCCTTAAGCATTTATCCTTTGTGTTACAAACAATCTAATTATACTCTTTTAGTTATTTTTATTAAAAAAATTTTTTATAGCCAGGACATGCTCTCATCTGAACTTCGTTATTTTTAAATGTACAATTAAATTATTATTTACTATAGTCACCCTGTTGTGCTACCAAATACTAGTTTTCATTCACTCTATTTTTTTTGTACCCTTTAACCATACTCCCCCACAAACCCTCTGCAACCCTTCCCAGCTTCTGGTAACCATCCTTCTACTTGCTATCTCCATGAGTTCAACTGTTTTAATTTTTAGCTCCTACAAATTAGTGAGAACATTTGAAGTTTATCTTTCTGTGCCATCCTTATTTCACTTCCATCCAGTTCCACTTGATCTTCAGTTCCATCCATGTTGTTACAAATAACAGAATCTCATTTTTTTTTTTATGGCTGAAAAGCACTCCATTGTGTGTATGTGCCACATTTTCTTCATTATCTGTTGATGGACACTTAGGTTGCTTCCAAATCTTGGCTACTGAGAATAGTGCTGCGATAAACATGGGAGTGCAGATATCTCTTTGATATACTGATTTCCTTTCTTTTGGGTAAATACCCAACAGTGGGATTGCTGGATCATAAAGTAGCTCTATTTTTAGTTTCTTGAGGAATCTCCAAAACTGTTCTCCATAGTGACTGCACTAATTTACATTCTCACCAACAGTGTTTTATCCAAATCCTTGCCAGCATTTGTTATTGCCTGTCTTATGGATAACAGCCATTTTAACTGGGGTGAGATGCTATCTTATTGTAGTTTTGATTTGCATTTCTCTGATAATCAATGATATTGAGCACCTTTTCATAAACCTGTTTGCCATTTTTATGTCTTCTTTGAGAAATGTCTATTCAGAGTTTTTATCCAATTCTTAATCAATTATTAGACTGCTTCCTAGAGAGTTGTTTGAACTCCTTATATATTTTGGTTATTAATCCCTTGTCAGATGGGTAGTTTGCAAATATTTTCTCCCATTCTGTGGGTTCTCTCTTCACTTTGTTGATTGTTTCCTTTGCTGTGCAGAAGCTTTTTAACTTGATGTGCTCCCATTTGTCCATTTTTGTTTTGGCTGCCTCTGTTTGTGAGGTATTACTCAGGAAATCTTTGCCCACTCTAATGTCCTAGAGAGTTTCCCCAATATTTCCTTTTAGTAGTTTCATAGTTTGAGGGCTTAGATTTAAGTCTCTAATCCATTTTGACTTGATTTTTGTATATGGTGGGAGGTAGTGGGTCTGGTTTCATTCTTCTGCATACGGGTATCAGTTTTCCCAGTATCATTTATTGAAGAGACTGTCTTTTCCCCAATGTATGTTTTTGGTACCTTTGCTGAAAATGAATTCACTGCAGACATATGGATTTGTTTCTGGGTTCTCTATTCTGTTCCTGTTTTTATGCCAGTGCCATGCTGTTTTGGTTACTATAACTCTGTTGTATAATCTGAAGTCAGGTAATGTGATTCTTCCAGTTTTGTTCTTTTTGCTCAGGATAGCTTTGGCTATTCTGGCTCTTTTGTGGTTCCATATAAATTTTAGGATCTTTTTTCTATGACTGTGAAGAATGTCATTGGTATTTTGATGGAGGTTGCATTGATACCTCTTAATTTTCTAAGGGTTTTCCTTACTTATCTCTTAATTTTCTAAGGGTTTTCCTAAATAAGAGTACTAGTTTATTCTTGCTGCCAGGTGATGCTTGGTAAAGAAAGAAATGGCAGTGGATGGACCACCCTAACTCCATGATTCCAATCTTACTCAGCTTTCTAAGAGACTCATAAGGAACCTGCTTCTTCTTATCCAGACACCCACTCACCACAGTCTAACCAAATCATCATTTTGCCTTTCAACCCAGAGGGACAGACAGTAATTCTACCCATCCACCCCATAACGCCAAATACACGTCATCATGCAGAATTTGGTGTCAGAACTGGAAGGGACTCTATGATCACTCAGGCTAATGCCTCACTGTACATATGAGAAAACCCAGAGTACAGAAAAAGAAGCGACCAAGCAGCAGGGGCTTGACTTGGAGTCTAGTGCTCTTTCCCCAGTCTAGGCTCCCTCCTGCCATCTAACAAAATGAAGCCAATTTCTCTTACGGTTCTAGGGCCTCTCCTTCGCGTCTCTGCTGTGGCACCTTTCCTTAGCCGCTTCTCCGACTGCGAGAGCTGATCGAGAGCTGCCACCGGCCGCCGAAGCCTGGATCAGGCTCTGTCCCGACGCCTGACCGGAACCTGAAGCCAGCGGAAATCCTGAGAGAAAGTCTGAAACCCACTCAGTCCCCGAAACCTTGTGTGTCGTCACTGCTGTGCGTCGGCGGGAGCATTTTGCGAGTGTCCGGGGGCCTTCGTCACTTCCGCCCCCGCGGCAAAGCAGGGAGGTCGGAGGACTGGAGAGGTGGGGACCCTGGGGAGGTGGCTGCTCGGAGTCTAGGTGACGGGGCGAGACGGGGCCGGTAGGTGGCGGGAGGGGCCGGGCCGGAGCCGGCGGGAGGGCCAGGCCCGGAGGCCCCCACCCTGGCGTGCCTGCCCCGGCCGCGGCTGAGGAGGAGGAGGAGGAGGAGGAGGATGATCTCCAGATACACTCGGAAGGCGGTGCCACAGAGCTTGGAGCTGTGAGTGGACTGCTCAGCCACCCCAGCCGGGGCGGGCGGCGGGCGCTCTGGGGACCCTCCTTGACCAGTCCTTCGTTCCTTTCCTTTCCCAGGTCTGGGGAGAGATTTTTCTTCGGAATTCTCTCCTCTCAGCCCTGCTGGACCCTGCCCCTTCTTCCTCCATCTCCAGCTGAGGGCGTGTCGCCCTTCGACTGAAATTCCTGAAATCAAGCACTGGGTCTGCTGAAGCATTTGTAGCATCCGCAGTGCTTCAGGTCCCATTGTTAATGGCCATGGTAGCTCGAGAAGTTATTAATAGCTAACTGAGGGCTCCAGGAAAGTGCTCACTTGACACTGTGCAAAGCTATTTACATACATTTGCTCATTCCTATCAATGATATCAGATTGGGAACATTATTTTGCACATTCTACAGATAAAGATCCCAGAATTAAAGATTGTAGCATGCCAAAGATCACACAGCTTGAAGGTGGTAGAGCTGAGAGGTACAAACCTGATGTCGATCTGATTCTGAAGCCTGTGGTCATAACCATCACACATACTGCCTCCCCACCTCTGCAATTAAGCACCAGAATCCATAAAGATCAGTTTTGCTTTTGAGACTTTAAAGAGCAAATATTTCTGGCTTTAAAAAGATCCACCCTCACGGCCGGCCGTGGTGGCTCACGCTTGTAATCCCAGCACTTTGGGAGGCTGAGGCGAGCGGATCACTTGAGGCCAGGAGTTCGAGACCAGCCTGGCCAACATGGCGAAACCCCATCTCTACTAAAAATGCAAAAAAAAAAAAAATGGCCGGGCATGGAGGCGGGGGCCTGTAAACCCAGCTACTTGGGAGGGTGAGGCAGGAGAATCACTTGAACCCGGGAGGCAGAGGTTGCAGTGAGCGGAGGTCACGCCATCGCACTCCAGTCTGGGTGACAAGAGCGAAACTCCGTCTCAAAATAAATAAATAAATAAATAAATAATAAAAAAAAAAGAGCCGCCCCCTACCCTGACCGAAGTGTTGTATAATAATTTAGAAAGTAATAATAGTGTCATACATTTATTAATGCTTTACACTTCCAAAAGGGCCTTCACTTTTTTTTTTTTTTGGAGACAGGGTCTTGCTCAGTTGTCCAGGCTGGAGGGCAGTAGTGCAATCCTTGCTCACTGCAGCCTCCACCTATGGGCTCAGGTGATCCTCACAATGTAGCCTCTTGAGTAGCTGAGACTACAGGTGCACACCACCACAACTGGCTAATTAAAAAAAAATTTTTTTTTGGTAGAGACAGGGTCCCACTATGTTGCCCAGGCTGGTCTCAAACTCCTGGACTCAAGCAGTTCTCCCACTTTGGCCTCCCAAAGTGTTGGCATGAGCCACCATGCCCAGCTCACTTCACTTTTTGATCTTAACAACTCTGTAAAGTGGGTATGATTATCTTCAGTCTTTCAGAAGATGAAATTATATCAGAAATGTTACATATTTTAAGATTATATAGCCAAAAAGTCAGGAGTTGAGCTTGGGCTTTAACCCCAAATTCCAATTTTTTTTCCTTCATGGAGCTATATAATTTTAGCAACCATAAATTTATTAATTAAATATTAACTATAAATAAATGTATTAATTAAATATTAACTTTTCCTTTCATTTAGCTATGTAATTTTAGCAACCATAAACATTAGCTATTAATATTAATTATTAACTAATTTATTAAATATTAATTATGCACATACATGATAATTGCAAGCATGCTATTTTGAATCATTCTTGGGTTTCTGGCTAGGCTGTCTTCTAGCCACGTGACTTTTAGGCAAATTACTACATCACTGAGCCTTCGTTTCTGCAATATAGGAGTAACACCTTATCCAAAAGCTTATTTAAAATGATGGTGTGGACCCCCACGCCTGTAATCCTAGCACTTTGGGAGGCCAAGGTGGGCGATTGCCTGAGCTCAGGAGTTCAAAACCAGCCTGGGCAACATGGTGAAACCCTGTCTCTACTAAAAATGCAAAAAATTAGCTGGGCATGGTGGCACATGCCTGTAATCTCAGCTACTTGGGAGGCCGAGGCATGAGAATTGCTTGAACCTGGGAGGCAGAGGTTGCCGTGAGCCGAGATCACGCCACTGTACTCCAGCCTGGGTGACAGAGGAAGACTCTGTCTCAAAAAAATAAATAAATAAAAATAAAATAAGAATAAAATGATGGTGTGGAGCTTGACACATATACATCCTCAATAAATGGTATTTTCCTTGTCCCTTCGCACTTTTACTTGGGATACAATAGGCATACAAAGAAAATAAGTCTAAAACCTCTCTTTGCCTTTTAGAAGCTTATTATTTATTAAGGAATATGATATCTACATGGTAGCAATTTAGTTCCTAGTAAACTCTTTGGGAACTAGGAAGAAGAAACAGTCATCTCTTAGATTTGGGATGTGTTGTTCCTACTTAAAAAAAAAAATTGTGAGGAAACTGTCTTTTCCCAATAAAGTGACTGAGGTTTAGCTAAAAATCTGCTTTTATGATTAATTCCAACCATTCTGAAAGTTAAAAAAAATCTTGTATGGAAAAAAATGATAGGCACTTGTTGGGCCAGAATTATTATTAACTAGTATAGTTATATCAGTTTTCTTTCTATTTTTTTTTTTTTGAGACGGAGTCTCTGTTGCACAGGTTGGAGTGCAGTGGTGCCATCTTGGCTCAGTTGCAACCTCCACCTCCTAGGTTCAAGTGATTCTTCCACCTCAGCTTCCCAAGTCGCAGGACTACATGCCCAGCTAATTTTTGTATTTTTAGTAGAGATGGGGTTTCACCCCAGGCTGGTCTTGAACTCCTGGACTCTGTCTGCCTCGGTCTCCCAAAGTGCTGGGATTATAGATGTGAGCCACCGCGCCTGGCCTACTTGTTCTTGATTGTTGATTTGATACTCCCTATAAGGCCCAAAAGATGATTCTGTAGCTGGAGTCAGGATGAAGTGAATAATGAAGATAATGAAGATAAAATGTATCTTAATGGGAGCAAATTCAAAGCAATTTTTACTTTAGATGTTATAATAATGATAACCTGCTTTGAAGCCGTAACTTTAGTTTTCTACCTAGCCATTAAAAATTATAATTGTTGAAAAGAGTATGGGAAAGGAATGATTTTCAACATACAGCTTAACATTTTTTAATGAAAAATTTCAAACATAAACATATAGAGAATAGTATCATGAACTACCTGTCATCCCACATTCAACAGTTAACAAAGTTAATATATTTGCTTCATCTATCTTCCTTATCCTTTTCTTTCTTTCTTTTTTTTTTTTTTTTTTTGAGACAGAGTCTCACTCTGTCGCCCAGGCTGGAGTGTAGTGGTGCCATCTCGGCTCACTGCAAGCTCCGCCTCCCAGGTTCACGCCATTCTTCTGCCTCAGCCTCCCAAGTAGCTGGGACTACAGGTGCCCGCCACCATGCCCAGCTAATTTTTTGTATTTTTAGTAGAGACGGGGTTTCACCATGTTAACCAGGATGGTCTCGATCTCCTGACCTCATGATCTGCCCGCCTCAGCCTCCCAAAGTGCTGGGATTACAGGCGTGAGCCACTGCGCCTGGCCTCCTTATCCTTTTATTAACTTCTCTGCACCTCTCTGTGAAATAAGGAAAGCAAAACTGCAGATACTGCCATTTCACCCCTATATATGTCATTATGCATCTCTAAAAATTATGGACATTTTTGTATGTAGTCATAGTGCCATTATTAAATTTAATGATATTTTTTGTTATTATCTAATTGTCAATTCATAGATTTCCCTGGCAGACTAAAAAATGTCTTAAGTCTCTATTTCATAGCTTGAATTTGTATTTCTTATCCTTTCCACTTTTTCAAAGACAAGCTCTTGGTTGTAGGACCACTGAATGAGAGACATACAGGTAAGTCTGCACAAATTGATCTCCACAATTTGAGAAATAATTTAAAGTGCAAGCTCCACTGACTGGGCTCTTAGCTTTATCTTTATATAGAACAATGGTACAATTCACTAAAATCTCAAACTCTTCATTTCCTTCTAGAGGCCTTCCTCTGAGAGCCAGATTACTAGGATTTGAATCTTGGCTTCATCGCTTACTAACCAAATGACCTTAAGCAGGTTACTTAATCCCTCTGTGCCTTAGTTTCCTTTGAAATGAGAGTATTTGAGATTTATGATAAACATTTGCATATTAAAGACCTGGAAGATCTCTTGTAAAGAAATCTGTGTAACTTTGTTCAACCTATTACAGTTCCTAAATGTATTTGACTACAGAGTTTTGTGAGGAAAGTCTACCGTAGATTACTAGGAACATATATTGATTGACCCCATAGATTACTGGAACATATAATGATTGACCCCATAGCTTAATCCAGTGCATACATTGGAGTCTCTAGAGCAGCAATATTCAATACAAATATGATATAAGCCACATATGTAATTTAAAATTTTCAGGTGGTCACATTAAAAAAGAAAGGTGAAATTGGCCGAGTGCAGTGGCTCATGTCTTGAATCCCAGTACTTTGGGAGGCTGAGGTAGGAGGATCATTTGAGGCCAGGAGTTAAGAGACAGCCTGAGCAACATAACAAGATCCCAATCTCTAAAAAAAAAAAAAATTAAAAATTAAATAATTAACCAAGTGTGGTGGTGAGTACCTGTAGTCTCAGATACACAGGAGGCTGAGACAGAAGAATCCCTTGAGTCCAGGAGGTCAAGGCTGCAGTGAGCTATGACCACACCACTGTACTCCAGCTTGGACAACACAGCAAGACCCCATCTCAAAAAATAAAATAAAAGTGAAATTTTTTTACCTTTTTATTTTGAAATAATTATAGACTCACAGGAAGTTGTAAAAATAGTACCAAGAATCCCATGAACTTGTCACTCAGCTTCCCCCAATGATGACATCTTATGTAACTGTGGTATAATTTAAAAGCCAGGAAAATGACATTGGTACAATACTGTTAACTAGACCTACAGACCTTATCCAGTTTTTACATCCACTCCTGTGTGTGTGTATGTGTGTATATAGTTCTTTCTATGCAATTTGGTCCCATTTACAGATTACTGCAAATACGACTATAAATCAAGATAGAGAGCTGTTTCATCACCACCAAGGAACTTCACTGGGTATCCCTATCCCTTTATATTTATATCCACTCTTGTCTCCATCCCTGGCAACCATTAATCTGTTCTCTACCACTATAGTTTTGTCCAATGTACCATTATATAAATGGCCCTTAAACAATGCAGGGGTTAGGGGTATTGACCCCCTGTACAGTAAAACATCCATGTTCAACTTCTGACTCCCCAGAACTTAACCACTAATAGCCTACTGTTGACTGGAAGCCTTACCAATAACATAGTCAACACAAAAATAGACTGGTAGTTACATATATTTTACACATTCATGACATGCCTTTTTCTTAAATTTTTTCGATATTTCTAGGCTACATGGTTCATCTGTTGAGTTTCTTCAAATTGTTGCAAATCTCCAAAAAATTTTCCAATATATTTATTGAAAAAAATCTGCATATAAATGGGCTCACACAGTTTAAACCTGTGTTGTTCAAGGTCAACTGTAGTAGTTAATGGTTTTTCTATTGGCTTTGGCTTTTTGCACTAAAAAGCATGGTGCTTTTGAGATCCATCCAAGTTGTTGCATGTATCAATAGTTTATTTCTCTTTATTGCTGAATAATATTTCATTATGTGGAAATATCAATGTTAAAGGACATTTGAGTTGTTTTCAGTTATTTTTTTCAATTGTAAATAAAGCTGCTGTGAACATTTGTATACAGATTTTTGTATGAATGTAAGTTTTCATTTCTCTAGGCATAATGCCCAAGAGTGCAACTGCTAGGGCTCTGGGTAAATGCATATGTTTAGTTTTATTAGAAACTGTCAAACTATTCCAGAATGGCTATACCATTTGACATTCCTGCCAGCAATGTATGAGACATCCAGTTTCTCCACATCCATGCCTGCATTTTGTGTTATCATTATTTTTAATTTTAGCTGTTCTAATTGGTGTGTGGTGATATCTACTATATTTTCAACTTGTAGTGACATTAATTTTAAGAATATATTTTGTTTAACAACCCAATATATCCAAAATATTATCATTTTAATATGTAATCAAGATAATAAATGAAGTATTGCAAATTCTTCTTGAAATCCAATGTGTTTTACACTTAAAACACAATTCTGACTAGCCAGATTTTAACCACTGGTGTCTACCATATCAGACAGTGCAGTTCCAGAGCAGAGGAAGTAGGTGACTAACTTCTAGATTAAATTATTGAATTGTATGTATTTTTTTATACAGGAAATATAACTTTGTTTTGTCTTTCATAGGAAAGGAATAACAAAACATGCTCTTAACCATCATCCCCCTCCAGAGAAGCTGGAGGAAATTTCCCCCACCAGTGACAGTCATGAGAAAGACACAAGTTCCCAAAGGTAATAACACAAAGTGTACTTGTTTACTTATTGCACTTGCTCATGGCAGAGGTTTTGTTTTTTGGCTTAAGATTGGTGTCAAGCCTTGTGCTAATGAAAACAAAGCAAGAATTTTTGTCATGTTCTCAGTACCATTTAGTTTTCATTCTGAAACAGCTGGTGACAACATCATACATATTTTCATAACCTTTGAGAAGTAGTATTATAAAGTAGTTAAGAACACGGATAATCTGCCATGGGATTAGAATGAAAAAACAAACAAACACACAAACAAACACACAAACAAACAAAAAACAGAACATGGAGCTTGGTACTTACAATCCCAGCACTATAGGAGGCCAAAAGGTGGGAGGATCATTTAAGCCCAGGAGTTTAAGACCAGCATGGGCAACATGGCAAACCCCATCTCTACAAAAAATAAATAAATAAAATAACATAGCCAAGTGTGGGGATGTGCACTTGTGGTCCCAGCTACTACAGAAGCTGACATGGGAGGATTGCTTGAGCCCAGAAGGTCAGGGCTGCAGTAAGCTGTGTTTACACCACTATACTCCAGCCTGGGTGAAAGAGCAAGACGTTGTTTCAAGAAAAAACATAAATAGGGCCGGGCGCGGTGGCTCACGCCTGTAATCCCAACACTTTGGGAGGCCGAGGTGCGCAGATCACGAGGTCAGGAGATCGAAACCATCCTGGCTAACACGGTGAAACCCCGTCTCTACTAAAAATACAAAAAAATTAGCCGGGCATGGTGGTGGGGGCCCGTAGTCCCAGCTATTCAGGAGGCTGAGGCAGGAGAATGGCATGAACCCGGGAGGCGGAGCTTGCAGTGAGCCAAGATCACACCACTGCACTCCAGCCTGGGCGACAGAGCGAGACTCCTTCTCAAAAAAAAAAAAAAGAAAAGAAAAAACATAAATTAAATAAATATCAGAAAGAGCAAGATTATAAAAAACAAACAATAAAATAACATAACATAAATAAAAAAGAACATGGACTCAGGAGGAGTTCAACATCTGATTTTTAATCCTGGTCCTACAACTTATTAGCTGAGTAACATTGGGAAAATTACTTAACTGATAATAGTATATCTTATAGCAGCAGTCCCCAACCTTTTTGGCACCAGGGACCAGTTTTGTGGAAGACAATTTTTCCATGGACTGTGCAGTGGGGTGAGGGATGGTTTCAGGATGATTCAAGTGCATTACATTTATTATACACTTTATTTCTATTATTTTTACATTGTAATATATGATGAAATAATTATACAACTCACCATAATGTAGAATCAGTGGGAGCCTTGAGCTTGTTTTCCTGCAACTAGACAGTTCCATCCGGGGATGATGGGAGACAGTGACAGATGATCAGGCATTAGATTCCCATAAGGAATGCACAACCTAGATCCCTTGCATGCGCAGTTTGTGCTCCTGTGAGAATCTGATGCCACCACTGATCTGACAGAAGGCAGAGCTCAGGTGGTAATGTGAGCCATGGGGAGCTGCTGTCAATACAGATGAAGCTTCATGCACTCACCTGCCACTTACCTCCTGCTCTGCAGCCCAGTTCCTAACAGGCCACAGACCAGCACTGGTCTGTGACCCCGGGGTTCGGGACCCCTGTCTCATAGGATGTTGCAAATATTAATGAGATAATGTATGTAAAACTTGGCACGATGCTTGGCATGTAGTAAATGCTGAGTAAATATTAGCTGTAGTTATTTTAAGTAATAGAACAGGGAAGATGGTTCTTCAGTCTCTCAGAACTTCAATTAGTGTCTGAGATGCAATGTGTGATTTAAAAAAATATTGTATAATCATAGGCCGGGCGTGATGGCTCGCATCTGTAGTCTCAGCACTTTGGGAGCCCAAGACAGGTGGATCACTTGAGCTCAGGAGTTCAAGACCAGCCTGGGCAATATGGCAAAACTCTGTCTCTACCAAAAATACAAAAAAAAAAAAAAAGACTGGGCACGGTGGCTCACGCCTGTAGTCCCAGCACTTTGGGAGGCCGATGTAGGCGGATCACTTGAGGTCAGGAGTTCAAGACCAGCCTGGCCAACATGGCAAAACCCTGTCTCTACTAAAAATACAAAAATTGGCTGGGGGTGGTGGCGCACACCTGTAGTCCCAGCTACCCAGGAGGCTGAGGCAGGAGAATCACTTGAACCCGAGAGGAGGAGGTTGCAGTGAGCCGAGATCACGCCACTGCACTCAGCCTGGGCAACAGAGCGAGACTCCATCTCAAAAAAACAAAACAAAAGTACAAACAAAATTAGCCAGTCATGGTGGCACGCACCTGTAGTCCCAGCTACTTGGGAAGCTAAAGTGGGAGAATCACTTGAACCCAGGAGGCGGAGGTTGCAGTGAGCTGAGTTCGCACCACTGCATTCCAGCCTGGGTGACAGAGCGAGACCCCATCTCAAAAAATAAAAAATAAAAAGTGCCATACAAGATCAGATACTACTTTAGCATTTCTGAAATGTCTTTAGTTGTCAAGAGTATGTTATAGGCTGGGTGCGGTGGCTTATGCCTGTAAATCCTAGCACTTTGGGAGGCCGAGGTGGGCAGATTGCCTGAGCTCAGGAGTTCAAGACCAGCCTGGGCAACATGGTGAAACCCCTTCTCTACTAAAATGCAAAAATGAGCTGGGTGTGGTGGTGCACACCTGTAGTCCCAGCTACTTGGGAGACTAAGGCAAGAGAATCATTTGAATCCAGGAGGCCGAGGTTGCAGTGAGTCAATGTCGTGCCACTGCACTCTAGCCTGGGTGACAGCATGAGATTCTGTCTCCAAAAAAAAAAAAAAAAAAAGAGTATGTCATAGGTGAGATGTTGAAGTATTCATTGTAAACTATGACTAGAATTATTTGGAATGACTGCCATCAATTCTGTAGGAATTAGGACTTTTCCATAATGCTCAAATTTCAAGTTCTTCATTTATTTTTGCCTATGTGGATATATTTGTATACATGTTTATCACCTAGTAAGTTGCTGAGTAGTTAATGCCACAGAAACTTGAGGACATATGAAAAATTTTCTTTTTTCTCTCCTCCTCCCAAATTGTGCCTTTAGCAAGTCTGACATCACAAGAGAATCATCTTTTACATCAGCCGACACTGGGAATTCACTGTCTGCTTTTCCAAGTTATACAGGCGCAGGGATATCTACTGAAGGAAGCTCGGACTTCTCCTGGGGATATGGTGTGAGTTATATGTTATCAGTCTGATAGAGTGCTTGGGAGATGATTCTGGGAATTAGGATTTGTCAGTATATTTCATTCCTTCACTCTCCTGCATTGTTTCTTTACATTTATCATACTTCATAATAACTGTAAAGAAGCATCAGTCCTCATCTTCTTTCAGTATTTGCTTTGTTTTATTGATATAGTAGTTGAGCCTTAGACATGCTTAGTGTTCAATTTAAACAGTTGCAGGTTGGCCGGGCACGGTGGCTCACGCCTGCAATCCCAGCACTTTGGGAGGCCGAGGCGGGCGGATCACCTGAGGTCGGGAGTTCTAGACCAGACTGACCAACATGGAGAAACCCTGTCTCTACTAAAAATACAAAATTAGCCGGGTGTGGTGGTGCATGCCTGTAATCCCAGCTACTCCAGAGGCTGAGGCAGGAGAATGGCTTGAACGCGGGAGGCGGAGGTTGCTGTGAGCCGAGATCACGCCATTGCACTCCAGTCTGGGCAACAAGAACGAAACTGTCTCAGAAAAAAAAAAAAAACAACAAACAGTTGCAGGTTAATATGGATTTGGGCTCTGGGTCTATTCCTTTTGCCATGCCCAGTCCAGTAATGTATGTCTTTACCACTAATGTTACCTTGTTGTTTAAAATGTTTTTGAAAGTTTATTATTAAGCCATTATAGCCTGGGAAAATATTTATGATATATTGGTAATGAAAACAAACAGGTTATAAATCATATGTGTAGTGTCACTCTAATTTTGTTTTATATAAATTCTGCCTATATTAGTGAAAAGGACCAAAATATTTACTCAAAATATTGTTCAGTTGTTATTAATTAGGTGATGAGATGAGTGATTTTTACTTCTTTACTTATTTTTGGCTATTTCCCATTATAAAATATTATTTTTAAAAGACCAACAACTCTAAAAATTTTTTAAAGACAATTTTTATGCATAATTTTATCATCTTGATGCAAGATGCAATAGACATTTTTATTTCTTGTTTTTTTTTTTTTGGAACGGAGTCTCGCTCTGTTGCCAGGCTGGAGTGCAGTGGCACGATCTTGGCTCACTGCAACCTCTGCCTCCCGGGTTCAAGCTATTCTCCTGCCTCACCCTCCTGAGTAGCTAGGACTATAAGCGTGCACCACCATGGCCAGCTAATTTTTGTATTTTCAGTAGAGACAGGGTTTCACCATGTTGGCCAGGATGGTCTCGATCTCTTGACCTTGTAATCTGCCCGCCTCAGCCTCTCAAAAGTGCTGGGATTACAGGCATGAGCCACCACGCCCGGCCAACATTTTTATTTCTATATCTTTTTTCAATCTGTATTTAATTTGGCTTAGTTATGATGTACACAGAATATTATGCTGCATTTCTTCACCTAATATTTTATAAACACTTCTCCACAATATTGACTTTATATAATATTATTGTTAGGCTCTTTCTTTCTGTCTGTCTTTTCTTTCTTTCTTCTTTCTCTGTCACGCAGGCTGGAGTGCAGTGGCAATCATAGCTCACTGCAGCCTCAAACTCCTGGGCTCAAGCCATCCTCCTGCCTCAGCCTCCTGAGTAGCTGGGACCACAGGTGCATGCCACCACACCCTGCTATTTTTTTTTTTTTTTAAGAGGTAGGATCTGGAACTCCTGGCCTCAAGCAATTCTCCCACCTCAGCCTCCCCATGTGCTGAGGTTATAGGCATGAGCCACTGCACCCAGCCAGAAACCTGCTTTTTTTTTTTTTTTTTAACAAAAAGCCTGCTAATTGTTAAAACCTATTTTCTAATCATTTTGAATGTACATGTACTTTCCTTATATAGTTGTATGATACATGTACATACTATTTTGTGGCCTATTTTTTTCATTTACCATCATTTTATATAGACATTTACTACTCCACACTGGTCAATCTGAATGTTATATAATATTTTCCTGTCTTAATATATCATAATTGGATCTTTCCCTTATTATCTGATACTTGGGTTTTCACGTTTTTTTCGTTCATTCAACAAATATTTATTGAGCATGGTTGTTTTCCCTGTACTTGGCCTTGGGAATATGGGGTGAGTGAGACTTACATGATTCAATAGTCTAATGAGGGAGATTGACAAAAGTAAATACAAAAGGTGATAAGTGCTCTAAGGAAGATGACAGGGTGCTGAAATAGAACATTATCAGGGGGATTCATTATCAGGGATCTCTGGTAAGGTAGATCTGAGACTTGAAGACAGAAGAGCTAGCCATGTGAAGAGTGAGGAAAAGAGTTTTCCAGACAGGTAACCGGCAGCATATGCAAAAGCCCAAGGAGGAGAAGAGCTTCATGTTTCCAAGGGAAAGTGTTTGGTGTATTCTTGCAACTGATAAAAGGTCAGGGTGGTTGGATGATGGAAAACCAGGGGGAGAAAAGCACAAATGAGATTAGAGAGGTAGGTGGGACTAGATCATTAGGGCCCTGCAGGCCAAAGAATTTAAATTGTATTCTAATAATTAGATGCCTCATCAGGAAGATTTAGTATACTGACTAAATATTTCCATTAGTTCTCTCTATATTATCTCTTTATAACTTAAAAACGTCATACAGATGTTTCCCATGTCCTTGCTTTCCTTTTGGCATTTATAGTCTAACAGGTTTTTAAAATATATTCACATATAGCCATCTTACTTTTGACCTTCATTTCTTCACTAGTCAGGATTTTATCTTTAGAAAAATTGAATGTTATAATATTCTTTTTCATGGCTTAAAACAAAATCCATCCCTTCAGGTGTTTATCCTTTGAATTACAAACAATCCAATTACACTCTTTTAGTTATTTTAAAATGTACAATTAAGTTATTATTGACTATACTCACCCTTTGTGCCATGAAATAGTAGGTCTTATTCATTCTTTCTGTTTTTTTTGTACCCAATAACCACCCCATCTCCCCAATCCTCACCCCCCCACTACCCTTCCCAGCCTCTGGTAATCATAAATTTCATTAATTTCTACCCTGATCTTTATTATTTATTTTGGGTTTGGTTTGCTCTTGCTTTTCTAGTTCTTTTTTTTTTTTTTTGAGACGGAGTGTCGCATTGTCACCCAGGCTAGAGTGCAGTGGCATGATCTCGGCTCACTGCAAGCTCCGCCTCCCGGGTTAACACCATTCTCCTGCCTCAGCCTCCCAAGTAGGTGGGACTACAGGTGCCTGCTACCACACCCAGCTAATTTTTTGTATTTTTTTTAGTAGAGACAGGGTTTCACCACGTTAGCCAGGATGGTCTCGATCTCCTGACCTCAT
Source organism: Pan troglodytes (assembly GCF_028858775.2). NCBI lineage: Eukaryota > Metazoa > Chordata > Mammalia > Primates > Hominidae > Pan > Pan troglodytes. Next base: position 85,420,843 of record NC_072406.2, read on the forward strand.
GATCCGCCTGCCTTGGCCTCCCAAAGTGCTGGGATTATAGGCGTGAGCCACCACACCCATCTGCTTTTCTAGTTTCTTTTAAGATGTATCATTAGATTGTTCATGTGAAGTTTTTTCTCTTTTTTGTTTTAGGCACTTACAGCTGTAAACTTCCCTCCTAGTATTGCTTTTGCTGTTTCCCATAGGTTTGGATATGTTGTGTTTCTAGTATCATTTGTTTCAAGAAATTTTTCAGTCTCCTTAATTTCTTCATTGACCCACTGGTCATTCAGGGGGATCTTGTGTAATTTCCATGTGTTTATATAGCTTTCAAAATTCCTCTTGTTATTAATTTCTAGTTTTGTTCCATTGTGGTCAGAGAAGATGCTTGATATTATTTCAGTTTTTTTGGTCTTAAGACTTGTGTTGTGACCTAACATATGGTCCATCCTTGAGAATGATCGATGTGCTGAGGAAAAGAATGTGTATTCTGCAGCTGTTAGGCGAAATCTTCTGTAAATATGTTAGATCCATTTGGCGTGTAGTGCAGATTAAGTCTGATGTTTCTTTGTTGATTTTGTCTGGAAAATCTGTGCAATGCTGAAAGTTGGGTGTTGAAGTCTCCAACTCTTATTGTATTGGGACCTATATCTCTCTTTAGCTCTCATAATATTTCCTTTATATATCTGGGTGCTCCAGTGTTGGGTTCATATATATTTAAAATTGTTATATGTTCTTGCTGAATTGATCTCCCTTTATCATTATATAGTGACCTTCTTTATCTCTTCTTATAGTTTCTGTCTTGAAATCTGTTTTGTCTGATACAAGTATAGCTACTTGTGCTCTTTTTTGGTTACCATGGGCATGGAATATCTTTTTCCATCCCTTTATTTTCAGTCTGTATGTGTCTTTATAGGTGAAGTGTGTTTCTTGTAGGCAACAGATCAATGGATCTTGTTTTTTCATCCATTCACCCAGTCTGTGTCTTTTTTTTTTTTTTTTTTTTAAATGGAGTTTAGCTCTCGCAGCCCAGGCTAGAGTGCAGTGGCACAATCTCGGCTCACTGCAACCTCTGCCTCCTAGATTCAAGTGATTCTCCTGCCTCAGCCTCCTGAGTAGCTGGGATTGCAGTTTTGCACCACCATGCCTGGCTAATTGTATTTTTAGTAGAGACGGGGTTCTGTCTTGTTGGCCAGGCTGGTCTCGAACTCCTGACCTCAAGTGATCTGCCCACCTTGGCCTCCCAAAGTGTTAGGATTACAGGCATGCGCCACTGCACCCAGCCTTGCTGCATGACTTTCTAGGTTAGAAAGCAACACAGCTTCTGGCTGGCTCTTTCCATCTCTCTCATCTGAATGGTGGACCTCAGAATCCAGCCATCATATTGCGAGGAAGTTCAGACCACATGAAAAGGCTCATGTAGAGAGGAATTAAAGCCCCAGTTGAAAGCCAGCATCAGCTGCCAGACATGTGAGTAAATGAGCATTAAGATGTTTTCAGCTCCCAGCCTTTGAGTCTTCTGACTAAGGCCTCAGATATTGTGGAGCAGAGATAAGCCATTCCTGCTGTGCTCTATATAAATTCCTGACCCATATAAACCCAGAGAGATAATACATGATTATTGTTGTTTTAAGCTATTAAGTTTTGCAGTAATTTGTTACACTGCCAGAGTAACTGAAGCCCTCCTCTCTTGCTGCTTAAGGTCATAAAAACTGCTTAGGCACTCTCTTACCTTTCTTGGGCTCCTATCGCACACCAGGCCTTCCTCCTGTACAGATCCCCTCCTGTTGTCTCTGTCTCCCTGCCTGGGGACAATTTTCTGACTGTGTAAGAGTGAACTAGAGTCCAAGCAAAGCAATGGTGGTCCCACTGTGCTGAGGAGCAGAGACGAGAGTTCAGGGTAGAGGAAGAGAAGAGAACCAGAAATTAATTAATGGGTGAATATAAAAGTCTGTATTTTTTGTCTGATTTCTTTAAAGGACAACTGACTGATTAAAGCAAAATATATGCTTGTATTTAATATGTATATGATATATAAAGTGTGTGTCTGAAATGTGTCTAAAATGTATAAAGAGGGAGTTTATACTTGTAGAAGTAAATACAGCTCAAATAATGGGTGACTATAAGTGGAATTATACTTTTATAAGGTTATTATATTTGTGGATTATTGTAAAATTATTCAAGAAATTAAATGAAACAGTTCTCACACAGAGAAAGCTCTAGGCCCAGGTGAATTCTGTCATCCATTTGTGGAAGAAATAACAATGATGCAAACTTTTTTCCAAAAAGTATAAGGAATACTTCTCAATTCAGTTCATAATAAGGTCAGCAGAGTCTTGATGCTAAAACCTGAGAAAGACAATGTAATAACAAAAAATTATGAGGTGGGACTTTTAGTATCAGAATAAATAGCTCGGCAAATCCTCCTCCCCAAAAGCAACAATGAAACTGACAAAATGGTGAGGTGCAACTGTTTAAAGGCTTTGCAAATTGACAAAAAGCATGTAACAAATAAAGAAGCAATTATTCATGAAAATCAATAGAACTTTGGGTTAAGAACAGTGAGAGACTATTCTACTACAGAGGGACATGCTGTGAAAACTAGCAGCCTCACTGTTGGAGAAGGCTCAGTAGGTTTGGAGTGAACCTGGAGAGACCCTATGCCCAACAGCATGTAAGTAACAGTAGTAAACTTGGTAGGAAGAACAGTTGCTCAGATAGCTTGAGGTTTTAGTCCTGGCTGGGACAAACAATGGATTGGCAAACTATCCAGGAATTTATTAAGGATATCTGGGAAATAAGACGGTCACAGGAGGCCTTGATAAGCTTTCCACACATCCACACAGGACTGACTAAGCTATCTACACATCCCTGGCTGACCGTGAGTCAGCTTGCAAATGCAGAGAAGATACAAGAGGGCATCCAGAAATTAAAATCAGATGCAAAAACTGCTTGAATTTGAACTAAGACAAAATAAACTTTAAAAGAAAAAATACTACTAGAAACAAAGAGGGACATTTTATAATGATAAAAGGGTCAATTCATCAGGAAAATATAGTAGTTATAAATGTAACATCTAATAACCAAGTCTTAAAGTTGGTGAAGCAAAAAATGACTGAATGGAAAGGAGAAATATTGTAGCAATTATAGCTGGAAACTTTAATACCCCACTCTCAATACTTGTAGACCACCTAGACAGAAAATCAGCAAGGATATTAAACACCTGAACAACACTATCAACCAACCTGACCTAACTGACATCCCACCCAGTGACAGCAGTGTAGATACTCTTCAAGCACACATAAAGCAAGTTTTTTAACTATAAAAAGATTTAAATTATACAAGGTATGTTCTCCAACCACCTTGGAATTAAATTATAAATCAACAACATACATTTGGGATATCCTCAAATATTTGGCAATTAAACATCAATCTTCTAAATAACCCATGGGTTGAAAAAGGAATCTATAAGGGAAAGTAGAAAATATTTTGAACTGAAAGAAAAGGGAAAAGCAAAATATAAACATTTATGGGATGCAGCTAGGAGGAAATGAATAGATTTAAATGCCTACAGAAAAACAGGGATGTCTCAATAATTTGTTTCCACCTTAAGAAACTAAAGAAGAACAAACTAAATCCAAAGCAAAGCAGAAAGAAGGAAATAATACAGATAAGATAGATAGAAATTAATAAAACAGAAAAACAATAGAGAAAATAAAGTCAAAAGCTGTTTCTTTGAAAAGAAGTCAGTAAATTGACAAATCATTAGTTGGTTTGATCAAGAAAGAAGAGAGATTGACATGATCAGGAATGAAAGAGAGGGCATAACTCAACCCTACAGAAAGTACTCTGAGAATTCAGTAAACAATGGCAACAAATTAGATAACTTAGATGTAATGGACAAATCCCTAGAAAGACATAAATTAACAAATTGACTTAAAGAAAAATTAAAAATTTAAACAGCTCCATACCAATCTAATTGGGTTATTTCTATCTATGTAATTTCTATTTAAATAAACTAAATTAATAATTAAAAATCTTTCAGCTGATCACAGTGGCTCATGCCCGTAATCTCAGCACTTTGGGAGGTAAGGAGGGAGGATCACTTGAACCCAGTAGTTTGAGACCAGCCTGAGCAACACAGTGAGACCCCATCTCTATGAAAACTAAAACAATTAGCCAGGTATGGTGGCACGTGCCTTTAGTCCCAGGTACTTGGGAGGCTGAGGTGGGAGAATCGCTTGAGCCTGGGAGGTCAAGGCTGCAGTGAGCCATGATCACACTACTGCATTCCACTGGGCAACAGAGTGACTCTGTCTCAACAAATAAACAAATAAAAAATCTTCCCACAAAGAAGTCCAGGTACAGATGCACTAGTAAACTCTATCAAATATTTAAATTCTAGTAAACTTTATCAAATATTTAAAGAAGAAATCAGACTCAGAAAATCAAAGAACACTTTCCAATTCATTCTATGAGACCAGTATTACACTGATACCAAAACCAGACAAAGACAAGAATTCTTCATATAAGAGATTCTAAGGAATAGAAGGAAAAGAAAAGAAAAAAATTAGAACTGATATATGAATTTAACAATGCCACAAGGTGCAAGATCAATATGTAAAAATCAACTTATTTCTATATACACTTAAATATTTAAAGAAGAAATAATACCAATCCCTCACAAACTCTTTCAGAAAAGAAAGAACAGTTCCTACCTAACTCATTCTATGAAGCCAGTATGACCTTGATACCAAAGTCAGTCATCACAAGAAAACTACAAACCAGTATGCCTCTTGAAATTAGACACAAAAACTTCATTAACAAACCAAATCTAGTCACATAAAAGGATTATTTACCCTGACCAAGTGGGTAAATAGGATTTATCCCAGGATTGCACGGCTGGTTCAACATTAGAAAAACAACTCTTCATCTGGGTAGACGGATGGTGAAAAAAAGAAAAACAACTAATTTAATACATTATATTAATAGAATAAAGGACAAAAATGACATGATCATCTTAACAGTAACATAGAAAAAACATTTGACAAAATCTAACACCCATTCATAATTAAAAAAACACTCAACATACAAGAAATAAAAGGGAATTTAATCAACCTGAAAGGTTGGGCATCTACAAAAAAGTTAGAACTAACGTTATTATATGTAACAAGAAAAGACTGGATACCTTCCCCTTAAGATTTAGAACAAGGTAAGGATGTCCACTCTTGCCACTTCTATTCAGCATTGTATTGGAGCTAGTGCAACAAGACAAAGAGAGGCATTCAAATTGAAGAGGAAGAAATAAAAATGTCTTTATTCACAGATACCATGATGTAAAGAAAATCCAGAAAATTTACATTCCCTGCATTACCACCCCCCAAATCTAATAGGACTAAGAAATTGGTTCAGTTAGGTCACAGTATACAAGAGCAATTTACAAAAATATGGTTTTCATACAATGCGATTATTATTCAGCCATAAAAATGAAAGAAGTTCCGATACATGTTACAACTTGGATGAACCTTCAACACATGCTAAGTGAAAGAAGCCAGACATGACACATCACATATTGTTTGATTCCATTTATATGAATTGCCCAGAAGAGCAATTCCATAGAGACAGAAAGTAGATTATTGGTGGCCAGGGGCTGGGCAGAGAGAGGAATGGGGGATGACTGCTAATGGAAACAGTTTCTTTTAAGGGTGATAAAATATTCTAGAATTAAGATACTGGTGATAGTTGTACAACTGCGAATATACTAAAAACACTGAATTTGACAATTTAAAAGGGTGAATTTCATGGTGTGTGAATTATATCTAAATTTAAAAATTTGTATTTCTATACATTGGCAGTGAACAATCTGAAAATGAAAATTTAAAAATCACAATAGAATAAAAAAAGTTCTTAGCAATAAATTTAACAGAAGCAACACAAGACTTGTACATTGGAAATTTCAAAACATTGCTGAGAGAAATTAAAGAAGATCTAAATAAATGAAGAAAATTCCTTGTTCATGAATTGGAAGACAAAATATTAATAATATGGCATTTCTCCCCAAATTAATCTATATATCAGTGCACTCTCTATCAAAATCCTAGGAGACATTTTTATAGAAATTGATAAGCTCATCCTAAAATGTATATGGAATTGCAAAGGATCCAGATTAGTAAAAAAAAAAAAAAAAAAAATTGAAACAGAAATAGAAAATTAGGGGACATAGGGCCGGGCGAGGTGGCTCACGCCTGTAATCCCAGCACTTTGGGAGGCTGAGGTGGGCGGATCACCTGAGGTCTGGAGTTCGAGACCCGCCTGACCAACATGGAGAAACCCCGTCTCTACTAAAATTACAAAATTAGCCGGGTGTGGTGGCGCAGGCCTGTAATCCCAGCTATTCCGGAGGCTGAGGCAGGAGAATGGCTTGAACCCAGGAGGTGGAGGTTGCTGTGAGCCGAGATCGCACCATTGCACTCCAGCCTGGGCAACAAGAGTGAAACTCTGTCTCAAAAAAAAATTAGAGGACATATACTACCACATCTCAAAACTTAATATCAAAACATTAGTCAGAACAGTGTGGGCAGGGCGTGGTAGCTCATGCCTGTAATCCCAGCACTTTGGGAAGCCAAGGCGGGTGAATCACCTGAGGTCAGGAGTTCGAGACCAGCCTGGCCAACATGGTGAAACCCTGTCTCTATTAAAAATACAAAAATTAGCTGGGCACAGTGGTGCAGGCCTGTAGTCCCAGCTGCTCAGGAGGCTGAGGCAGGAGAATCACTTGAACCCAGGAGGCAGAGGTTGCAGTGAGCCAAGATTGTGCCACTGCACTCTAGCCTGAGTGACAGAGCATGACTCCGACTCAAAACAACAACAACAACAAAAACAGTGTGGTACTGACAAAAAGATGGATGTGTAGTCAATAGAACAGAATTGAGAGTCCGGAAATAAACTCTTACATTTAGGATCCATTGATTTTTGATAAAGGTACAAAGGCAATTCAATAGAAAAAGGATTTTTTTTTCCTTAACAAATGTTGCTGGGACAATTGGATATCCATGTGCAAAAAGATGAATTCACATCATATAAAAAATTTACTCAAAATGAATTATAAACTTAAATATAAGAGCAAAAACTATAAATCCCTTAGAAGAAAATGTATAATCAAATCAAGACCTTGGATTAGGCAACAAGTTCATAAATAGGACACACCAAAAGCATAAGCTACGAAAATGGATAAATTTAACTCCTTCAAAATTTACATCTTTTTTACTTTTACATACCTCATTAAGAAATGAAAGGACACCAGCCTGGCCAAGATGGTGAAGCCCCGTCTCTATTAAAAATACAAAAAATTAGCCAGGCGTGGTGGCAGGCACCTGTAATCCCAGCTACTCTGGAGGCTGAGGCAGAGAATTGCTTGAACCGGGGAGGTGGAGGTTGCAGTGAGTAGAGGTCGTGCCACTGCACTCCAGCCTGGGCGACAGAGAGAGACTCTGTCTCAGAAAAAAGAAAAAAAGAAAGGAAGGAAGGAGGGAAGGAAGGAAGGAGGGAAGGAAGGAAGGAAGGAAGGAAGGAAGGAAGGAAGGGACAGATCACAGATTGGGAGAGAATATTTCCAATATCTGACTTGTATCCAAAGTATATAAAGAGCTCTTAAAACTCCATATTAAAAAGAAAAAAAAGGCTAGACACAGTGGCTTGTGCCTGTAACCCCAACACTTTGAGAGGCTGAGGCCACCAGATCATTTGACCCCAAGTATTTGAGACCAGCCTAAGCAACAAAGTGAGACCCCCATCTCTAAAAAATAATTAATTAATTAATTAATTAAAAGGTGAAATAATGGGCAAAAGACTTGAAAAGACATTCCATGAAAGAAAAAGACATAAATGGCCACGTAGCATGTAGAAAGATGCTCCATATGATGAATTATAGAGAAAATGCAAATTGAAAACTGGGAAGATAACACCACTCCACATTTACAAAAATTGCTAAAATTAAAAAGACTGACAATACCTAGTACTGGAATGGATGTGGAGCAGGTTTAATGCTCACACATTTCTGGTAGGAGTGCTAAATTGTACATCCATCCTATAAAATAGTTTAGTAATTTCTTTAAACATACATTTATTATGTGACAGCAATTTCACTGCTAGCTATTATCCAAGAAAAATGAAAACATATGTCTAGAAAAAGACTTGTACATGAATGTTTATATCAGCTTTATTCATAACAAACAATATAAACAAATACTGAAAATAACATAAACGTCCCTTAACAGGGGAATGGATAAACAAATTGCGGCATAGTCTTAAAACAAAATACTTTTCAGCAATAGAATGTAATGAATAATTAATACATGCAATAACATGAATGAACCTCAAAAAGATTCTCCTGAATGAAGGAAGCCAAACACAAAAAGTGCATCCTGCACAATCCCAATTATATGAAGTTCTAGACCAGACAAAAGTAACTTACAGTGATAAAAATAAGTCAACATTTTGGAAAAGCTGCAAAGGAGTGTGAGGAGAAATGTTTTATATCTGGAAAGGAATGTTAGTTACTAGGGTGAATATTTTGTCAAATCTCATTTGCTGTACACTTAAATGTGCATTTTGTTGAATGTAAGTTATTCCTCAGTAAAGTTGATTAAAATTTTAAAGTCCTCAAAGAGTTAAAGGACAAGATAACATCTATTTAAATTATTAGAGGTTTTAAAACAAAGCAGGTAAAGATATTAACTTAAGAACAGGCAAATATGAAGAACCAGTTAAACATCTTCAAAATGAATAGCATTTGAAATATCTCAATATACAAGGTAAGCTGGACCCAGTGAAACAGATAGTAGCTAATTGAATGCTAGAACTAAGAAAATCACCTAGAACCAGGGAACTAAAGACAGAATTTGAAGAGTAGTTAGGAGACATGGAGGATGGATTAAGAAACTGCAATATATTTCTAACAGAAATTTTAGAGAATAAGAAAGAGGCAATTTTCAAAGAAGTAGTCACTGATTTTTTTTTTTTTTTTTAGACCCGAAGAAAGACATGTTTGAAAAGTCTATCAGGTGAAAGACAATTTTTTTAGAGAGGGGTCTTGCTATATTGTCCAGGTTGGAACACAATGGCTAGCCACAAGTGCCACCATGGTCTAGTATAGCCTCAAACTCTCGGGCTCAAGCAGTCCTCCTAACTCTGCTTCCTGATTGATTCACTGCGACTACAGGTGTCGGCCACCATCCCCAGCTTTGGACAAATTAAAAAACAAAAAACAAAAAAAAAAACCCACTCCCAGACAGATAGATATAATTTTTATTGGGTAGGGGTTGACTTTCATTTTTAGGGTGAAAATACATTATTTTCAAACATAGATATGACTTTTCTCCCACTGGAACACTGGAATGTAAAAGGATGTGTAAATTTAGATGTAGTAGAGGATAAGCAAGGAATCTGAAGAAAATGATCAGATTTGCATTTTGTAACCATCCCTCTGACTGCTTCTTTTTTTTTTTTTTTTTAAGAGATGAGGTCTCACTTGGTTACCCAGGCTGGCAGTAGCACAATCATAGCTCACTACAGCCTCGAACTCTAGGGCTCAAGTAGTCCTCCCACCTCAGCCTCCTGAGTAGCTGGGACTATAGGCACAGACCACCATGCCTGGCTAATTTTTTATTTTTTTTAGAGATGGCAGTCTTGTGATGTTGCCCAGGCTGGTCTCAAACTTCTGGCCTCAAGTGATTCTCCCCACTCAGCCTCCTGAGTTGCTGAGATTACAGGTGTGAACTTCCATGCCTAGCCCTCTGACTATTCTGGTTTTTGGCTTTTGTTTTCTTTTTTGAGACGGAGTTTTGCTTTTGTTGCCCAGGCTGGAGTGCAATGGCACGATCTTGGCTCACCACAACCTCCGCCTCCCGGGTTCAAGAGATTCTCCTGCCTCAGCCTCCCAAGTAGCTGGGATTACTGGCGTGAGCCATGACGCCCAGCTAATTTTGTATTTTTAGTACAGGCAGGGTTTCTCCATGTCGGTCAGGCTGGTCTCGAACTCCTGACCTCAGGATCTCCCGCCTCGGCCTCCCAAATTGCTGGGATTACAGGCATGAGCCACCCGCCTTGGCCTTTTTTTTTTTTTTTTTTGAGACGGAGTTTCATTCTTGTTGCCCAGGCAGGAGTGCAATAGCACAATCTCGGCTCACCGCAACCTCCGCCTCCCAGGTTCAGGCAATTCTCCTGCCTCAGCCTCCCAAGTAACTGGGATTACAGGCACCCGCCATCACACCCAGCTAATTTTTTGTATTTTTAGTAGAGACAGGGTTTCATCATGTAGGCCAGGCTGGTCTGGAACTCCTGACCTCAGGTGATCCACCCCACCTTGGCCTCGCAAAGTGCTGGGATTACAGGTGTGAGCCACTGTGCCTGGCCTGACTATTCTTAAAGGCTGGATTACAGAGGTCAAGGACATAAGTTGTCAATTGTCAAGTGAAAGATGCAGTATAAAAAGTAATATACACAGGATTTTCCGTCTAAAAAATAGTGAAACCAAGCAACTGTACTAAAATTAGCAATCTATCTTTGAACGGTGGAATTACAGGTAATTTTTATTTTTTCTGTATACTTTTCTGTATTTTTCAAAGTGTTTACAATTAATACTGTATATAAGAATATGTTACTTTTAAAAATATAGACTTTTTTTTTTTTGAGACACAGTCTAGCTCTGTCACCCAGGCTAGAATAGAGTGCAATGGCACAATCTTGGCTTGCTACAACCTGTGCCTCCCAGGTCAAGCAATTCTTGTGCCTTAGCCTCCCAAGTAGCTAGGATTACCGGTGTGTACGGTTACCACGCCTGGCTAATTTTTGTGTTTTTAGTACAGATGGAGTTTCACTATGTTGGCCAGGCTGGTCTTGAACTCCTGGCCTCAAGTGATCCACCCATCTTGGTCTCCCAAAGTGCTGGGTTTACAGGCGTGAGCTACCACGCCTGGCCTTTTTTTTTTTTTTTTTTTTTTTTTTTAGGCTAATCAAGTGAAGCAGTAGGAGTGGAGAGGAAACAAAGAAATCCATAAAGTGGTTGTGGTCAATTAGCTGTAAACACCACTGTACTTGGACCAGCCTAAAAAACAGACATTTATCTAAATTTTCTTTAAATATGAATGGAGAAGATACCTGAAAATTCCGAGATCTGAAAACTCACTAATTTAACTTTTCTTTCGTGGAAACACAGCAGTATTTCAAGTAGACTAAATATGTAAACAAAACAAGTCTTACTGCTTTTAATCTTTATAATTTTTAACAGAGAGTGAAGCTCACCTAAATATTTGGGGGGAATATTTTCTTCTAGGAACTCGATCAAAATGCCACTGAAAAAGTCCAGGCAATGTTCACAGCCATTGATGAACTCTTGTATGAGCAGAAGTTGAGTGTGCATACCAAGAGTCTACAAGAAGAGTGCCAACAGTGGACAGCTAGCTTTCCTCACCTCAGGTACTGAAGCCCTCCAGTTGACTTGTATTCATGGCTAATACTAAAATTTAAAAAGTAGATTTTTAAAAAAAGCTTGTATTCTGAAATCTTTATGAGCATGACTTTAATGAATGTAAATAAGGCCATGTGGTATAAAGCCTCGGCTAAGAGAAAAGTTGGTAGAAGTTTCTTAGAGTTTCCTTAACTAACAATATGTGATCCTAATCAAGTAAAACTATTTCTACAACAGCAGCTGAGGTCTGAGTATCTGAGTATCAAAAAGCCCTTCTTTTGAACAAGATGGTCAGAAAATGTACACTGTTGTATACAATTAAATTCTTATGTATACTTGAAACCAGACATAGGCTATTCAAGAGCTTCCTTCAGAAACTGCAGTAGTACCACTTATTGCACATACTCAAAATTTACAAAGCTTCACGTTTTTAAGAATATAATTTGTAGTTTTTACTAATTTGGCTGGGCCTCCATCCCATTTTGACTGATTTAATGAGGACTATTATAGAGCATGAAGGGCAGATTACAGATGTTTGCTTAGATTTCTTGTATTTTTTTTTTTTAACAGCTGGGCTATAGGTTTATCTTTTCCATCTCCATTCTATGGAAGAGATATACCTGTAGTAAGGCTCTGGATTCACATTTTCTCATTCTTAATCAGTATCAGACTGTATACTGGACTTTTATGTTGAGCCATCAAATGTGTCCAAAATATATCTAGATTTTGTATGTATGCCAGTGAAGGTACTTAATTGTGTCTGTGTTTCTTCATTTTGAAGGATTCTAGGTAGGCAGATAATCACTCCAAGTGAAGGTTATAGATTGTATCCTAGATCCCCTTCTGCTGTTTCCGCTTCATATGAAACAATCTTGTCTCAAGAAAGAGATTCTACTATGTGAGTATTCCATTATGTAAGTACTTCAATGTGCCCTAATATGCAAGTATTATGTCCTACCAGTTGTATTAAGGGATTAAAATACTTCTTCCTACTTATTAGTATTTAGTAAAGCATAGCAAATTCTGTAAGATTGTCCATAGTCTTTGTGTATATTAAAATTTCATTATGTAATTTTGTTCAAAAAGTTAGACCTTTCCTGTAGTGGATTAGTCTGTTTTCTGTTGCTTGTAACAGAATACCTGAAACTGGGTAATTTATAAGGAAAAGGAAGTTATTTCTTACAGTTCTGGAGGCTGAGAAGTCCAAGGTCAAGGGGCAGGACCTTCTTGCTGGTGGGGATTCTCTGCAGGGTCCCAAGGCAGTACAGGGACTCACATGGCAAGGGGGCTGTACATGCTAATATGCCAACTCAGGTTTCTCTTTCTCTTATTATAAAGCTACCAGTTCCCCTTCCATGATAACCCATTAATCCATACATGGATTAAACCATTCATGAGGACAGAACCCCCGTGATCCAATTACCCCTTAAAGGCTCCACCTCTCAACACTGCCAAATTAGGTACTAAATTTCAGCATGAATTTTGGAGGGGACAAATATTCAAACCATATAATAGTGCTTAAGGATATTCTTATTATTCAGGTCTATATATCTATATATATTTACATATATCCAAAAATATGGACACTTCCTTCTTGGCATAAATGTGTAAATAGAATGGTTTTTTTTTTTTTTTTTTTTTTTTTTTTACTTTTAAAATAATTTATTTAACTCAGGACCCAATAAGGTTCATACATTGCAATTGATTCATATGACTTCTAGATTTCTTTCAATGTCTAGGTTTTCTCCCCTCACTCTTTTTCTTTTCTCCCTTGTCTTGTAGAGTTTCCCACAGTCTGCATTTTGCTGATTGTAACCTTCTGCCTCCCCTTTTCCTGAAAACTGGTAGTTTGGGGCCTGATGAAGGTCAGGTTTGATTTTTTCATAAGAATACTTCAAAGGTGGTGTTTTATTCTTCCTTCAGAAGCTGGCGAGTTCCAGTGGTTTTTGTGTGTGCTGTTAGCTGCCATTGACAATCTTCCCGTGGGTCCACTGTTTCATTAGGGGTTGCAAAATGTCAACATACTACCTCGTCATTCCTTTTCTGTTTACTAGTTAGCATACTTCTTTTTTTTTTTTTTTTTTCTTTTTTTCTTTTTTATTGATCATTCTTGGGTGTTTCTCGCAGAGGGGGATTTGGCAGGGTCACAGGACAATAGTGGAGGGAAGGTCAGCAGATAAACAAGTGAACAAAGTTCTCTGGTTTTCCTAGGCAGAGGACCCTGCGGCCTTCCGCAGTGTTTGTGTCCCTGGGTACTTGAGATTAAGGAGTGGTGATGACTCTTAACGAACATGCTGCCTTCAAGCATCTGTTTAACAAAGCACATCTTGCACCGCCCTTAATCCATTCAACCCTGAGTGGATACAGCACATGTTTCAGAGAGCACAGGGTTGGGGGTAAGGTCACAGATCAACAGGATCCCAAGGCAGAAGAATTTTTCTTAGTACAGAACAATATGAAAAGTCTCCCATGTCTACCTCTTTCTACACAGACACAGCAACCATCCGATTTCTCAATCTTTTCCCCACCTTCCCCCCTTTCTATTCCACAAAACCGCCATTGTCTTCATGGCCCGTTCTCAATGAGCTGTTGAGTACACCTCCCAGATGGGGTGGTGGCCGGGCAGAGGAGCTCCTCACTTCCCAGTAGGGGCGGCCGGGCAGAAGCGCCCCTCACCTCCCGGACGGGGCGGCTGGCCGGGCGGGGGGCTGACCCCCCACCTCCCTCCCGGACAGGGCGGCTGGCCGGGCAGAGGGGCTCCTCACTTCCCAGTAGGGGCGGCCGGGCAGAGGCGCCCCTCACTTCCCCGACGGGGCAGCTGGCCCGGCGGGGGGCTGACCCCCCCACCTCCCTCCCGGAGGGGGCGGCTGGCCGGGCAGAGGGGCTCCTCACTTCCCGGTAGGGGCGGCCGGGCAGAGGCGCCCCTCACCTCCCGGACAGGGCGGCTGGCCGGGCGGGGGGCTGACCCCCCCACCTCCCTCCCGGACGGGGCGGCTGGCCGGGCGGGGGGCTGACCCCCCCACCTCCCTCCCGGACGGGGCGGCTGGCCGGGCGGGGGGCTGACCCCCCACCTCCCTCCCGGACGGGGCGGCTGGCCGGGTGGGGGGCTGACCCCCCCACCTCCCTCCCGGACGGGGCGGCTGGCCGGGCAGAGGGGCTCCTCACTTCCCAGAAGGGGCGGCCGGGCAGAGGCGCCCCTCACCTCCCGGATGGGGCGGCTGGCCAGGCGGGGGGCTGAGCCCCCCACCTCCCTCCCGGACGGGGCGGCTGGCCGGGCCGGGGGCTGACCCCCCCACCTCCCTCCCAGACAGAGCGGCTGGCCGGGCAGAGGGGCTCCTCACTTCCCAGTAGGGGCGGCCGGGCAGAGGCGCCCCCCCCACCTCCTGGACAGGGCGGCTGGCCGGGCAGGGGGCTGATCCCCCCACCTCCCTCCCGGACGGGGCGGCTGGCCAGGTGGGGGGCTGATCCCCCCACCTCCCTCCCGGATGGGGCGGCTGGCCGGGCGGGGGGCTGACCCCCCCACCTCCCTCCCGGATGGGGCGGCTGGCCGGGAGGGGGGCTGACCCCCCCACCTCCCTCCCGGACGGGGCGGCTGGCCGGGCAGAGGGGCTCCTCACTTCCCAGTAGGGGCGGCCGGGCAGAGGCACCCCTCGCCTCCCGGACGGGGCGGCTGGCCAGGCGGGGGGCTGACCCCCCCACCTCCCTCCCGGACGAGGCGGCTGGCCGGGCAGAGGGGCTCCTCACTTCCCGGTAGGGGCGGCCGGGCAGAGGTGCCCCTCACCTCCCGGACAGGGCGGCTGGCCGGGCGGGGGGCTGACTCCCCCACCTCCCTCCCAGACGAGGAGGGAGGACGCTCCTCACTTCTCAGACGGGGTGGCTGCCGGGCGGAGGGGCTCCTCACTTCTCAGACGGGGCGGTTGCCAGGCAGAGGGTCTCCTCACTTCTCAGACAGGGCGGCCGGGCAGAGACACTCCTCACATCCCGGACGGGGCGGCAGGGCAGAGGTGCTCCCCACATCTCAGACGATGGGCGGCCGGGCAGAGACGCTCCTCACTTCCCAGATGTGATGGCGGCCGGGAAGAGGCGCTCCTCACTTCCTAGATGGGATGGCAGCCGGGCAGAGACGCTCCTCACTTTCCAGACTGGGCAGCCAGGCAGAGGGGCTCCTCACATCCCAGACGATGGGCAGTCAGGCGGAGACGCTCCTCACTTCCCAGACGGGGTGGCTGCCAGGCAGAGGCTGCAATCTCGGCACTTAGGGAGGCCAAGGCAGGCGGCTGGGAGGTGGTTGTAGCGAGCCGAGATCACGCCACTGCACTCCAGCCTGGGCGCCATTGAGCACTGAGTTAACGAGACTCCGTCTGCAATCCCGGCACCTCGGGAGGCCGAGGCTGGCGGATCACTCGCGGTTAGGAGCTGGAGACCAGCCCAGCCGACACATCGAAACCCCGTCTCCACCAAAAAAATACGAAAACCAGTCAGGCGTGGCGGCGCACGCCTGCAATCGCAGGCACTCGGCAGGCTGAGGCAGGAGAATCGGGCAGGGAGGTTGCAGTGAGCTGAGATGGCAGCAGTACCGTCCAGCTTCGGCTCGGCATCAGAGGGAGACCGTGGAAAGAGGGGAGAGGGGAGAGGGGAGAGGGGAGAGGGGGGAGGGGGGAGGGGAGAGGGGAGAGGGGAGAGGGGAGCTCTATCTACCACACAGTCCTTCTCTCAATAGAATGGTTTTTTAAAATGTCGAAGTCTAAGAAAAAGACTTTAAAACTTTTTTGAAAAAAAAGTTGAAAAAGTGATTTATTTTTTATTTATTTATTTTTTTTGAGACGGAGTCTTGCTGTCTCGCCCAGGCTGGAGTGCAGTGGCGCAGTCTTGGCTCACTGCAACCTCTGCCTCCTGGGTTCAAGTGATTCTTCTGCCTCAGCCTCCCGAGTAGCTGGGACTGCAGGTGTGTGCCACCATGCCCGGGATTTCACCATACTGGCCAGGCTGGTTTCGAACTCCTGACCTCATGATCCACCCGCCTCAGCCTCCCAAAGTGCTGGGGTTACAGGCATGAACCACCGCACCCAGACTTTTTTTTTTTTTCGTTTTTCTTTTTTTTTTCTTGAGACAGAATCTTGCTCTGTCACCAAGGCTGGAGTACAGTGTGCAATGGTGCAATCTCAGCTCACTGTAACCTCCGCCTACCAGGTTCAAGCAATTCTCCTGCCCCAGCCTCCTGATTAGCTGGGATTACAGGCGCCCAGCACCATGCCCGGCTAATTTTTGTATTTTTAGTAGAAACAGGGTTTCACCATGTTGGCCAGGCTGGTCTTGAACTCCTGACCTCAGGTGATCTGCCCGCCTCGGCCTTCCAAAGTGCTGGGATTACAGGTGTGAGCCACCACGCCCAGCCCAAAGTAGTTTTTAAATGGCAAAATCTTTTGAACACCTCAGACTTTTTAAATAGTAGCAAAATAAACCCAAATAGGATTACTTTGAAACCTATGCCTATACTTAAATCTACTGTAAAATATAATATCATAGTTTTAATTCATTTAAAAAATTATTCCTATACTTTTTCCCAGGGCTCTAGTTTTACTTATTTGATACCTTCCAATAGTTGTAGTAATACTTACTTTTAGTGCCTCCTTGGGCTTGTGGTAGTCTCACCAGACCACAAAGTGAAACGTTACTGTTAGGGTTATGAGATCTGGGTTATCAACTGATTTTTGGTCAGATAATGATATTTGTTTGCTATTCCTGAAGTGATTTAAACTCAAGCTGCTGGTCATTAGGCATTCTTTTTAAATTTAAATCTCATGTATTATATCGATAAGTTTACTCCTTTTATATAATATAAAAAATTTTACAACCTAATGTCACCCACAGAAATGATGTATTCTTTCATTCTCTCTGATCAAAATTACATAACTCATATTCTGTTATTAGGATATATCGACCTAATCTGTTAGTGTAAACTTTATATGTGCCTTATTTTACAACTATCAATGGTAGGCCCATTTAGAAATTTAATCTTCAAGGAAATAAGAAATCAAGTCTGAGCAGTTAGTTCATCCTTTTTAGGACATCTGACTATATCACCATTCTGCAACATACTGCTAATACCCTTTCTTTCCTTTTTACTTGCTACCACCACTGTTGATTAGTCTTCCTATTTTTGGTGCTACTTTTTCTGGGATATTTGACTTACAGTTCTCAATAATTTTCTTTACTTACACAAGTAAAACAAATACCTATTTATACTTTATACACAGACATATACTTAGAAGAAACAAATTATCCAGGTATATTAGCACACCACTACTTATTGGAAGCCATAAAAATTAAACAAAATCTATGATATTTACTTCTTTAATGTAACAACTACTTTGTTCATACTTTATATTTTCACTCGAGTACCATTATGAACTCATAGCATTTCAAAATATTTATATATTTACTTAGCAATAATTAGTATTGATGCTCTAATTATTACAACTTAGCCACTTCAAGCTAGTACCTTTGGTTTTGTTTTGACTGTTTCTTTGTTTTCTGGTACAGTAGGATGTGCCAAGCCCATCCTTAACTTTTTCTTCCTTTAACATATGGAATCAGCGCTGAACTTTAAGGAGACTTACTTTGAGATGCTCCTTACTTTAAGGAGACTCCTTTGAGAGGCTAATACAGTAGTATTAAAGAACCAAGTTGGGTGGTGAGGGTATGTAAGTTGTGCTACTGCTATTTTGCCCCCCCCACCCTTTTTTTTTTTTGAAGAGATGGGGTCTTGCTCTGTCACCCAGGCTGGAGTGCAGTGGCACAATCAGAGCTCACAGCAGCCTTGAGCTCCTGGCCTCAAGCAATCCTCCCACTTCAGCCTTCTGAGTAGCTAGGCTATTTTGCCACTTTTTGTTGTGAGAGGTATGAAGAAAATGTGTCATTAATTCATTTTGATCTTACAGTTTAACAAATCAGGTTGTCATAAAATATAAGATTTATCAACCTCTAAGACTTTCTATAAAAATAACATTTCAAATTATATCCATTCTTGCCCTCTCCGATATATTCTCCACATTAAATCAGATTTTTTTTTTTAATTCAGGGTTGATCCTTCCTGTCTCCCACTTAAAAACTTTCAGTAGCTTTCCACTGAATTTAAGATAAAAGTCTAAAATTATATTATCAGCTGGCCCCTGCCTACTTCTCTAAGACATCTATCAGTCTCTCTCTCATTCATTAATCCTTCCAACACTGGCTTTCTTTCAGACCTCAAATGCATGAAACTAGGTATTTGGTGCAGTTCTCTAGGAGTTCTTGGGCCAGAAGAAAGTGCTAGAGTAAACAACATAGTAATACAGCATCTTCCTCTTTGTATCTGTAACACCTAGGACAGTGCCTGTAACATGGTTAGCAGTCAACTTGCTGCTTCCTTTTCTTTTTGGTTTTGTTTTTTGTTTTTTGAGACAGGGTCTTACTCTGTTGTACAGGCTGGAGTGCAGTGGTGCAATCACGGGTGACTACAGCCTTGACCTCCTGGGCTCAAGCAATCCTCCCGCCTCAGCCTCCTGAGTAGCTGGGACCACAGGCGTGCTCCACCACATCTGGCTAATTTTTGTATTTTCAGCAGAGATGGGGTTTCACCATGTTGCCCAGGCTGGTCTTGAACTCCTGGGCTCAAGTGATTTGCCCACCTTGGCTTCCCAAAGTGCTGGGATTACAGGCATGATCTGCCATGCCTGGCCACTCTTTTTTCTTAACTAAATAAAAGCAGATCATATTTACATTTTTTAAAAAATGACACAAAAATGAATTAATGTATGCATTGAAATTATGGTTGCAAAACAGACTGATTAGTGTCTAGGTCAAAATGAAATTCCTCAGCACTGTAAGACAGGGTGAGAAAAACAAACACACAAAAAGAAGAAATTCCAGCCAGGCACGGTGGCTCACGCCTGTAATCCTAGCACTCTGGGAGGCTGAGGCGGGTGGATCACTTAAGGTCAGGAGTTTGAGACCAGCCTGGCCAACATAGTGAAACCCCGTCTCTACTAAAAATATAAAAATTAGCCAGGTGTGGTGGCACACGCCTGTAATCCTAGCTGCTTGGGAGGCTGAGGCAGGAGAATCCCTTGAACTCGGGAGGCAGAGGTTGCAGTAAGCTGAGATCACGTCACTGCACTCCAGCCTGGCGACAGAGCGAGACTGTCTCAAAAAAAAAAAAGAAATTCCAGGAACTTAACAAAAGATGGTGGCAGCATACAGGGGAAACACAGGCCAGAAAAGGATCCTGAAGAGATGAGTTTGAAGACATTTCCACCTGAGAAAAACTATGCATTCTGCTACTTCAAGTTAGCTAAGGGGCTTATCTGTACTTAGATATATATCCCAACAAAAATAACTAACTATAATATCTAATGAGTGGCTAAAGTACATGACTACATGCTGAATTATAACCCTTTAAAAATCATTAAAAGAATGGAGAGCTCAAAAATAAACCCTTGCAATTATGGCCAAATGATTTTCAACAAGAGTGCCAAGACTACCTGGGTAAAGGACAGTCTCTTTAACAGATGGTGTTAGGAAAACTGGACACCCACATGCAGAACAACGAAGTTGGACCCTTACTTATACCATATACAAAAATTAACTCAAAATAGATCAAAGACCTAAATGTAAGATGTAAAACTGTAAAACTCCTAGAATAAAACATAGGGTAAAGCTTCAGGCCATTGGATTTGGCATTGATTTCTTGGATATAACACTAAAAGCACAGGCAACAAAAGCAAGAACAGACAAATGGTACTATATCAAAGGTAAACACTTCTGAACATCAAAAGAAGCAAAAGAATGAAAAGGCAATATGTGGAATGGGAGAAAATATTTGCAAATCATATCTGATGAGGAGTTTATATCCAGAATATATAAGAATAATCTATAACCTAACAACAACAAAAAATAGTAATTCAGGCTGGGCGTGGTGGCTCATGCCTGTAATCCCAACACTTTGAGAGGCCGAGGCTGGTGGATCACCTGAGGTCAAGTATTCAAGACCAGCCTGGCTAACATGGTGAAACCCCATCTCCACTAAAAATACAAAAATAAGCTTGGCATGGCAGTGTGCCCCTGTAATTCCAGCTACTCAGGAGGCTGAGGCAGGAGAATTGCTTGAACCCAGGAGGCGGAGGTTGCAGTGAGTCGAGTTCGCACCATTGCACTCCAGCCTGGGCGGCAAGAGTGAAACTCCATCTCAAAAAATAATAATAATAATTCAATTGAAAAATGGACAAAGGACTTGAATAGACGATTCTACACAGATATGCAAATGGCCACCAAGTGCCTGAAAAGATGTTAGGCAGGAAGGGTAGCTCTTGGCCACTTGTTCCTTCCAATCATCCTGGAGGGCCTTGCAGTAATCACTTTCATTAGAGATGCGGAACTCTACTTCCTAATGCCTACACCTGGAAGGACTGGTTCCAAATATAAACTCTTTGTATAAATAAGAAACCTAGCAAAGTCATTTTATCCTCCATGCATGTGGGAGAAGAATAAAGTTCTGTCACACAAGAAAACACATCTCTATTTAAATATAACTATAACTACCAGGGCAATACAGTATTAGGTAAGATAACTGTTATCCTTTGTTGTTGTTGTTGTTGTTGTTGTTGAGATGGAGTCTCGCTCTGTCGCCCAGGCTGGAGTGCAGTGGCACAATCTCCGCTCACTGCAAGCTCCGCCCCCCAGGTTCATGCCATTCTCCTGCCTCAGCCTCCCGAGTAGCTGGGACTACAGGCGCCCACCACCACGCCCGGCTAATTTTTTGTATTTTAAGTAGAGACGGGGTTTCACTGTGTTTGCCAGGATGGTCTCGATCTCCTGACCTCATGGTCCACCCCCCTCAGCCTCCCAAAGTGCTGGGATTACAGGCGTGAGCCACTGTGCCTGGCCAATAACTGTTATTCTTTTTATTTGGTTGTTTGTTTTAGGAGACAGGGTCTCACTATGTTGCCCAGGCTTTCCTCAAACTCCTGAGCTCAAGAGATCCTCCTGCCTCAGCCTCCCAAATAGCTGGGACTATAGGCACATGCCACTGTACCCAGCCTATTCCTTTGTTAAATAAATGAATTACAGACATTATATAAATTAAAGGTTATTTTCCAGATATAGTAATATCCAAAGTCCAATGATTTAAAAGATTCCTTTGTTAAAAATAACATAGGCAGCTTTTCAGTCGGGTGCTAAGTCGTTTTTCACATCATGTCTGGTGGCTCCGTGGATTATAACAGCAGAGAACATGGAGACCCAGAGAGAATGGACCCTGATGGTGTCATCGAGAGCAACTGGAAGGAGGTTGTTGATAACTTTGATGATACAAACTTTAAAAAGTCTCTTCTTTGGAGTATCTATGCTTATGATTTCAGAAGCCTTCCGCTATTCAGCAGAGAACTATTATTCCCTGTATTAAAGATCCAAAAGGTGGCCGGGCGCAGTGGCTCATGCCTGTAATCCCAGCACTTTGGGAGGCCGAGGCGGGTAGATTACCTGAGGTCAGGAGTTCGAGACCAGCCTGGCCAACATGGTGAAACCCTGTCTCTACTAAAAATACAAAAATTAGCTGGGCATGTTGGCGCATACCTGTGATCCCAGCTACTCGGGAGGCTGAGGCAGGAGAATCATCGCTTGAACCTGGGAGGCGGAGGTTGCAGTGAGCCGAGATTGCACCATTGCACTCCATCCAGCCTGGGTGACAAGAGCGAAACTACATCGCAAAAACAAAACAAAACAAAAAATACCCAAAAGGTGATTCTGGCACTTGGAGATTATATGGGAGCAACCTGTCATGCCTGCATTGGTGGAACAAATGTTCAAAATGAATGCAAAAACTGCAGGCTGAAGTACCACATATTGTTGGTACACCAGGGAGAATGTGTGATATGTTAAACAGAAGATACCTTTTTCCAAAATGGATCAAAATGTTTGTTTTGGATGAAGCAGATGAAATGTTCAGCCAAGGGTTTAAGGATCAAATCTATGAGATTTTCCAAAAATTAAATACAAGTATTTAGGTTGTGTTGCTTTCTGCCATGATGCCAACTGATGTGTTGGAAGTGACCAAAAAATCCACTAAAGATCCTATTCAAATTCTGGTGAAAAAGGAAGACTTGAACCTTGAAGGAATCAAACAGTTTTATATCAATGTTGAGCAGGAGGAATGGAAGTTGGATATACTTTGTGACTTGTACAAGACACCATTAAACAGGCTGTTATTTTTCTCAATACAAGGTGCAAGGTGGACTGGCTGACTGAGAAAATACATGCCAGGGACATCACAGTTTTTGCTCTGCATGGCGACATGGACCAGAAGGAGAGAGATACTATCATGAGGGAATTCTGATCAGGGTCAAGCCCTGTTCTGATCACTATTTACTTGTTGGCACATGGGACTGATGTCCAACAAGTGTCTTCGGTTATAAACTATGATCTACCTAGCAGTCATGAAAACTGTATTCGCAGAATTGGCAGAGGGGTCAATTTGGTAGAAAAGGTGTGGCTAAAAACTTTGTTACTGAGGAAGGCAAGAGGATTCTTCGTGACACTGAGATTTTTATGCAATACTACAGTGAAGGAAATGCCCATAAATGTAGCTGACCGTATTTAATTCCTGGGATGACAGAGTTTTGGATGCAGTGCTCCCTGTTGTTGAACAGACAATTACAATGTGCATTGTGCTTCTTTCTTTGGGAATATTTGAATCTTGTCTCAATTCTCATAACAGATCAGAAATACAGATTTTGATAGCAAAGCAACATTAGTCGTGAGCTCTTGTGAGGAAAATCATTGGCTTTATCCTCTTTAGAGTTAAACTGTTAGGATAGGTATAAAAGATGAGTTCTAAAATTTTTCTTTCTTAGAAATTTATTTCCTAGTTCTGTAGAAATGGTAGTATTAGATGTTCTGTATTATTTAATAATGTATCTGGGGACTAAAAGATATAAGTGCTGTATAAAATCAGCCAATTACATTAAAGTAGCATACCTGCCCTTATTGTGTTTGTCATTAGCCTGAGTAGGAAGGCCTTTAAAATTGATTTTTTAGAAGGCATTCGAATGCATTTTATTTGGTATTGTATTTATGCAATCAAATATTTAATTAGTGCTAAGTGTGAACTGGACCCTATGGCTAAGCCCCAGCAAGCAATCGTATCCTAAATAGGGTTAAATTCCCAGTAAAATTGCCATATTGCCCATGTCTTAATGAAGTTTTAGTGTTAAATAAACTGTATATTCACTTAAAAAAAAAAAAAAAGGAAATAGCAGCCAGGCGCGGTGGCTCACACCTGTAATCCCAGCACTTTGGGAGGGTGAGATGGGCAGATAACCTGAGGTCAGGAGTTTTAGACCAGTCTGGCCAACATGGTGAAACCCCGTCTCTACTAAAAATACAAAAATTAGCCAGGCGTGGTGGCACACACCTGTTATCCCAGCTACTGGGGAGGCTGAGACAGGAGAGTCACTTGAACCCTGGAGGTAGAGATTGCAGTGAGCCAAGATCACGCTAGTGCACTCCAGCCTGGGTGACAGAGCGAGACTCTGTCTCAAAAACAAAAAGAAAGAAATAACATTTACAAAGACAACTTTATGGTGTAGAATACTATCTTATTTTTTGCTGCAGCTTTAGGGGAAATGGGAATATTTTTTCTTCTTATCTAGCTAAAATTTCTTTTAATAGCAGTTATAAAGGCCTATAGTTGTTAGAAATTCCTATTTATTTTTCAACACAAAGAATTCCATTAGTTACCACTGACTAAAAATATAATTGGTTATTAGTATAAATGGAATAATACGATAGCAGAATAACGTAATGGAATGTTGGGTATACATTCCATATGTTTGATAGCTTTTTGTTGTTGTTGTTACCCAGGCTGCAGTGCAATGGCGTGATCTCTGCTCACTGCAACCTCTGCCTCCCAGGTTCAAGGGATTCTCCTTCCTCAGCCTCCCAAGTAGCTGGGATTACAGGTGTGAGCCACCACGCCTGGCTAATTTTTAGACATATTGGATCTCCAAACCGATTCCTTCCCTCCCTCCCTCCCTCCCTCCCTCCCTCCCTCCTTCCCTCCCTCCCTCACTCCCTCCCTCCCTCCCAACCGCCCTTCATCCCTTCCCTCTTCCTTTTTTTGTTTTGTTTGTTTGTTTGTTTGTTTGAGACAGGGCCTCGCTTTGTCACCCAGACTGGAGTACAGTGGTGCAATCTCAGCTCATTACAGCCTTGATCTCCGGGGCTCAGGTGATCCTCCCGCCTCAGCCTCCCAAGTAGCTGGGACTACTGGTGTGCACCACCTCATCTGGCTAATTTTGTATTTTTTATAGAGACAGGATTTCGCCTTTTGCCCAGGCTGAGCTTCTCTCATCTCTTACCATCTCCATCCCAGTGCCACCTGCCATGGTTAAGGATCTTATCTGTTTACCAACTCTTGCATAAGAGAAGTTTACTTCTTTTTATGTAAAAGAAGTCTGGAGGAAGGCAATGTAGAGTGGCGGCATGGTGTTTTCAGGGACTGAGACACTTCATCCTTCTGCCATATCATGTTAGCCCACGATGTTTTTTCTGAAGTTTTCTTCATGGTTCAAGATAGCTGATAGAGCTCCAAACATGATATTCGCTTTCCACGTAGCAGAAAGGAGGAAAGACAGAAGGGCCAAATGGTATCCCTTGCAGTCACACCAGTTCCCTTTAAACAGCCTTCCCAGAGTCCCACAGAATAATTCTGCTCATATTGCATTGACTATCTTTGGCTGCAAGGTAACTGGGAGATGCAGTCTTTGAGGTGGATATGTTGTTTTCATGAATAAAATTGGGATGATTTTACTAGAAAAGAAGGAGAGAATGGATATTGAGGGGCATCTAGCATTCTCTACCATGTATGTATATGGTTTTTATGAAATTATACATTTTGTAATCTCTTTATACTTAATCTTTTATTGTGGACATCTTCTATTTTTCCCAATATTAACTTAAGGACTTTATTCCATTGCATGAATATATCACTATTTAAGGAACTCATCCCCAAATCCTCTATTTTGAAACAGTTGGGCTAGTTTCTATTTTTGGCAATTATAAACAATTCTGTGATCATAATTTTTTTTTTGTTTTTGAGATAGGGTCTTACTCTGTTGCCCAGGCTGAAGTGCAGTGGCACAGTCATGGCTCACTGCAACTTCTGCCTCCAGGGCTCAAGTGATTCTTCCACTTCAGCCTCCTGAGTAGCTGGGACTATAGGTGCATGCCACCATACCTGGCTAATTTTTGTACTTTTTTGCAGAAACCAAGTTTCACCATGTTGCACAGGCTGGTGTTAAACTCCTGGGCTCAAGCAATCCACTTGCTTCAGCCTCCCAAAGTGCAGAGATTACAGGAATGAACCACCGTGCCCCACCAATCGTAATTCTTATAGCTAAATCTTACAGGTCATATCCTTAAAGGAAATCCCTACAAATGAAACCACTGAATCAAAGAAAATGTTTATTTTAAAGCTCCTAATACATATTCCCAAAATGTCTTCTGTGGGGAAAAGCAAGAGAGATCAGATTGTTACTGTGTCTGTGTAGAAAGAAGTAGACATAGGAGACTCCATTTTGTTCTGTACTAAGAAAAATTCTTCTGCCTTGAGATTCTGTTAATCTATAACCTTACCCCCAACCCCGTGCTCTCTGAAACATGTGCTGTGTCAACTCAGAGTTGAATGGATTAAGGGCGGTGCAAGATGTGCTTTGTTAAACAGATGCTTGAAGGCAGCATGCTCCTTAAGAGTCATCACCACTCCCTAATCTCAAGTACCCAGGGACACAAAAACTGCGGAAGGCCGCAGGGACCTCTGCCTAGGAAAGCCAGGTATTGTCCAAGGTTTCTCCCCATGTGATAGTCTGAAATATGGCCTCGTGGGAAGGGAAAGACCTGACCATCCCCCAGCCCGACACCCGTAAAGGGTCTGTGCTGAGGAGGATTAGTAAAAGAGGAAGGAATGCCTCTTGCAGTTGAGACAAGAGGAAGGCATCTGTCTCCTGCCTGTCCCTGGGCAATGGAATGTCTCGGTATAAAACTCGATTGTATGCTCCATCTACTGAGATAGGGAAAAACCGCCTTAGGGCTGGAGGTGGGACCTGCGGGCAGCAATACTGCTTTGTAAAGCATTGAGATGTTTATGTATATGCATATCTAAAAGCACAGCACTTAATCCTTTACATTGTCTATGATGCAAAGAGCTTTGTTCACGTGTTTGTCTGCTGACCCTCTCCCCACAATTGTCTTGTGACCCTGACACATCCCCCTTTTGGAGAAACACCCACAAATGATCAATAAATGCTAAGGGAACTCAGAGGCTGGCGGGATCCTCCATATGGGATCCTCCATATGCTGAACGCTGGTTCCCCGGGTCCCCTTTTTTCTTTCTCTATACTTTGTCTCTGTGTCTTTTTCTTTCCTAAGTCTCTCGTTCCACCTTACGAGAAACACCCACAGGTGTGTAGGGGCAACCCACCCCTACAGTCTTCCAGTAAGATTTTCCCACCAGCCTTGTTTAAAAGTGCCATGGGTTTATTTTTTTAACTATTATTATTATTTTTTTGTGTGTGACAGAGTCTTGCTCTGTTGCCCAGGCTGGAGTGCAGTGGTGTAATCTCAGCTCACTGCAACCTCCACCCCACAGGTTCAAGCAATTCTCCTGTCTCAGCCTCCCAGGTAGCTGGGATTACAGGCACATGCCATCACGCCTGGCTAATTTTTGTATTTTTAGTAGAGACGGGGTTTTACCATGTTGGCCAGGCTGGTCTCAAACTCCTGACCTCAAAAGTGATCTGCCTGCCTTAGCCTCCCAAAGTGCTGGGATTACAGGCATGAGCCATGGGCCCAGCTGCCATGGGTTTATTCTATTTTCCTAATTAAAAAAAATACTTAAGGCACAAAAAAATGTAAAGAGCAATACAAAGTGTAAATTGGTTATATTTAACATTTGGTTAAACTGAGTTCCATTTTTTAAAATTTTATTTCTCAGATTGGATTGACTTTCTCCAGAGTAAACCCACTGAAACAAATGAGTCATCACATATTTACTGAATGCCTAGGAAGGAAGAGAAATTTGAATATTAATAAGATAAGATCCCTGCCCATAAGGAGCATATATTTTGGGCAATGATGGAGTTACTGAAATAAGGATATAACCTCGTGAGATATCTTAAG